>NW_022900917.1:30724385-30735365 GCF_012274545.1 Fukomys damarensis | reverse complement strand
GAGAGAGGGGGGAGAGAGAGGGGAGAGAGAGGGGAGAGGAGAGAGACTCTAAATTTCTCCTTCACAAAGCCCAAATGACCTAACTTTCTTCTACTAGGTCACATCTCCTAAAGTTGACACACTCTCACAATAGCATTATCTGCTGGTGACCAGGCCTTTAGTATGTTGGCCTTTTGGAGACATTTAATAATGAAACTATTACAGTCTGATACTGCAACATCGTCTCATCTGATTTACCTGATTCTCCTATAACTACAATGCAGGCAGAAATTCACTTATATCATGGAACTTTCATAATTATATCATGTGGCTGAATCATTCCTGTACTAAAACTAAAAGTAAAACTCTTTAACATGGGTTTATGGTTTTACTGTCTCTTAAAAAACTCATATTAAAATGTCTTGCCACTGTGATGAGTACCAGGTCATGAGTCCTTCCTCACATGGATGGATTAAGCCATTATCTCAGCAGTGACTTAGTCACTATATATGTGCTGTATGTTTTCTTCTTCTTGGACTCCTCTTTCTTGCATCTCTCATATCATGCGATGCCTTTGACCATGTTACGAAACAGCAAGAAGGCCCCAACCAGATGTGGCCCTTCGACCTTGGACTTCACAGAATCCACAGACAGAAGAACTCGATTTCTCTTCCTCATGAATTACCTGGTTACAATATTCTGTAACATGTGTAGAAATTGGGCTAAGACCCAGGGATTACAATTATTTTCATAATCCTGTTCCAGTTGCCTATTCTCTTTGTTCTTCAACTTTCTCTGCAACAGTGCTACTGAACATGTTCTAGTTCCTACAGTAGCTTACGGATAGTCTCACTTCAGAAACTTTTTTCCCCACCATTTTCTCCTTCCTTCCTTGCTGTCTTCCTTCTTTCTTTCTTTCTTTTTCTTTCTTTCTTTCTTTCTTTCTTTCTTTCTTTCTTTCTTTCTTTCTTTCTTTCTTTCTTCCTTCTCCTTCCTTCTCCTTCCTTCCTTCCTTTCTTTCTTTCTTTCTTTCTTTCTTTCTTTCTTTCTTTCTTTCTTTCTTTCTCTCTTTCTCTCTCTCTCTTTCTCTCTCTTTCTTTCTTTCTTTCTTTCTTTCTTTCTTTCTTTCTTTCTTTCTTTCTTTCTTTCTTTCTTTCTTTCTTTCTTTCTTTCTTCTTTCCTCCCTCCCTCCCTTCCCCTTTCCTTTCCCCCTTTCCCTCTCTTCCCCTTCCTTCCTTTCTTTTCATTACTGGGGATCGAACTCAGGACCTTGCACTAACCAGGCTGGCACAGTGCCATTGAGCTAAATCCCTGGCCCTCCCACAACTTTATGACTTGAAACACTTCTGTTTTTGTTAGAGCCCTCTAGAGAAATGGAACCAATAGGATATGGACGAATGTATGTAGAAGCAGATTTATTACATATTTGATTTATGTTATTATGAAGGCTGGGAAGTGCCAAGATCCATAGCAGGAAAGCTGGAAAAACAAGGAGTGGATGATACAGATCCAATTCAAATTTACAGGCCTAAAGTAGGATGGTCTGTGGCATCATATTCAGTCCAAGTCTGAGTCAAAAGGCAGGAGGAAACTGATAACCCAGCTTGAAGAGAGGCAGATAGGGGATTCTTCCGTATGCTACCTTTTAATTTTACTAATTCTATGAGATCACATTGGGGATGGCAAGTTTCTTCACTTAGTCTATTCATTCAAATGTTCCTATCATCCAAAAATACATTTATAAAAACTGAGACTCAACATTGAGATAAATATCTAGGCAGTACATCATCTTTGATATATAAGACTAATTATTGTAGCCTTGTACTTTCTGCACAGAAACTTTTCTCTGGAAACATTTCTGCGATTCTCAGTTCCTGGAGAGATTGCATTATGATTTTATGTGCTTCCCCAAGATATGTTGAGCTCCAGCACAGCATTTACCGTTACTTCCCATACTTATATCCCACACAAGAGTCTACGTATTTTCCTGCATTTTTCTTACTCATCCCTACCTCTGTAATTCCTAACTGAGGAGTTCCACTTTGGCACTTAGGAGATGTTCAATAAATGTTCATTGAATTCACAAGCTATTCTATTAACCTTTAACTTGAATTTTTACTAATATTAAAGCAATGCAATTATTTTAGCTTGATTGCTTATATAAAGCCAACATTTACTTCTGGCCAATTATGGCTGAATGCACGTGTAACAATATCAACATTCTGGTTTCATTAACTTTCCTCTGAGATTTATATACTAAACCTGCTCAATTTCTGATTTAGATATTTAATGCTGATTACAGCTGTGGCTACCTCATTAGAATTCTCTTTGCTGCTCACCACAAGGGAAAGGGTATTCAATTTAGCTGTTTCAAATTAGAAAGTAGCATATCAAAGTAAAAGAAGCTTTGGAATAAAAAATGGCCCAGATTAGGAGACTAGTGCTCATGGAGGTTACTCTGCCTTAGTTATTGACTTCTAATATATTGAGCATCTAGAAAACAATCTGGCGCAAAGAAGGTTATAAAAATTGCTAGATGAGTGAGCTTTGATTAAATTAAAGAAGCTATTTGACTTTTCACATTCAGTGAGGATAATTATCCTTACTTTGCAAAATATTTTTAGACTATAGATAAGTTAATATACTCAAATTGAGTACAGAGTAGATGCAAAATTTAAAGTCTATTCTTTATTTTTGTGATATCAGAATAAATGTGAACGTGTTTAAATGTGCAAAACACTTGTTCTATTTTTGCAAAACCATTTATAGCCTTTCCCTCTTTTATTTTTAAGCAACTTCTATTTGCCAGGCACTATGCTAAGTGTTTCACATGCATAATTTTATTTCATTTAATAAGGTATTTCACTCCTGAAGAAAAATTTAATCTCATGGCATTTTATTAACTTCCCCAAAGTCACATAGATTTGAAGTTGCAAAGCCTAAATTGTCTTCTGAGTTTGTTTGATGTCAAGCTCCAATGGTCAAATCTGAACAATTTTTGAAAACACCTGGAATAATGTCTTTGTGTATGAAAAGTTAGTTTTTTTTCCATTTTTATTACAAGATAAGAATTCGTCTGCACTATACCATTTGTGCTTGTTTCATAAAAAGTGTAAGATTCTTAAGGGGGGATGGCTGGGGCAATTGAAGGACATTCTTATACCAGTGTGTGAAAATGCTTGCTCCACCTGCTCTTGGCTCTTTCTTGCCAATATTGACGTCTTTCACACCCACAGGTAGCCATTTTGGGCCAGGGTGAAGCTGGAACACAGTCAGGGCTGCCATCAAGGAGGTCTTCCCCGAATAAACTTTGAACTTCCTGGGATATTACTGGAGAATTGATGAGGGAAAGTTGTTTATCTTTTCTACATTTTTGCAGAGAAGAGAAGAAAATATCATTACATGCAGTGAAAGAGAAAAAACAAAAAGGAAAATTGCTTTATGTATCTATACCCATCTCTGCCAATTTTCACCACAACGTATAAACTGAGTGTGTATGATTACCCTCACTCTCTGGTTCTAACATTAAATGATGCCCTTCCATCTGCATTATAAAACCTTACCTTCCTCTTTTCAGGTTCCCTATCCTTTTTCTTTTGAAAGTGCTTTTTCTCTTCATTATTATTCTGCCTTTTTCTTTCCATTTTTGGGAATATTCTTTTTCCTCTTACAATTAAAAAAATAAACATTCTGACTTGACTCTGATTTTATTGTACTTATCATACTTTCTTTTTCCATTTGATGAAAAATGCTTAGAATTATGGATATCTTAGTTCTACAATTTATCTTTTGCCCAAAGAACTCCAATAAAATGTTTAATTGATTTAAAAATAATGAATTGAATTACATTTACAACTTTATACATAAAATGAGTGGGGTAACAATGATTTTATTATTTTTAAACTGATACTTGATATATTCTAAAAAGCATCTATAATCAACTATATTGTTTTTTATCTCTAAAAAAATCAAAGTTTTGGTAGGGGCCTTCTTTTAATATTGTAAATCCTTGGCCTATTTACAAATCAATCTTATTTTTTTACTCAGAGTTTGATAAACTGATGGTCATCATAAATTTATTTAATTATGTTGGAAAGACATCTTTAACGAAACAAAATTTTTTTGTTTTTGTTTGTTGTTTGTACTGGGGATTGACCTCTGGTCTTTGCACTTGCAAGGCAGGCCACCGAACTGCTGAGCTAAATCCCCAGCCCCTTTAATGAAAAATTTTAACAAATTAAAAATTTAAATGTATGGGTACTGAGGTGGTTTTGCTCTTAATTACTTCTCCTTAATTACTATACACACATATTGACACAAACACTTAGATATATATTCACATTTCTTCCAACTTTAAACTACCTAAAGTCTAATTGTTTATCCATTGGGATAAGGACTTATTTTCTGTTTAAAATCAGTTTTTGGAAGAACTTTAAACACTTGACATTCACAAGTGGAAATTAACATTTTAAGTAAAAAATTTCTGAGAGTTCAGAAAAGAACTTGTATTTTTTTGTTTGTTTTTTTGAGACAGGGTCTCACTGTGTAGTTGAGACTCCTGGAACTCTTCTGAGAGTTCAGAAAAGAACTTGTATTTTTTTGTTTGTTTTTTTGAGACAGGGTCTCACTGTGTAGTTGAGACTGACCTGGAACTCACTATGTACCCCAGGCTGAACTTGATTATTTTTATCCACAAGAAGTAGAAAATATTATTTAAGGTCACCATTTCGTAGAAACTTTCAGTTTCTCTCTTCTTTACTTTTTTAACCTTTATTTGTGAATGCTTGTATAATATATTCAGTAAGTATATTTTCTAGAAGTATAACTTTTTTCAACAACAGATGTAATCCTTAATTTTATTGCTCCATATTTGCAATAGAGTTTAAAATATTTGCCTGAATGCTCGTCTAAACATCTCTTTGTTTAGTTTCATGATTTTTGCTTTAAGCATTGGAGAATTGTTTCACTGATAAAACTGGGCTAATGTCAGTAATCTTATTTTTCAGAAGATTTTGTGACATATAAAATTTGAGAAAATGCTCATGCATACAAGTTAGAAGTTGAAGTTTCAATTACAAGAATTACTCAGCGTGCTTTTTATTCTCAAGTCTACTATATGAAAAAATTCAAGCCACTATTCCTTTTTAATAATTTATTGGTATTTTAAAATATCTTACCATGCATATATCTGATTCCTCAACTTCTTTAATAAGAAAATTGACCTCTTTACTTATTCAAGGTTAAAATTAAAGATTGCTTCAATATTCTTTTGTGTAGGAACCCTAAGCATTTCTAAGTATTTAATTAACTCAGTTGAATAAGGGTTAACTGTCAGATACATATCCAGGTCATCTAAGGAGTACAATTGTCAGATGGTTGCTAGGCAACAGATATCAGGTTTGGCTGATGTGTT
Source organism: Fukomys damarensis (assembly GCF_012274545.1). Taxonomy (NCBI): domain Eukaryota; kingdom Metazoa; phylum Chordata; class Mammalia; order Rodentia; family Bathyergidae; genus Fukomys; species Fukomys damarensis. The sequence goes on along the minus strand of NW_022900917.1, from coordinate 30,729,973 downwards.
CCTAGGCAAAGCTTACAGTGTGAAAAGAGAACAAATTTCGTAATACCTGCATTTTTGTAATTATGCTTTTGAAAAATAAGTTGTATTTGTATAACAAATTTTTGACATTTATTATGCATATCATTTTCTAAAGGTCAGAATGGCATCATTTGATAGTTAAGTGATAAGGGTACAGTAAATTAAAATGACAGATGATATTTTATTTCTTATGTGGTCTTAGAGATGGGCTTTCACATAATCTTGTTTTGGTATCTTGCCCTCAAGTTAATTAATTTTCCAAATTCATTGTGATTAAAAAGAAGCCACAAATCAAAATCAATTGAAATATAATTAAATTAAAATATACACATTCAGTGCTACTGAGATATGATCTGGAACATCACCAAAGCACATCATCAATGACGGAATATGTGTTGAGGCTCTTTCAGAATTCTAGGATGAAATTCTTTCTTCAAAAATGATTTAAAAATATGATCAGTACCTATGGTTAGATCAACATCTATTTTCTGTTGCATGTTATACTGAAGTATTGATATAAATAACATAAAGTTTCTTGGCTAAGGTCCTCTCCATGGTTATAAACTCAAATCATGTTATTAAATTTCCTGTTCTTAATATTTTTTAATGATTGACAGAGGAAGTAGGCAAATTTTTTGTCTTGTTTAAAGATGGTGCAAGGCATATAAACACAGAGGCAGATATAATTTTTATTTCCAAATGAGTAGCAGCAAGAGTCACTAACAGAGTTTACTTCTTATTAGTTTAATTTCTCATTGGAAAAATTTAATTCAAAATATATAATAACCATTTTTTTTGGTAATGAGTTGGGATATTTCACAAATTAAGCATTTTTTTCAGCAATTACTGTTTTTAGGATTAGATAAAAAACAGAAGATATATATTCAAACTCAACACTTGTACCAAAGGAAATTAACTCAAATTCCTATCTAAAATTGTGATTGTTGTCTATTTGATTTCTATAGGAAAATATAACATATGATTACTCAGTTAATATAAAATATATAGAAAATGAATTAGATACTGGTGTATAATGTCAAAAATCTTTTAAAATACTAAATAGTAATAGCCCCAAATATTACATTTTGTCTTTAAAAAAACTTTCTATTTTTATATTCCTGAATTCTATATTAACTTCACAGAAGAAATTTCTGCCTAATTTGCATATAACTAAAATTTGAGACTGGTATTTGTTTTGTCTCAGAGGAAAGTTATCCAAATACTATTTCTTCATATTTTTCATATCTTAAGTGAGGGCTCTAGACCTGATAGGACTTGTTGGTCATAAAATGTTAAAACAATAGTAGCATGAAATTTGAAGCATTATTTATAAATATGTCTAGCATAAAAAGAAATTGTGGGAAGAACGGTGCTAGGAAAAGAGTGCACAGACATGCAAGCAACAGCCAGAGGCCTGCCCCAATACCATTGGTAAGTGTATGCACATCCCAGAGAGAAGCCAGTTTGGACCAGAGTGTTTTGGCTGCAGGCACTTACAGCAAGGACTGCCCCAACCCCCTCCATTTGGTCCCACAGGTTCCATTCAAAAACATCAGGAAAAAAGCTGTACAGGTGCATAAGCGACATCTAGAGGCCTTCCCCCATACAATACCCTTGGTAAGTGTGAACAGACCCTAGCCAGAAGCCCACCCAGATAACAGCAAATGGGGTGCTCAAGCCCCAGCTGAAGACCTATCAGATAACAGCTACATAGGAGGGCAGGGCCTAATCAGAGGCATGGCTAGACACCATCCCAAGTATGCACATGCCCCAGCCAGAACCCATCCTGGACAACAGGGCAACACAGGGATCCACAAGGCTACCAGTCTGAACCCAGGAGTAGGTGCAGTGGTGAACATCAGAGAAAGGGATGCTCCATGGCTTGCTGAGAATTGAAGGCCACTGCAAAGTGGAGAGCAAAAAGCTGTCTCAACAAAGGCACAACATGGTGCATCTGTTAAAATGAGAGTACACATAAATAAGTCTCAAACCAGACTTCAAAACACCTAAGGCAGCCCCCAAAAGCAATAAGATGGAACAATCTGATACTAAACCACCTGGACTCCCTGAACTCTCAATGAAAGAGGCTCTGGAAAAAATGAAATCAAATATAATTTCTCAGATAAAAATAGAGATGTTGTCTATAGTGCAAGACATGATTAATAAATCTAGAGCAGACACAGATAAGAAAAATAGAGGAACTGAGGAACATGATGCAATCACAACATAGAAAACAAATGGAATCCATAAAACAGATGCAAACAGATTTCCAGGAGAATAAAATCTCCACTGAAAGTTTATGTAGCAATATGAGCAACGTGAAGACAGAATTGCAGATACAGAAGACAGGATTTCAATAAGTGAAATGGAAAAGAAAAGTTACTTAAAATAGTAAGGGATCATGAGAAATCAATCCAGCATCTGCTAGAGGATGCAAAGAAGAATAACATAAGACTGATCGGAGTCAATGAAGAAACAGGACAGAGGGCAGATGACATTAAAAAACTTTTCACAGAAGTAATAGTAGAAAACTTCCAAGTAGGAGTAAAGAACTAGACTCCATCTAGCCACGATTAAAAAAAAAAGTACACCTAGGCATACAATAGTTAAGATTCCAGAACCCAACAGAAGAACAAAACTCTATAAGAAGTTAGAGAAAAGAAACAAATCACATACAAAGGAAATCTCATCAGAAACACAACAGACTTCTGAACACAAACCCTCAAGGCAAGAAGAGCTTGAAGTGGTGTATTTCAAGCAGTAAAGGAAAACAACCTCCAACCCACATTGATATACTCTGCAAAATTATCTTTCTAAATTGATAGAGAAAGAAGATACTTTCATGACGAAGAACATCTGAGGAACTTCATGAATACCAAACCAGCACTGCAAAAACTTTAAATAATATCCTAGGAAAAGACAACAAAGGTCAAAGTCCCATGAAGCTCAGAAGAATGAATCTATCAGTCATGAAAAGAAATTAAATGCAAAGGGGGAGAATTGAACAAAAACAAAAAATCACGACAACTATAAGTCAACACATATCAGTTATAAACATCAATGTTAATGGTCTCAATTCACCAATCAAAATACATAGCCTGGCAGAATGGGTCAAGAACCAAGATCCAAAAATATGCTGCATACAAGAAATACACTTAATTAAAAAAGAAACTCATAGATTGAAAGTTAAAGGGTGGAAAATAACACTCCATGTGACAGGAACCACCCAAAAAGCTGGAGTAGCTATTCTCTTTTCAGATCAAGTGGATTTTAAACCAACACTGATTAAGAGAGACAAAGAAGGATACTACATCCTGGTAAAGGGAACAATCCAAAAGGAAGAGATGAAATCACAAATATATATGCATCAAATACTAGTGAGATCAACTATATAAAACAAAAAAGCACTAATAGGATAACAAATCAAATAAGCACTAATAGAATAGTACTGGGGGACCTCAATATCCCACTCTCACAAACACAAACTAGACAAAAATAAACAATGAAATACTACAACTCCATCAAACTCTTGAATAAATAAACTTAACATGTTTACATAGTGTTCCACCCCATAAATCAGAATACACATTCTCTTCAGGGGCACACAGTTCATTCTCCAAAATAGACCACATTCTTGCTCATAGAACAGGTCTAAGTAAGTGCAAAGGAATTGAAGTTATCCCCTGTATATTATCAAACCACAGTGTGATGAAATTGGAGATCAATAGCAAAAGAAACTGCAGGAATTTCACAAACACATGGAAATTGAACAACACTTCTGAATAATCAATGGGTCACAGAGGAATTGAAGAAATCTGACAGTTTCTACAATTAAATGACAATGTCAGTACAACATATTGGAATCTATGGGACACAGTGAAAGCAGTCTTATGAGGGAAATGCATAGCATGAATAGTCATATCAGCAAAACAGAGTGAACACAAATAACCTGATTCTGAGCCTCAAACTTCTAGAAAAAGAAAAGCAGGACAAATGCAAGGCTCATACAGGGGAGGAAATTATTCTCATTTTATTTTTTGTGCTGGGAATCCATCCAACTCAGGCCCTTGCTTTTGTGAGGCAGGTGGCAGAACCACTGAGCCAAATCACCGGTTCCTTAAGGGAGGAAATTATAAAGATCGGAGCAGAAGTCAAGCAATGGAGACTATAAGAATGATACAAAAAAATCAAAGAAGCAAATAGTTGGCAACAAGGACATGGTAGGGTGTATCACAATCCCTAACTTGAAACTGTACTACAGAGCTACTTTAATAAAAACAGCATGGTGCCAGCATATAGAAGAAATGTACCTGAAAGCAAGTGGAACAGAAAGGAAAATGCAGAAAATACTCCAGACACACTCGACCACCTCATTTTTGACAGAGGAGTGAAACACCCTCACTGGAGGAAAGACAGCCTCTTTAGTAAATGATGCTGGAGACAATGAGCAGCCAGCCCTCGCCAGCCCGCAAAGAGCAAACACAGCAAGAAGCCAACCTGGCAAACAAAAAAGACACATTCACTGGGTCCAGAACTGGAAAAGGAGAGAAGCTACAATATCCTTGTTCTTCCCCTGGGGATAAATAGCAGTGTTTGATATTCTAAATAGGTATCAGTCACCTGGGTGGGGGTGACCTAGCCTTTCTAGGAAATATCCCTGACCCCCTACCCTTACTGAAAATACTTGTAAGCTTGCTATGTGATTTGCTCCCCCATTTGACCCCCACTTAATCAATATTACCTGGGCAGCTGTACTTGTAATCTTATTGGTTGGTCATGGTTTTTCTCTACCTCATGCTCACCTTGTAGTTTTCCATTGGGTCTTATGGTTTTGTACCACTTTACACCCACCTCACTACATGGCTTGGCTGCATAAAACATCTTTGAAAAGTGGGGTGGGTGGGCAGCCCACTTTCTGGTCCTCCTGTCTCTCTTACACAGAAGCTTCTTTAACTCAATAAATTTTCTACTCTTAAAGAAAAAGAAAACTACACCTATATCTCTCACCATACACTGGACCAAAATTAAAATGGATTAAACATCTAAATGTTAAAACAGAAACACTAAACTGGCTGGAAAAGATGTTAGGCAGAACTCTTGAAGACATTGCTAGGAAAAGATTTCATGAACAAAAACCTCAGTTGCACATGAACTAGCACAGAGAATCGACAAGTGGGATCTCTTATTAAAAAGTTTCTGCACAAACATGGGTGCATGTACTTCTCTGTGATATGATTCTTTTAGTTCTCTTGGAAAGATACCCAACAGAGGGATGGCTGGGTCAAATGGAACCTCCAGTCCAAGCTCTTTGAGGTATCTCCATATTGATTTCCATAGTGGTTGCACTAGTCTGCACTCCCACCAACAATGGAGGAGGGTTCCTTTCTCCCCACAACCCCGCCAACATTTGTTATTGTGTGATTTCTTGATAGCAGCCATTCTTTGTGGGGTGAGGTGGAATCTCAGTGTTGTTTTCATCTGCATCTCTCGAATGACCAGTGATGTGGAACATTTTTTCATATATTTTCTTGCTGCTTTTACTTCTTTGTATGAGAAATGTCTGTTCATTT
>NW_022900917.1:30705855-30723341 GCF_012274545.1 Fukomys damarensis | reverse complement strand
GTAGGGAAGGTGTGATACGTAGGGGAAGAACAAAAAGGGAAAAGAAAAAAATGTGAGAGAATGAAAAGATGAAAATAAAGTGTTTGTAGATGGGGAGGGGAGGAGGGGGTGAAGGGAGGGCAGAGGTAAGGGGAAAAAAATGAGAATCAAGACTTGCCATGTAAAGGTACATGATCCCAACAATGAATGTAACTGTACTGTATCCCTAAATGTACCAATAAACTCAATAAAAAAAAACATTAAAAAAAAAAGTTTCTGCACAACAAGAGAAACCACAGACAGCATGAAGAGACAACCCACAATATGGGAAAAAATTTTTACCAGCTCTTCCTTGGACAAAGGTCTACTATCTAGAATACATAAGAAACTTAAGAAAATCAGACCTTCCAATTTTAAAGATCCAGTTAAAAAATGAGCATCAGAAATCAACAGACATTTCTCATACAAAGAAGTAGAAACAACAAATTAATATATGATAAAATGTTCAACATCACTGGTTTTTCAAGAGGTGCAAGTGAAAATAATGAAGAAATTCCACCTCACCCCTGAAAGCGTGGCTACTATAATGAAATCAATCAATAATAAATGCTGGCAGAGCTGTGGGGAAAAAGAAACCCTTCTCCACTGTTGGTGGGAGTGCAGACTGGTGCAACCACAGTGGAAATCAGTACGGAGATACCTCAAAGACTAGGACTAGAGGTCCCATTTGACCCAGCTATTCCCCTACTGGTTATCTTCCCAAAAGAATTAAAAGAATCATACCATAGTGATACAGGTGCACCCATGTTTATAACAGCATAGTTTGTAATAGCTAAAACTTGGAAATAGCCCAATTGCCAATCAACTGGTGGCTGGATAAAGAAGATGGTGTGTGTGTGTGTGTGTGTGTGTGTGTGTGTGTGTGTGTTTAATAAAATAATTTAGTCGCAAAGAATGATAAATTAGAGGCATTTATAGCTAAATGGATGCACATATTCTTAAGTGAAATGAATAGGACACACATGCGTAAATACCAAATAGTTTCTCTGGTGTGAGAAATTGAAAGTGTAAATAAGGATGAAAATGTATATAATAGATAATGTGAATGTGAAATAGGAAGAAAAGGGGGGAATAGGAAGTGGGAGGGGTAGGGAAAAATAAATGGGAATGGAATTATGAGAAAATGAAAAAATGGAAACAAAGACTTTGCAAATAGGGAAGGGTGGAGGGGTTGAAGGGAGGGCAGGATATGGGGAAAGATAAGACAAGATATATTTTAAAGGTACAAATCTCTAATGATTAACATCATATTTTATATATAAAATGTACCAATAAAATTAAAAAAAATAATTGTGATTGTGTTTATTAGAAAATCTATATACAGCGCATTAGATATTCTATATACAGCTTTCAAAATATGTGGCATTTTCAAGAGCAAACTATTTGTCTAATACACTCAAATAAATATTGTTACCAGATTTTAGAACTGTTTTACATGTTATGAAATACACATATTTAGAAAATCATCTAGACTGAGCACTAGCTTGCTCAAAAAGTGATGTTTTAAAGTTATGTCTCTTCAAATTATTATGCTCAATTTCTTTTTCACATCAGAAACAGAGACAGATCTGTTAAAACAGTTCTGGTTAAAGAATTTTATTTAAAAGCAAGAAAAACAACTCAAAGAATTAGTATAGATGATTAATGCTTTAATTTGAATCTCTGGGATTAGTTTGGAAATTAGTTGTTTAATTCACCTTTTTCATTACTTCTAGAGGCTATCCAACTTGAGGAAAATGTGAAATGAATAAAATCACATACACAAAGGAGAATAAAATTGCATGTATACATCTCACCATTTTCCCTTTAGTTTGGTGATAATTATAGTTCTCTTAATTTAATAATAAGACTTTTTAAACACTGGAAATGCTTCTTGTTTTACAGTGTGCATTGAGTTGTTTAATCCTTAATTACTTTATCTTCCCTGTATCATTTTTTAATGGAACGTGAAAAATCGGCTACACAGCAAAGAAGTGGTAATGATAGCCTCTTTAGTCCTGAATCGAGGTAGAGTAAAATAGTAAATTTTTAGGTCAATTGAATTGTGATAATAATTTCAGTTATTTCTTAAAACATAATTTACTTGAGTCATAATACTATCTTCCTTTTGAGTCATACTTTAATTTCAAAATGATCTTCAAAAGTCTGAAAGCATAACTGCGTTGGATAATGAACAGTTCCATATTTACAGAAGAGGTTATAGATTTTCAGATTCGACTTGGAATATTTGAATATGCAGCCTTGCATTCCTGAGAGAGATGAGTCCAAAGAAGTAGCATGTGAAACTATAAATGGAAGAACAGAAGAAAAAAATTATAAAAATCATGATTTTATTAATTTAGCTTATATTGATTTTGAAATTAATTTGATTATACATTTATTAATGATAAGTGTGAAATACAGTCAGATATTATATGCTAGAAAAACCTTTGTGAAAAGGCCAAACCAGAAGTCTTAGTATGCATAGTAAACTTAGAAATGAAACTATAAGAATATATGATGAAGAAGGAAAAGGAATAGAGAAAATGAAGAGATCAATTTATATTAAATAACTGCCACTTAATAGATATTATATTAAGTTGTGTATAATATGTAGCCAGAAGAGAAAGGACTGGAACTCAGCCACGTCTGCCCAGCTAGGTATTTGTTTGAACTCAAGACTGGTAGAAGTAGCAGTGCCTATAACAAAAGTTCCATTACTATATTCCATATGAGTTTTGTGTTGGCTGATGAGGAAAGGAACCCTTGGGGATGTGGGCCCAAATTTAGAAACTTACCTTTATTTAATGAATTATATTTTGAAACCTTATTTAAAGAAAATTAAGCCTTACCGTACTTTATTTCCTAATCTTATGTAAGAGGAATATTTCTGAGATTGATATTCAAAAAATATGATACTTTCATATTACTACAATAATCAATGCTGGTATTATGAAAGGACATAAAAGGTGAGCATCAGTTAAGGTTGGTTATCAAACTCATGGTTTCAAAGCTGAATATGATTAACAGTAGGAAAAGTGTACTTTCTTTTGTCAGCAGCACACATGCAAATACAAACACAATTTATAAAATAGCACTGAAACTTAACTATGTGTATTGCATAATCTATTCTGTTCTGCTTCATTCCAGTCCATTCCAATTGATGCCAGGCTATAGTATTCCACTGCACTTTTAAAAAAGTTGAACTGATTTCATGACACATGATGGTACCCGAAGATTGTTTGAAAATTAGCAATTTAAAGATGTCAGGAAAAAAATAAACCAATATCAGTTAATAAAATTGAAGATATAATTAAAAACATACCAATATATGTTCATTTCAGATGTCATTTTTTAATTGGGTCTTTATATTTTGGGGGATTGATTTTTTTTTTGTTCTTTATATATTCTAGATAGTAGACCCTTTTCTGAAGAACAGATGGTAAAGTTTTTTTCCCCACATTCTAGTTTGTCTCTTAGCTCTGTTGGAGCTTTCTCTTCCAGTGCAGCTTTTAGAAAGATGAGATCCCAATTGTTGATGCTTTATGCTAGTTCCTGTGTTACTGAGGATTTCTTCATACATCTTTTTCTATGCCAATGTCTCCAAGAGTTCTACCTAGCTTATCTTCCAGAAAGTTTAGTGTTTCTGTTTTAATATTTAGATCTTTAATCCACTTGAATTTTTGTTTAGTGCATGGTGAAAGATAAAGGTCTAGTTTTAATCTTTGGCAAGTTGAAATCCAGTTTTTCCAACACCATTCATTAAAGAGGCTATCTTTTCTCCACGTAGGATAGTTGGCTCCTTTGTCAAAGATGAGGTAGCTGAGTATGTCTGGAGTGGTTTCTGCATCTTCTAATGTATTCCACTGATCCTCAGGTCTGTTTCTTTGCCAATACACTGTACTATGTTAACACAGTGGCTTTGTAGTATATTTTCAAGTTGTGGACTGTGATACTCCTCCCCACCACCATGTGTCTGTTGCCTAGGATGGCTTTTGCTATTCTAGGTCTCTTCTGGTTCCAAATGCAATCCTTATTGAAATCCCAACAGTATATTTCACATAACTAGATAAAACAATCCAAAAATTCATTTGGAACCAGAAGAGAGACAGTTTTGGAAGTATGGCCATTTTCACTATATTACTTCTTCCTACCCAGGAACAAGGGGTATCTTTTCATTTTCTTATATCCTCTTCAATCTCTTATTTTCAGGGTGTTGTAGTTCTCAACGTAGAGTTCTTTTGCTTCATTTGTTAGATTGATTCCTAGATATTTCATTTTTGTATGCTAATGTGAAAGGAATTATTTCTCTAATTTCTCTCTCAGTGAGTCTGTTATTTGTGTACAAGAAGGTTATTGATTTTTGAGTGTTGACCTTGTATCCAGCTACTCTACTGTATCCATCAACTAAATCTAGAAGTCTTTTCATGGAGTTTCTTGGGTCTTCTATCTACAGTATCATATTATATCATCAGCAAATAATAACAGTTTAACTTCTTCCTTTCCTATATTTATTCCTTTATTTCTTTCTCTTGTCTAATTACTGTGGCTCATGTTTCCATAGCTATATTGAATAGGAGTGGGGATAGTGGATATCTTTGTCCTGTTCCTTATTTTAGCAAGAAGATTTTGTTTTTGATCATTTAATATGATGTTGGCTGCTAGTTTTTCATAGACAGCCTTTATCACGTTGAGATAAAAACCATCTTTCCAATTTTCTGCAAGGATTTTTATTTATAATGAATGGGTGTTGAATTTTTTATCTTATTGAGTTTATTGGTACTTTTAAAGTATACAGTACAGTTACATTCATCATTGGAATCTTGTAGCCTCATATGAAAGATCTTGGTTCTCATTTTTCCCCTTTCACCTACCCTCCCTTCACCCCCTCCATCCTTCCTTATTTACAAAGACTTTTGTCCATTTTTCCTTTTCTCATATTTTTTATTGTCCCTTCTTTTCTTTCCCATACCCTTTCTGCTTCCCCTACACCATTAGCCCTTTTAGTACTATTTCACATTAACAATTCTACAATTTCTATACAGTTATACAATTTATAATTTTAGTTTTTCACACCAGAGAAACTATTTGGTATTTACACATGTGTGTCTTATTTATTTCACTTAAGAGTATGGCCTCCCTATGCATCCACTTTCTCAGACAAACAAATAAAAGCAGCAAATAAACATATGAAAAATGTTCAACATTACTGGTCATTTGAGAGGTGCAGATGAAAACAATGCTGAGATTCCACCTCACTCCAGAAAGAATGGCTGCTAGCAAGAAATCAACTAATAAATGCTTGCAGGGGGTGTGGGGGGAAAGGAACCATTCTTCATTGTTGGTGAGAGTGCAGACTGGTGCAACCACTGTGGAAATCAATATGGAGAAACCTTAAACAACTAGGGTTGGAAGTCCTATTTAACCCAGTTGTTCCCCTGCTGGGTATCTTCCCAAAAGAATTAAAAGAATCATACTACAGTGATATACACTTACCCATGTTTATAGCAGCACAGTTTGTAATAGGTAAAACTTGGAAACAGCCCAATTGCTCATCAGGTGGAGACTAGATAAAGTTGTTTCTTTTTTTATAGAGAAGGAGAAACCAGAGGAATTTATAGCTAAGTGGATACACATTGCAGATATACTCTTAAGTGAAATTAATAGGACACACATGTATAAATACCATATAGTTAATCGGGTGTGATAAACTAAAAGTAAATAAGGGTCAAAATGTATAAATGATACTTTGTAATAGGAAAAGAAAGGTCTAAAGGTATTGGGCAAATGGGAGGGGTAGGGGAAAGGTAAAAAGGGAAGAGAAAAAATAAGAGAAAAGGAAAAAATGGAAACAAGGTGTAAATAGGGAAGGGTGGAGAGGGGAAAGAAGGCTAGGGGAATGGGGAAAAATAAGGACCAATGTGTGTCATGTAAAGGTGCAAGATCCCAACGATGTGTGTAACTGTACTGTATACCTAGAATGTACCAATAAAATATTTAAAAAACCTACCAACAAAAAAAGCCCAGCCCTGGTGGATTCACTGCTGAATTCTATAAGAAACTTAGAGAATATCTAATGTCACTACTTCTCAATTCTTTAATGAAATTGAGAGGGAAGTAATACTATCAAATTTATTCCTGGAAGCAAGAATTACCCTGATGCCCAAACCAGAAACAGATCCAATCAAAAAGGAAAAGTATATGCCAGTAGGTGACAAAATCTTCAATAAGACACTGGCAAACAGAATGCAGCAAATCAACAAGATGATTATACACCATAAAGAAGCAGGATTCATACAAAGGATGATGAGATGGTTCAACATACACAAATAAATAAATGCAATATACCATGTTAATAGATCCAAGAACAAAAATCATACGATCAGCTCAATAGATGTAGAAAATGTGTCTGACAAAGTCAAACACCCATTCATGATAAACTGCACAGAAAATTGAAAGAGATGGTCTTTATCTCAATCTGATAAACGCTACCTATGACCAACAGCCAGCACCCTCCCAAATGGACAAAAACTTAAGATTTTCACTCTAAAGTCAGGAACAAGACAAGGGTGTCCACTGTCACCACTCCTATTAGATATAGTTCTGAAATAACTAGGAATCAATCTAAAAGAACTTAGCATGGCAAATTATAGCACAATAAAAAAGAAGACTAAAGAGGATATTAGAAAATGGAAAGATATCCCTTGTTCTTGGATAGAAGAACCAATATAGTGAAAATGGCCACACTTTCAAAGTTGTTATACTGATTTAAGCCAATTTTGATCAAAATTCCCATAGCATATTTCACAGAATTAGAGAAAACAATGAAAAAAATCATTTGGAACCAGAAAAGAACTAGACTAGTAAAAGCACTTCTGAGCAACAAAGGTAAGGTAGGGGGTATCACAATCCCTGCCTTGAAATCCTGCTACAAAGATGCTGTAATAAAAACAGCATGGTACTAGCAAACAACAGACAGATTTGAGGATCGATGGAACAAATTAGAAGATACAGAAACAATTCTACACATACTCATCCACCTTATCTTTGACAAAGGGGCTAAACATATTCACTGGAAGAAAGTCTCTTTGGTAAATGATGCTGGAGAAACTGGCTTTCCACATGCTGAAGATTAAAACTAGACATATATCTTTCACCATGCACTAAACTCAAATAAAAATGGATCAAAGATCTAAATATTAAAGCAGAAACACTAAATTTGCTAGAAGGTAGAACTCTTGAAGATAGTGGTGTAGGTGAAGACTTTATCAACAAAACTCCAATCATACAGGAAATATCAAAAGAATCAACAACTGGGATCTCATCTTATTAAACAGCTTTTGCACAACAACAACAAAAATAAAGAAGGAAAGAAAGAAAGAGAAAAAACAAAATACAATATCAACAAAAACACCAACAGAGTGAAGAGACAGCCCAAGAGTGGGGAAAAAACTTTTGCCTGCTGCTCCTCAGACCAAAGGTTAACATTTAGACTATATTAAAAAAAAATCAAAAAATCAGGCCCCTCCAAATTTAAGGGCCCAATCCAAAGTTGGGCATCTGAAATGAATAGACACTTTTCAGGTGAAAAATTAAAGTGGCAAATAAATATATGAAAAAATAAATATATGAAATAAATATATGAGAAAATGACCACCATCACTGGTCCTTTGAGAGATGCTAGTTAAAACAGTGCTGAGATTTTATCTCATTCCAGAAAGAATGGCTGTTATTAAGAAATCAACCAATAACAAGTGGAATTGTGGGGTGAGGAGGAACACTTCTCCACTGCTGGTGGGAGTACAGACTGGTGAAACCACTGTGAAATTCAGTGTGGAGAGTTCTTGAAAAACTAAAACTAGAAGTTTCATTTGACCCATCTATTCTTTTTCTTGTTATCTTTCTGAAAGAATTAAAAGGGTCACACCACAGCGATATATGTACACTAATGTTTATAGCAACACAGTTTGTAATAGTTAAATCTTGGAAACAGCCTAAGTACCAATGAACTGATGAATGGATGGAGAAGATTTTTTTTTTAATAATGAAGTATTACTGTGCCATAAAGAAGAACCAGCTTGAGACATTTCTGGCTAAATGGATGCACTTTGAGACCATACTCTTTTCTTCTTTTCTGGTACCAGAGATCACACTCAGGACACTATGCTTGCCAGGCAGGCATGGTGACACTGAGGTACATCTCTGGCCTGAGACCATACTCTTAAATAAAATAAATCAGACACATATGTTTAAATACTGCATTGTTTCTCTGGTGTAAGAAGCTGAAAGTGTAAATAAGGACCAAAATGTATGATAGAAATTGGGAAATGGGAAGAAAACATTCAAATGAGAAGGGGAGCAAGGGCTCAGGGGTGGGAAAGGAAAGAAAGAACAAGAAAGAAAAGAGAGAAGAGGAGTAAAAAAAATGGAAACAAAGCTTTGTAAGTAAAGAGAGGAAAAGGTCTTTAAGAGGGAGAGGAGAATGAGAGAAAAAGCAGAAGCAAGATATATCATGTACAGATACAAATACCCTATTGTGAATTTTATCATTAAATGTGCCAATAAATGTTTTGCTTAAAAAAGGATACCAAGAAAAGCATTCCAGACAACATAAACTTTAAGGTAGAATAAGAAAATAGTTAGAATGTAGTTAGGCAAAAAGCAGCGATAAGGACAGGTAAAAAATTGTGTTCCAGGTAAAGAAAATGCAACATGTAAATCCTGGAAGTGGAAAGGAATTTGTTGAGTTCAAAAAGCTAAAAGAGGGCCAGGGATTTAGTTGATTGTTGCCACTCCCTATTTTTCAAGGGCAAGGTCCTGAGTTCAATCCCCAGTATTAAAAAAAAAAAAAAGCTAAGAGAAGGGGCAGTGTGGGTAGAGCATACTGGCAGAACAGAAGAACGAGATGAGAGAAATCTATATGCATATGACAAAAACTCATATAGACCATATCAATAATGAACTTTTTCAATTGGTTTTATTGTTGGAGGAAGACATGGTAAGATTGGCTGCATGAAGAGGTTATCCCAAAGGCAAAGTGTAAAAAAAGATGTGAGGAGAGACAGAATGGAATTGAGACGAACAATTAGAAAACTATTACAGTGGACTGGGTGACAGATACGGTCATTTAGAATAGTTTAGCAAAGGAAGATTGAAGGAAAATAAATGGACTAAAGATAACTTTATGGGAAATTTGAGCAAAAGGGTTTGATAATAGCGTAGGATGATAGAAAGTGGTGCAAATGAATGATGGGAGGAGGGTAGGGGTAAGGGGAAAAATGAGAACCAAGAGCTGTCATGTAGAGGTGCAAGATCCCGATGATGAATGTAACTGTACTGTGTACCTAAAATGGACCAATAAATTTAATGGGAAAAAAGAAAAAGAAAATGAATGACGGGTTAAGGACAATAGTTAGGTACTGCTAATATTTTAGAACACTCACTGTATCAGATTCTTTTTTAAAGCATTCTTCTAACTTTATTGTTTTATTAATTTTATTGGTACATTTTAGGTATACAATATAATGATGTTCATTATTGGAAATTTGTACCTTTATGTAATCTATCTGGGTTCTTATTTTTCCTGATTCCCCTACCCTCCCTTCAACCCCTCCACAACTCCCTGTTTACAGACTTTGTTTCCATATGCTTTCATACATTTTTTTCTGACTGTTATCTCATTAAGAGATATCTTTTATGTTATCCTATACATCACATGCATTTATAAAATAGCACCTCTCAGATTTCTGATTTCACAACTGATAGGGCTAAACATGGAAGTAAAATATAATGAGGAATGTTTTGAAGCAGGAGGAAGATGATAAGCTTTTTTTTCTTTTTCTTTTTCTTTTTTTTCTTTTTTTTTGGTACTGGGGATTGAACTCGGGTAGTTGCGCTTGCAAGGCAGTCAGTGGAACCACTGAGCTAAATCCCCGGCCCAGGAAGATGATAAGTTATGTCTTGGGTATAAGGAACATTAGCTGTCTCATTGTGGACCTGAACTCAAAATTATAAGAGCCATTGATAAAATGTTTAAGAGCAATCAGAGAAGAGATGAAAAAATGAAAGCTTATATATTGAATGAGGCTACCTAGGAGGGAATGATAGAATGAAAAGAAAATATGGTTTAGTTTGGAGCCTTCTGAAATTCTAATATTTAATAATCAAATCAAAGAGGAAGATATGGGAAAGGATCCTAAAAGGAATGAACTCAGATAAATGGTAAGCCTATAAAAATGAATAATAAACATTATCAAGTACCACCATAAAGTCAAAGAAGACACTAATAGCTCTTTTTGCACCTGGAGCTATTTTATCAGTGGAGATCTCAGTGAGAAGCAATCTCTGTAGCGGAAAACATGCGACTTAATTTATATGTAATTTATGATGAGATAAAAATTAATACAAGATAGTATCCTCATTTTTAATAAAGACCTATCAAAATTTGTATAGTATAGCTCACTAAGGCCAAGGCCAGATCTCTGTCAGACTGCAAAGGCTTAAAATTTCCATCACCATAAGAATAAGCATATAAAAGCCACAAAGCAATGCAGATCAAAATGAAGTAGAAGGGTGTACTAGCAGCACAAGTAAGGTTCTCTGGGAGTTGGAGGATGGATGAAGAGGGAATGGAGGGATGAAAATTGGAGAAGTAGAGAGTACAGAAGCTGTCCTTATACAAGGGAGGAATCCACTACCCTCTCTGCTCCACTCTTCAAGCTGGGGGGTTTCCCTTGGATGGTAAGGCAGCCATCTTGGAATAAACTAGAAGTTAATATTTTTCCTTGTTGTTTTGAACTTGGGCCTTTCTAACTGATTTCGGTGTTCTTCATTGAACTTATTTCCATGCCCCAAGCCTTGTCCTTCCCAGTTTCTTGTAACCACTATTCCTTTCTATTCTGCAACATTAACTTATTACAGTAGTTCTATAAATGAATGAGAACATATGATACTTGTCTTTCTGTGTGTGTCTGATTTCACTTAGCATAATGGCTTCCAAATTTCTTTTCTCTCATCCAATGAGATAGATTGCTGATAGATAGACAGATGGAAAAGAAGGGAGTTATTTCAGGCAGGCATATGGGTGTCATGGTGTGAAGTTGAGATTATTTCTTTTTTTCCTGAATGCTTCTATACTCTTTTTATGAGATACAGAGAGTGAATTTATTTCTCAGGAGAGAGAAAAATGGCAGGACATGAGAAAGATGCAAGAGAAGCAAGAGAAACTCAGCAGGTGCATGGTTGAGGTCTCACATTTAGTTTGCAATGGTTTTAATCTCTGCAAATGTGTGAACTTTCCAGATTTCTCATGGGAGGAAATTGGCAGGATATATACTGGTTTGGGGTGTTTCAAGAGAACAGTGAGGAAAATATGTCTAGTTCATTAGCAAAAGAATGACTAAACTAATGGACCCAAGAATCTACATGGTAGACTGGAATAACACACAATGAATTCAAAATGAAAACACATGTCAGAAATTTAAAATTTCTGATGTCATGTTAAACCAGACCTCACATTTCATCAGAGTGGCAAAAGACAAATATTTGGGCTAATTTAATATAATGATATTCTATTTTAAAAATAGCCTCATTGGGAGCATTCAATTAAGTCAAGGTTCAAAATTCCTTTCATGATTTCATATTAAGGAAAAAATGGAATAAAAATCTTTGAAAGTAGGGAAGGTTGATGCGGCTGAAGGGAGGGTAGGGTTATGGGGAAAATAAGAACCAAGATACATCATGTAAAGGTATAATGATGTTTGTAACTATATTTTTGACATTAAATGTACCAATAAACTTGAAGAAAATTCATTTCATGAATATTTCTCTTTAACTGAAGAGTTTCACTTTTTTTTTCTAAATAGCTTCTTGATATAGAAGTTCAACAGTAACTGGATAGGAGATTATGGATTTAAGTCCACATTTTGTCGTTATCTTCCTGATTCTCCTCTCCTTGTAAACTTCCCTCAGTAGCTGGGAATACTTGACTTAGTGTATAGTTTAAACATGAAATACCTAGTAACATATCATATAATTTTTTCTAGAAATAATATTATTAATAAGGGAGCTGATAAGTAGGAAGAAGTAGAGAGGTTGATGATCTAATAATCCAAATTAGGTAGAAAAATTGATATAGCAGATGTAGTTTAGGAATTAAGCTGGAAGAATTAGAAGATATTGTAGGGAGATTGATGTCTCCCTGTCTGAATGTCATATTCCAAAGTTGAGGACTGCTGAAAAATTACAATATCCATATTCAAATAGGAGTTATTAGATGATACAAAATGGAGATCTTGCACACCACCTGGTAATAACGCAAGATGGATGTATTATTTGCTACTAACACTAGTGTCAGATCATTGAAGACCAGCACAAAAGTTAGAATGGAGGTTGAAACCATGATCCAAAACCTTCAGTTAAGAAGGCAAGCATTCCAAATGGCAGTGTCTAACAGATTTTAAACCCCGTTTTCAGTAGAGACTCTCTGATCACCATAAAAAACATGAAATTTAAAACATAAAATTTGGTGTGCTAAATGTAGATGGTTTGTAGAGGTAGGACATGAAAGAAATGTGTAATATGAAATCATTAAAGAGAATGACTTCTAGAACTTCCATGGCAAGATTTGCTAAAGATGATATCATTCCATGATGCGCTCTGGATGTTTTGAGAGTGGTCCCCAAATATTACCCTGGCATGGAGCAAATGTGCTTTTCATGTTTCAGTAGTTAAGGAGAAGAGATGGGAGCAGTATATGATCTGGAGTCACCATTGTTGGTGTTAATAGTCAAGTCTGCTGTTCACCACTGGCTTGTTCCATAAAGAATTTTGTGGTGAGATATAAATAGCAGTCTCAGTCATTTTTGGGTCGCATTTTGGTCAAAAGAAATATTAAAATACCTTTGAGCAAGTGAACTTCATTGAAAAGGATTTCTAAATCCCTCACCTTTGTGTGAAATGCAGGAAGCTCGTGGGGTGCTGGGAAAGTGCTGAAGAGAAAGACACGGGCAATGACTGATGAAATATCAACTGGTAAAGTCTTTGAAATTTACTGTTCATTTGTGATTAACTAGGTATGCACTTGATTTAATTAGTTGTTGCTTCAATTACTGAAGATAATTTGGTGAACAACTTCGAACATTTCCAAGGTTTCATTTAGTAGGTAGATTTTATCTATTATGAAATACATCTGCATGTATGACTACTTTCTTCAGTTTCTTTTTCATGAAGAATCATAGAGTTGACACCTCGAATAAAGTTCCACATATGCCAAGGAATCTTTTAAAAAATATATAAATGAAACTGCTTTAATGAATTCACAGAATTATCATGTGGTCTCTTTATTTACAATCATTAGAATTATGCTGTTCTCAGAAATTATATCTTATTACATGGCTTTTTTTCTTTAATGTTAAAGGTGTTACCTAATTACACCATAACTCCATGTAATTTATCAAATAGAAATAAAGACAAAACCAGTAATCAGAAACTCTTATTCCATTCATAGATATTCAGTGAAGGTGTATCATGTAATTAGTTTAGCAATGTTTATTCTAGAACAAGTAGAATAAAATTGTCATCATTTTTCCTTTCATCATTTGACAGCACAGTTGCAATTGATTTGCATAGCTTTACAATGGGAGTCATTACCTTCATCACAGATCCACTGTTGTATAACTAGCAATGAAAAAGTGTGGTCTATGAAGAGGGTAGAGACAAGAAGATAGATTTATTGTGGAATAAAAGAGTTCAGAGTTTTTCTTTCTTTTGAGGGGAGCAACAAATGTTAACACAAAATTCTCATGATCTCAAATTTAGTCAGTCTTCAGGAAGATAAATTCTATTGACTCTTATACACAACAAAGTGATATAGAGCACACAAACATGACTTACAAATGAGATGATCAAAAAAGTTGTTGGAAATGTGTTTCTTTGCTCATCCAAAGTAATAATGGAACAAGAACAACAACAACAAAATGGGCAGCCTAGTCAAGATTTCTTCACAATTGGTGTGCTTCTTTCTGTTCCTGCTCTTCCTCAGTGTTTTGAAATATGTGAAAGTGGGGTGGGGTGAGGAAGTAGTGACTGCCTTCTTCTCATCTTAAACCTATTGATGTACAGCATGAAACACCTCCAAAGAAGCAAGCAGGTCCAGGACAGCTGCGTGATGTAACTATCTACCAACTCCAAGCTGGCTCTACATGTTGCTTTACCTTGAAATTGGGAAGCAGAGGTGCAGTTAACCAACCCACCTGATTCTGGACAGAGACAATGCCCAGGGAGTGAATGTAAGGCCAGACAGGCAGAAGACCCAGAGTGAAAGTAAGGACCTGACCAACAGCTTTAGGGACTCTGGTATTACCCTCCCAAAGTGAATAGATGAGAAACAGCCTTAGGAGAACTCTGAAAGGAGGGAGTAGACCACTCGTAGACCACCCTCCTGAGAAGAGTAAGGTCAGGCTGGAAGGAGAAAGGCCCTGACTTCCAAAGGGAGCAACAAGATCACAGGAAAATCAACATTAATTACAACAGTCCACTTGAACCCTTACCCTGTGTCCTACATCCAACAAAGACCATCTACCAATGTGATCAGGAACATGCAAGGCTTGGACGCATTATGGGCTGAATAGGCAGAGTGGCCTCTGATGCAGGGGTGTGTGTGTGTGTGTGTGTGTGTGTGTGTGTGTGTGTGTGTGTGAATCCCTTTTTTTGGTCATTTTTTTTCTCTCCTAGTTTTTCTCTTTCCCTTTACAACTTTTCTCCTACTTTCTTATATTTTATTTCCTATATTTTGCTGTTTTTATTTTTCCTCCTTTTTCTTGTTCATTCTTTCCAGGGACTCTAACACAATTAATTTCCTTTTAGTCCTCAGGAGAACACCTTATATTATTTTTCTCCTTATTCTCATCTCCTCTTTACTAATTTTCTCTGCTTCCCTACCCCCTCTACCTTTAGTAGTATAACTATTAACCTTTATGAATCTCTTGGTAGCTACTAAATTGTATCCTATTATTGCTGAATATTGTCCTATTGTTAGTGGACATAAAATTGTTCCATTTAGTAGATATTTACTATAGGTTGAAAGTCTCTCATATTTAGTTTCTTAGTGTTTATACTGTAATTATAGATCTTTTTCTATGTTTAAGGATGATACATTATTTATCATTAGGTTTTGCCAATATCCAGTTGTGCTTTGACATCATTATTCCTGCAGGGTGACATGGTTGTTGCTATTAACTGCTTTTCTCATGATGACAGTATCTGGATTACTTTGGGGTCATTAATAAAACTCTGTCCCATACCTGGAGAAGAGGGTACTAGGTTAAGTATGCTGCAAACTTCTCTCTCATAAAAAGAGGTGGTTGGACATTAAAAATAGGGAATCCTAAAATAAAACTAAAAAGGAAAGTAAAAGAGTAAAGGCAATGATATAACATTAAAATAATCCTTAATTCTGGGGATGAAAATGGTTCCCAAACATATTTAAATTGCTTCTTGCTCTTATAGTCTTATCTTATTCCTTTTTTCATTATTTAGAGAATACTTTATTAGTTTCTGTAATCAAACCCACGTAGATATGACCTTAAATATTCAATACAATGTTCATTCAGAGATTTCTTTAACTGAAATACCAAATAGTTTCTTTGATGTGAAAAAACTATAATAGTACACAGGATCCTCATGAGATAATTAATAATGTGAAATAGGAAGTAAAGGGCTAAAGGTATAGGGAAAGTGGGAAGGGTGGGGGAAAGGTAAGAAGGGAGAGGAAAAAAATATGAGAAACTGAAAAAATGGAAAGAAAGTGTTTGTAAATGGGGAGGGGAGGAGGGGGTGAAGGCAGGGCAGGGACAAGGGCAAAAATGAGAATCAAGGCCTATTATGTAAAGGTACAGAATCCCAATGATGAATGTAACTGTATTGTATACCTAGATTATACCAATAAACTCAATTAAAAAAAAAAAAGAGGTGGTTGGATACTAGGCAAGAGGCAAAGGTCAATAGTTAGCCACATCCAGAGGGCACTGCTGAAAAGTAGGCATTAATTAAAGAAATCTCCATACTAGCAGCAAAGCTTGGCACTATAATCAAACCATAAGCCTTAACATAAATAGAGGTCAGGGACAAGGGGAAAAAATGAGAACCAAGACCTGTCATGTAAAGGTACAAGATCCCAATGATGAATGTAACTGTACTGTATACTTAACATGCACCAATAAACTCAATGAGGAAAAAAAAAGAAATATGAGACAAAGGAAGAAAATCTCCCCCAAAATCCTGACTCCTCCAAAGATGATCAAAGAGGCACCGAAAGGGAGGGAACCAAAAGCCACAGAGAAGAATTGTTTTAAAGGATAACAGAAGAGAAAAAAATCATATCAACAAAGCATTTGGCAAGCTCACATAAAATGTAATAAACAGATAAAGGGCCAAATAAACAAAATGACAAGCAAGTCTATGAATTAAATAAAAAATAAAAATAAAAAGCTGTCTGAGCTAAACAAAATGATGCAAAACATGAATGACCAGCACAAAAAAGAACTAGAGTCTGTAAAATGATTCCATCAGATTAAAAACTCTACCAAAAATGTGGGAGGGAAAAAGGGCCAATGTCAGAATGTTAGAAGAGGACTGAATGTCAGAAGCAAAAGACAAGTCTTTTGGTGGTGACCATTTGATGAGAGATATTATAAAAAAGGAAGAAAACATGAAAATGGGTCCAACAGCTCAGAGATGATTCAAAGACTGATCTAAGATTAATTGGAATTAGTAAAAAACCAGAAGACAGCACAAATGCCATTGAAAAACATTGTTGTTGAAATAAGAGCAGGAGACTTTCCAAATAGGGAAAATAATTTAACACTTAGATAAATGAGGCAAAAGAAAACCAGATAGCCAGGATCAGAAAAGAACCTCTCCATGGTGCAATATAGTCATAATCCTGGAAGTTTCAAACAAGAACAAAATTTTAAAAGTGTTCAGAAGAAAGCAACAAATCACTTCTGAAACTAAGCACACTAGAATTACAACAGGCTTCTTAACACAACACTTAAAAGGTCAAGAGAGATTGGAATGAAGTGTTTCAAGCCTCCCATCCACCCCAAATTTTCAATCAAGGCTGACAAATCCTACAAAACTATCTTTCAGAATTGATGGAGAGACAAGATATTATGTTAATAAGCACCTTAAGAAATTCTTGACCATCAAGCCAAACCCCCCTAAATTCTTAAGGATATTCTAGAAAGAGACAATGAAACTAACAATGACAAAAAGTCTAATATAATGAATACTCCAGGTAGAGTGAGGAGTTAAATAGAAGGGAAAAATAGGGAATCAGCAACAAGAAAATAAGACAACATAGAAGAAACACATTTAACCCAAAAAGAAACCAATAGACTAAAAATCAAAGGTTAGAAAAAGTACCTCATGCAATGGGAAACTGAAAAAAATGAATGTAGAACTATATA
>NW_022900917.1:30675320-30705023 GCF_012274545.1 Fukomys damarensis | reverse complement strand
ATATATATATCCTTTTATGATACAGTGGGCTTCAAGCCAAAATTGATCAAAAGAGGCAAAGAAGATCAATGCATATTGCATAAGGGAACAATCCAACAAGAAGCGGTAACAGTTATTAATATGTATGCACTGAGCAATGGCACAACCAAATTCATAAAAATAGTACTACTGGGCATAAAAGATCAGATAAACATAAACACAATTACAGCAGAGGACTTCCACTATCTCATATAGATGAACTAGACAAAAAAATTAACAGTGAAATATCAGAGTTGAATAAAACCTCTGAACAATAGACTTACTAGATGTCTACACACTGTTCCACCCAACAACAGAATACACATTCTTCTCAGAAGAGTATGGAACTTTCTAACTTTCTCCAAAATACACCACACATTAGTCAATAAAACAAGCTTAAGTAAATGCAAAAGAACTGAAATTGTGCCATTCATATTATCGAATCATAGCACAATAAAACTAGAAATCCATAAGAAAAGAAAACACCAAAATTATGCAAATACATGGAAACAAAGTAACACACTCTTCAACAAATATTGGGTTACAGAAGAAATCAAGGAAGAAATAAGACAGTTTCTAGAACTAAACAATAATGATAGTACAATATACTAGAACTATGGGACATAATGAAAACTATTCTAAGATACAAGTTTATAATTGTAAGTGCTCACATCATAAAAACTGAATGAGCCCAAATAGATGCTATATGATGCACCACAAGGCCCTAGAGAAACAAGAAAAATCCAAACACAATGATAGTATAAAAAAGTCAATTTTAAAGATTAGAGTAGAAATCATTGAAGTTGAGAACACAGACAATACAAAAATCAATGATTTGAAAAGTCAGTTATTAGAAAAAACATGAAATATACAAATCCTTATGCAATATAACCAAAATGAGAGAAGACCCAAATCAGTGCAATCAGAAATACAAAAGTTCAAATGACAGTGAACATTGATAGAGTCAACAATATTATTAACAACTATTTTGCAAACCTGTTTTCCAATAATTCATTTTTAGGAAAATGGGTAGACCTTCAGATCACAATGCAAAGTAAAATAAATCAGATACATTAGATTGAATATCACATGGCTTTGCTTATATGAGAAGCCCAAATTATAAATAAAGAGCAAAATAAAAGATAGATAGTAGGAAGGAGGGAGACAGACATTTCTCCTACTGGAAGGGGATCAAGAGATGGAAAAGGGAGAGGGAGACAGGCAAAGGGGATTAATAAAGAATAGCTTCCTAGATATTTATGAATTACCAAAACTGAGCCAAGAATATTTAGAAACCCTGGAGAATTCATTTACAGGCAATGAGTTTCCTTTTTATTCCAGTACCGGAGATGGAACTTAGGGCCTTGCACTTGCAAGGCAGGCACAGCATCCCCTGAACTAAATCCCTAGCCCAATAATAGGCAATGAAATTGAAGCAGTAGTTAAAAACTTCCCAACTAAGAAAAGCCTAGATAGTGAATCCTTGATGGATTCATTATTGAATTTTACAAAAATATCAGGGAAGATCTAACATTAATACCTCTCAAGCTCTTTAAACTTTGAAAAGAAGTACTCCAAAAAAATCATTTGTGGAAACTCATATTACCTTGATTACAAAACCAGACAAGGATCCAACCAAAAAAGAGAACAATAGATCAATCTCTTTAATGAGTATAGATGCAAAAATCTTCAACAAGATACTGGCAAACAAAATGTAATGAATCACAAAAAGATTTTACATTGTGAGCAAGAAAACTTCATCACAAGGATGTAAAGGTGGTTCACCTTATAGAAATCAATAAATATAATATAGCACATAAACAGAAGTGAGAACAAAAAACATAGTGATCTCAATAGAGGCAGAAAAAGTTTTTGATACAATCCAACATCTTTTTGTGAGAAAAACACTAAAGCAATGATTATGCAAGGATCTTATCTTAATCTCATTAAAATCTTCTATGATAAACTCACTGCTTATATCATTAAATGTGTAAAATTAAAACCTTTCCTTGTAAAATCGGGAACAAGACAAGAATGCCCTACTATTACCATTCTTGTTCAACATAGTACTTCAAAACTTAGCAAGAGCAGTTAGGCAAGAAAAAGAAATAAAAGGGATATGTATGGGAAAGCAAAAGTCATAATAATTATTTGCAAATGACACAGTCCTTTATAAAGAAGGCCAAAATCCACTAAAAGATGTTTAGAATTAATAGCCAAATTCAGCAGTGTAGCTGGATAAAAAAATCAACACACAAAAATCAATATTTTTGTACATCAAAAAGGAATTCACTTAGAAAGAAATTAGAAAACAAAATACCATTCATAAAATACCAAGAAAATTAAATACTTAAAAGTTAACCTAACTAAGGAGGTGAAAGACCTCTATAGTGAAAGTTACAGTACTGTGATAAAAGGAAATTAAAATGGCTATGATCCTAAAACTGATATAATCTCAATCAAAGTAGTAATAGCTTTCCTAACAGAACTAGAGTAAACAATTATACAGTTCATATGGAACCAGAAGAGACTTACTGTAACAAAAGCAATCCTGGGCAGAAAGAGCACTATGGAAAGCATTGCAATCCCAGATTTCAAGTTATACTATAAAGCCACAGTGATTAAAAATCGCATGGTCTTGGCACAAAAATAGATGAGAGGATAAATGGAAGAGAATAGAGGATGCAGAACCAACCCCACGTACATTCAACTACTTGATCTTTGACAAAGAGGTAAAAAACATGCGCTCAAGTAAAGTCTCTTTAATAAATGGTACTGAAGAAACTGGCTATCCACAAGCAGAAGATTAAAACTAGACCTATATCTCTCATAGTGTAGTGAACTAAGACAAAAAATGGTTCAAAGAACTAAATGTAAATACAGAAACACAGCCTGATGGATGATAAAATTGATAAAACTCAACGTCTGAGGCATAGGAAACAGAACAGAACCCCAGCTGCACAGGAAATAGTACCAAGAATCAACAAGTGGGATTATACCAGATGACATAGCTTCTGCTTAGCAAAAGAAATGACCAGTAGAGTAAAACAACCACCTGAAGAATGGGAAAAATATTTTTTTGCCATCTGTACCTCAGATGGAAGACTAATATGTAGAATATGTAAAGAATTAAAACAACTTAAACCCCCTAAAATAAGAGACTCAGTCAAAAAATGAGAAACTGAAATGAATAGAAGTATAAATGGCTAAAAAAATACATGAGGAAGTGTTCAACATTGATGAATGTTAAAGAAATGTAAACAACACTGAGATTCCATCCTCATTCAAGAAAGAATGGCTATCATCAATAAATCAAATAGTAAATGTGGCTGAGGCTGTGAGGTAAAAAGGAACCCATCCACTTTGTTGATTTCTATGGAAATCAGTATGAATATTCCTCAAAAACTAAAACTAGGAATTCCATGTAACTCAGCTAATCTCCTTTTAGATGTCTTCCTTCAAAAATTAAAGACATTACCTTACAGTGATACATACATACCAATATTTATAACAGCATAATTCATCAGAGCTATGTATATGTCCATCAACAGATGAATAGATAAGGAAAATGTGGCACATACATAGAATGGTGTACAAATCTGCCATAAAGACAAACTCGAATCATTTTTAGGAAAATGGGTAGACCTTCGGATCATAATGTTAAGTGAAATAAATCAGATACATTAGATTGAATATCACATGGCTTTGCTTATATGAGAAGCCCAAATTATAAATAAAGAGCAAAATAAAAGATAGTAGGAAGGAGGGAGACAGACATTTCTCCTACTGGAAGGGGATCAAGAAATGGAAAAGGGAGAGGGAGACAGGCAAAGGGGATGAAAAAAGGAATTAAGATGTGCTATCTACATATTCCAACTCCACACAAGGAGTGCAAATATTAGATACTGCAAACATGTGCTAATTAAAATGAATAGAAAGATGTGTGTGTGTGTGTGTGTGTGTGTGTGTGTATCCTAAAAATCTCTGTTCCAGGTATTGTATCTGAGATCTGAGGAACACTGAAATTGAATCATGACCTTTCCACTAAACAGTTAAATGAAAGGTAACTTTGGGAAGTTATTGCCACACCCATTATTGTCCAAAGTATAAATGTCCCATCTTTCTCTTTCAACAAAGCTGTTACATTCATCTGACTAAACACATCTCTCATCAGTGAAATAGCTTCCCAATGAACTACTCTGCGCTGATGAATTTAGGAAAAGAAAATATCACATCCTCATCTGCCATTTCCGCAACTCAATCCTTCCTCCATTCTTGGGTTTTTGGAGCAAGATTTCCTTTGTGTTGATTTAAAAACATGGGTATTTGTGTCATACACACACATGGAAAAAATAAGTACGTAGACTTACTATGAGAAATTGGCTTACATAACTGCGGAGACTAAGAAGTTCTACTATCTGCTCTCTGCAAGCTGGAGGTGCTGGAAAGCTGGTGGTAATAGTAGAGTCTGGATGGTGAAAATCATGAGAGCCAATGGCATATGTCCCATTCTGAAGGTAGACAAAGATGAGATGGGATTTTCTGCTCCATTACTTAGCAGGGAAAAAAGCCAAGCCAAGCCAAGCCAAACCAAAATGGTGAAACTTCTCCTTTGTCTAACTTGTTCTATGAAAGCCCTTCTGAATCACTTCCACCTATACTTTTATGCCACTTAGAAGAATATTACACAGATTTTTCAGTCTTCAAGCTCAAGAAGTACTTAGTTGTAATTTTTTTTCATTGAGTTTACTGGTACTTTTTAAGTATACAGTACAGTTACATTGATCAGTGGGATCTTGTACCCTTACATGACAGATCTTGGTTCTCATTTTTTCCCCATACCCCTGCCCACCCTTCACCACTTCCACCCTCCCCCATTTACAAAGACTATTTCCATTTTTTCCTTTTCCCATATTTTTTTCTTTTCCCTACCCTTCTCACTTCCCCTACACCTTTAGCCATTTTCTTCCTGTTTCACATTATCAGTTATACAATTTAGATATTATATATTCTTTTAGTTTTTCACAACAGAGAAACTATTCAGTATTTACACTTTTCTTATTTATTTCACTTAAGAGCATGGCCTCAATATGCATCCATTTTCCTATGAATGATTCCAGTTTCTCATTCTTTATGGCTGAATAGTACTCCGGTGCTGGAAAAACTGGATTTCAACCTGCCAAAGATTAAAACTAGATCCCTCTCAGCATGTGTTAAATTAAAATCCAAGTGGATTAAAGATCTAGACCTTAAAATAGAAACACTAAATTTGCTGGTAGATAAGTTAGGTAGAACTCTTAGACATTAGCATAGGAAAAGACTTTATGAACAAATCCTAAGTAGCATGGGAACTAGCACAAAGAATGAACAACTGGAATCTCATCTTTTTAAAAAGCTTCTGCACTGCCAGAGAAATCACCAGCAGAGGTAAGAGACAACCTACAATGGGAGAAAAAAGTTTTTAACAACTTAGTTGTAATTTTAAAAAGTAACATAAGAATCCGTTAATTCATATTTCTTCTGAGAAAAAAAAATCTAATAATCAGACAATAAATGTGAATGTTCCTGGCTAGAGTAGGAAAACTCAAACAGTAATATCTTCCAGCAGAACTCTCAGAGACATACTAAAATATGTTTATTTGAGCATGCAAGGCCCAGTCATGTTGTCATATAAAGTTAAGCATCATAGCCTTCGGTCTCTAAAAGTTTTGTCATTACATTTCATTGTAGCTGTCACCCATTAAGAGCTAGCATCCATATGGAGTACTTTTCTCCCCCAGTTACTCTTTCCTGTCATGGTATTATGACCCCTGGTGTATACTAGTAAACTGTCATTCAGAGGAGTTATATTCTTGGCTTAAGTGTATTTCACTAGTGAGCTGCAGAAGCAGATATCATCTCCTCCAAATACCAGGTTCTGCAATACAGTGGATAATACCTACAATATCCATCCTTGTCCATCTAAATTTCCTGTAGATACCACTATTTACTTTTTAAAAAAACAGCGCTGGGGATTTAGTTCAGTGGTTCCTCCGCCTGCCTCGCACGTGCAAGGTCCAGAGTTTGAGTCCCAGTACCAAAAGAAAAACAAAACAAAACAAAAACCAACCAACCTACCAACCAACCAAACAAAAAACCAACAACAACAACAACAAAAAAAACAATTTTATTCATTTCTTATTTTGTTAAAATTGATTATTCTATAGCACCAATAAGAAAAAAAAT
This sequence comes from Fukomys damarensis, assembly GCF_012274545.1. Taxonomy (NCBI): domain Eukaryota; kingdom Metazoa; phylum Chordata; class Mammalia; order Rodentia; family Bathyergidae; genus Fukomys; species Fukomys damarensis. The sequence goes on along the minus strand of NW_022900917.1, from coordinate 30,698,780 downwards.
TTATAAGAAAAAATCTAGTTCTTATTGTATAAATTTGTCTAGTGAAATTCATGCTTCTTATGTCTCCTTTTTTATCTCCTCCACTTTTGCTATTACTGATAACCTAAACAATATTCTATACCTTGCTTTTCGTTTTGTTTTCCATTTTTCATTGACCAGAACAGTATAGAGACAGATAAGGACTGAAGCCTTATGGAGGCACCATAATTCTGGGTTAGGACCACTAACATTCTACCAAAAATCATTAAGAAGTCAGATGTCACTGTGAATATTTTCTATGAATTGGGGGACAGTATATATGGCTATGATCATGATAGAATCATTTTGACAAAATTGCTTAAAATTGTGTTTTATTTAGGAATATTTTTCCTTTGCATATTTAGTTTAAGGTATTTACATTTTAGTGTTCATGTTTTGAGTTTTGCCTCCTTTCTTAAGAAGCAGAAGATTACTGTATGTCTTTTTTTATTTCCTCTCAAATTTGGAAATACTGAATTATGTATGAAACTTAAATCCCTAAACAGTACTGATAAAGTTCAGCACTGTCTGAGTAAGAAAGGCCAGTAGGCAGCCTAATGGAAGTAGATTGGTGAATTCTCATTGCCTTTTCTCTTTCTAGACCACGGAGTAAAGAAAGAGGATCTGCTTCTTCTCTTGATAGCTACAACTTGGGGCAAACATGAGAAAACCAGCAATGAAAGTAATGCCACACAACGTATTATCTGTATTATTCTAGAAGTGCAGACAATATTATTTTTCCAAAACACAGAGCTAACACATTTGGCTGAAATGGGAATTAGAAGTGTAGCTGATTGCTTATGGACTCCTGTCTCCCAAATTGGATTCAAGATTAAAATAAACACATGCTGATCATTGTATTACCTAAGGCAAGGTACAAAGTAGAAATGGACTCATAAGTGATTTTGCAGACAGAAGAAATACAGTTTGTATAGAGTGCTGGCTCAGCCTTTTTTGTGATCCGAATATAAAAATGAAACTCTGCTTTTATTTGTTATAACTTGTATACTAATTAAATTGGGGAGTGAAAACCATTTTATGGAACCCATTTCATGGAGCAGGAGCTTGGCCCTGAATTCTATATTTCCTAGATGAGACTGAGAAAAAATATCTGCACAAGCTTAGTTTAAATCTTACTGCCCAGACTCACTCTTTCTTCCAGCCATCTTTTATGTGATTTTGTTGTTGTTGTTGTTGTTGCTGTCATCTTACATTTGTTTGGGAATTCCTATAATGTTGCACTCCTGTTACTGTTTTTGTCTTTCAAACATTATATATATCTAAGTCATACAATATGATGTTCTTATATATATGCACACATATAGGTATATATGTAAACTATTGAAATGATTGATTGAAATTATCCTGTACGTCACCTTCCATAGTTACTTTTGTGTGTGTATATGTGTTAAGAGCTCCTAAAGTATACTCTTTGCAATTTTTCCACATATAATATAATATTGTTAACTGTGGTTTCCATGCTGTAAATTATTTTTCTAGACTTATTCATTCTACATGACTATAAGTTTATACTCTTTGACATAATTCTTTTCATTTCTTCCCTCTCCCCGCCCCTTGATATCACCATTTTAATCTGTTTCAGTGTATTTGTTTCTTTTCAGACTCTGCGTAGAAGTGAAATTATGTAAGAATGTTCATTCTTTCTCTTATGTCATTAGCACAGTGATTTTCAAATCCATCTAAATAACTGCAAATGGTAGAATTTCCCTTTTAATGGCTGAATGAGCTTCCACTGTGTATGTGTATTTATGTGTGTACGGATCACACTTTCTTTTTTCATTCATCTGCAGATGGATACTTATGTTATTTCCATTTCTCGGCTATTGTGAGCAATGTTTCAATAAGTATGAGAATGCATATACTACTACAAGGCTTTGAGTTCATTTTGCTGGGATATATACACAGCAGAAGGGTTACTAGGCACAAACAAATGGAAAGATATCCCAAATTCATAGACTGGAAAATTAAATAGTGAAAAAAATGTTCATACTATTCAGAGTGATATACAGATTTAGCACAATCCCTATCAAAATACTATGTCTTTTTCACAGATATAGAACAAACAACTCTGGAATTAATTTAGAACCACAATAGGCAACAACAAGAAAAGAAATATTGAGAAAGAAAAGCAGAGTTGGAGATGACATATTTCCTGATTTCAAAGTATTAAAAAGATAGAGTAATCAAATCATATTTTACTGGGATGAAAAATAGAGAACAATGAGAAGAAAAAAATGAACCTAGAAATGAATCAAGGTATAGACATTTAACAAATTGTCATAAAGGCCACCAAAAAGACAAATTGGAGAAATTATATTTTTTCAATAAATTATCCATTGTTGGGTAAACTTGATCCTTACCTTAAACTTTTTCAAAATTAACTAAAAGTGAGTTGAAGACTTAAGCATAAGACCTACAACCGTTAAGTCCCTAGAGATAAATACAGGAGAACTCCTTCATATTTGGATTCAAAATCCTTTTTCATATATCACATCAGATGCTCAGACAACAAAAGCAAAATTTGACAAGTGAGATATAACAAACTAAAACCTTCTGCCCAACAAATAAAAACATCAACAAAAGAAAAAGGAGCTTTTGGATATGAAGAAAATATTTGCAATCCACATATCTGATAAAAGGATTTCCTGTTTAAAATTTATAAACAACTCACATAACTCAAGAAGGAACCAATAGGCAAATAAAATAGGCAAATAATCTGGAGCTATTTTTTCCTAATAAGATGTAAAAATAACAAATACATCAGTGAAAATGTGCTTAATTTTATTAATCATCAGGAAAACACAAGTCAAAATCATAAGTGATGTATATCACCTCTTACCTTATAGAATGGCTAGTATCAAAAAGAAAAATAAGTGTTGGTGAGGGGAAAGGGAACCTTTCATTTGTACAATGAAATGGGAGGGACATAAATCATGGGAGGAGTATAAATAGGTACTACTATTATGGTAAACAGAATGAAGATTCCTCAGAAAATTCAGAATAGAACCACTATATGAGCTCTTTTTAAACAAAGGCATTTATATATTTGTTTTACTTTTTTGGGGGGGAGTTGATTGGAAAAATTCTGTGTCAACTTTCAGCTGCTCTAGAGTAACACTTTCTTCATTTTTTTTTTGTGTTCCTATTTCATTTCTTCAAGTCATTCTTTGACATAGATCCTGCATTAGATCTTTTTTGATTGTTACTCATCTTGAAATGATGAGAGATCTTTTCTGATCAAAAATTTTATCTCTTGATTACATACCATAAAAATCTCACCTTTATTATATCTATTAGTTTTGAAGCATTTTTCTGAGAGTATAAATCTACCGGCAAAGAGTAGACTGGAGGATGATCAAGGGACAGAGACAACAAATCTATCAATTCGGTTTGTTTTCCAAGGGACTTGCAAAAGAGTCTGTAACTGGATTGGCATACAAGGTCAAGAACGGTTTGGGGTTGCATGTGTCTTCTTAGAACAAAGGAATGTGCTTATGTGCAAGGCAAAGCAGATGATTTAGGAAGATGGAAAAAGGCCTGTGCAGGAAGGAGGAATGGGAACTCTTGGTAATGTCTTTGAATAGGGCAGGGCTGGGATCTAGAGCAGCCGTGGAGTGGCTGAACTCAGGTAGTGCTGCAGGCCGTCCAGAGCATCAGGAGAAAAGTAAAGGTGCACAGGTGAACTGGGTTATAGCCTTCAGCTCCTGTTCCTGTTATTTATTTTTATTCATTGATTTGATTACCCTTTTAATTCTAAACAAGTGCGTCACACTAGGGTTTTTAATATTTTATTTGGAAACCATTACTAGGTCTGGACATGGGTTGAAACTAAAAGTTCAAAACAATACACCTAGTGCACATTTTTAAAGCTAATATCCTCCTCTTGCTCCAGTTTGAATAGGAAGCTATTTTTAGAAAAGATAATTAGATATTTTTCTTTACTACCCTCTAGGTTTGGTCTACCACCTAGATGTGAAGTCATTTTTCTTTTCTCATTTTTTTCCCTCTCATTGAGTTTATTAGTACATTTTAGGTATACAATACAGTTACATTCATCATTGGGATCTTGTACCTTTACATGTCAGGTCTTGGTTCTCATTTTTCCCCCTTGTCTCTGCCCTCCCTTCACCCCCTCCTACCCTTCCCATTTACACTCATTTTTTCATTTTCTCCTATTTTTTTCTTTTCCCTTATTACCTTTCCCTACCCTTCCCACTTTACCTATACCTTTAGCCCTTTTCTTTCTATTTCACATTGTCAATTATATCATTAGGATCTTATGCACTGTTGTAGTTTTTCACATCAGAGAAACTATTTCTTTTCTCATTTTTATACCATACTTTCATCCTCGGTAAAATTTCCTGCAGTAGATATATTGTATCTACATGTCTAAAAGTATTGATATATGCCCTTAATAGTTTTCCTGCTTAAAATTCAAATTTTAAATATTTCCCTTGAGAAATGTGAATTTATTACATTTAAGCATACAGCATTGATGACAAGAATATTGTTCTTAATTTATGTCATAAACCACTCAGTACCATATCCATATCAATTGTTATCTCTATATTTATATCATATCTATATGTATATATTCAGTGAATTCCTGCAACAGTCCTATGAGATAATATTTTTGTAGTCATTCTACAAATACAAAGCCTGGGTATTGACAGGTTAATACAATATCCAAGATCACGAAGCTAGCAACCAGCCATGTCAGGATTCAAATGAAAATGTGTATGCTAAAAAATTGGAGACTCAATCATTTGTGGTATACTACCTAAGATGATTTTTTTTTTCAGTTCTGGGTTTGAACCTAGACCCTTGTCACTGAGCTACAGCCCCAGACTTTCTTCATTTTTAGTTTTAGTTAGTATCTCCTGAGTCCCTAGGCTTCCTAGGACGGATTCAAATTTGCAATTCTGCCTCAGTCTCTCAGAATGTGAGGACTACCGTCGGGCAGCACTATTTCTGGTACGCTAGTTCATTTTTTAATTTTTCTATAATTAGCTTGTTCTTTCCCTCTTCCACTTGGAAGATTTTACCATATTTTTTTTATAAATGAAGTTTTGTTGTGATTTATCCTGGTATGTCACTTGTTCTGGAATATGAAGGAGGTCATTTTATTTTGAAGACTGTAGCCTCTTTAGATTGGTCGAGTTCTCTGTCATCATCACCACCACCATCATCATCAATTTCCTCCGAATTCATTTTCTGTTGTACATAACAAATTGACACAGTCTTTGTCACTTAAAGAATGCCTATTTATTGCCACACAATTGTGTGGCTTAGTTCAAATGAGTTCAGGTGGATTTCTTGATTTGGTTTCACCAGGCTGAGGATGTGAGTCGTGCTGTTTCTCTCTCGAAGCTCTAGGGGAGAATCTATTACCTTGCTCATTCAGGTTTTTGGCAGAATTCAGATCCATGCAACTTTATGACTGAGGTTTGTGTTGCTTGGATGACGATCATTCAGGGGCAGTTTTCAGCTCTTAAAAGCTGTGTGTGTTCCTTTACACATACTCCTCACTTTTTCTTAAAAGGGAGCAATTACATGTCACATCCTCTTCAGGGCTTTAAATCTCTACCTCCTTTTCCATTTACCAGGTAAAGTACTGTGCTTCTAAAGGCCATGATATCCCTTTTAGTTAATGATAAAGTGAACTAACAATCTTAACTACATCAGCACGATCCTTTTGACCACGTAAAATAATATGTGCTGTCTCATTGTATCTTATTGTCTACATTTTAAGGGTCAAGCCTGAAATTTTACCAACCACATCCACATCTTGCTTTCCATTGTATACTGGAGGGAAACCATGACTTTTTTGAAAAGCACATAGTGTGGCTTGATGAAATGTGTTTAGAGTTTGCTGATTCCAGCATAATGAGTAAAAAAGTCCTCAGTTTAAATTATCTGTATGACTTAACCAGCTATGCTTCTTTTAGTTAAATGGTTAAACACAATTAATTTGAGACTATGATAATTTAACATACTGAGAGAACAAGACTGATGGTTAGCACAGAATATATCACAAGGTGAGTACTTAATGAACAGCAAAACTTAGGTAACAGAAAAACTTTGACAGAAATAACAGCATGACAAAGTAATATGGGTTATTTGAGTAATATGAGTTATTTGAGTTATAGGAGTGACAAAGTGAGTTATTTGTTTTGTATTTATTGCTATGTACATTATCATTATCAAATGTTGATAGAAGCCCATTATGTCATAAGCAATGCTATACAAAGCTATAGAAAGAAAACCTTTGTAATAAATATAATAAAAATAGGTTTTGCATGTAATATGTATGTGCTACTTTCATTTTACTGGGGAAAATAATCTCCTTTGAGAAAATACTTTTAATTTTATTAACATTCATGTAGAATAAAATGTTTTATTAACAGTAATTGCTTCAATCAGATATAATGTTCTATGCTTCCTTCTCATGCGCAAGTATATTTATTATTTACATTTTAAAAGGAAACATTGCTGAATATAGTATACATGAAACAAAAGTAACTTTAAACTTGAATAATTATCTTTGAGGATATATCTATAATACATTCAACATACGGTAGATTTTATATGTACTTCTGTATACAGATTAACATATAAACCTGTGTTATTGGTCAGCTTTCCCTTGTTTTAACAAAAGCTTGAGAAAATCAACTTGAAGTAGGAAAGATTTGTGTTGGCTCATGGTTCACAGGTTTCAGCCCATGGTTAGCTGGCTTCATTGTTCTGTCCTGTGGAGACATAAAACATCATGACAGGGAGGGAAGAGGATACACCTCATAGAGTCCAGGAAACAAAGAGAAAGAGCATGAGTAGATACGGACAAAATGTACTCTCCAGAGCCACATCCTTCAACTAAGCCTCAGCTTCTAAAGTTTCCACCAGCTCTAAATAAGGCCACCAGCTGGGTCCAAATCTTCAACACATAAGCCTTTGGAACTTCATAGATTCAACCTATAAAAACCTAGACAGAGGGCCTCACTGTACGTGTACACTTGCTTTCTTATTCAGACAAAATTAATTGTAGTTAATGGAGTATTGGGTGATTGCTACTTTTGAGAAGATTTGTTATTTGGAAGTCCTAAGTAATTTATTACTGTGTTCTTAGAGATAAGTCTGATGCTGCACTTATTAAAAAATTAAATATACTTGGTTTATACATGTAGGTCTATAAACAGTGGCCAATGCCTCTTTTGAATTCTATCTTCTTTGTTCAAAAGACACTAGGTTATCATCTCAACTTATGGGAGCTATGAATTTATTTTTAATTTGATTAGATTAATTAATTAATTAATTTAGGAACTGGGGATCAAACTCAGGACCTTGTGCTTGCAAGGCAGAAGGCAGAACCACTGAGCTAAATCCCCAGCCAGCTATGAATTTATTATGGCAAATAACTATGTGTATGTGTATCACTGTGGTTAATGTTACTGACATTCAGAATTTTTACATTTCATCTATGAATCTTGCATATTTTTACCTAATTTAGTGATTGCTGCAAATAAAATATATTAATTTATGGATTTGAATCTTCCATTTTTCTTTCTTATCTGATTTGATCTCTTCACTATTTGTCACAATTTTTCTTTTTTTTGGTAGTACCAGGATATTGAACTAGGAATATTCTACCACCAAGCTACATCTCATTCCTTTTTAAAATTTTATTTTGAGACAGGATTTTGCTGAGATGTTCAGATTGGACTTGAACTTGTAATCTTCCTGCCTCAATCTCCTTGCATGCTGATATTACAGGTGTGTGTAACTGTGTCCAGCTACTTGGCACCTTTGACAAAAGTTTCCTTAGAAATCTCTTTAAAAAAATAATTTTGATTCTTTTTTACTTAAAAGTTATTTTTATTGGGTCGGGGATGTAGCTCAGTGCTTCTGCTGCCTGCCTTGTAGCGCAAGGTCCTGAGCTCAACCCTAGTACAAAAAAAAATTATTTTGTTCAATCTTTTTATGTTCTGTAATTATAGTGGTGCCTCATTCCATGCACTCTTTTGTTTGCAAACTATTTGGTTCATGAACAGAAGTATTTGGCAAAATTTTGTTTTTGTTTAGAAACTGCATCAGATGACAAACACAACTATGGCCATCTGTCCTATACAAATGCAAATGTGTCCATCTTTTACAAAACCATAGAACAAATTAAATTTGTGAACTGAGGCACCAATGTATCTTTTTACTTAATATTTACTTGTTTAAAGACCTTATCTATAACATTAATTCAGTTACCACTAATAAACAGTAACTACTGTATCTATATCCTGGCCAGATAAATTTTCATATATATTTTGTTTATTCCTATTTACATCACATATGTTTTGGATATATTTATATAGACACAAAAATTTTATTGCATAACCCATCCGTTATATAGCAGCATGTGTGTTTTGAACTTTTACTCTTATGGGTGCACACTCAAAGGAAAGTCCACAGATGACCCTTGGGACTTCATTTTCCTGGAGGCAACTGTATAAAGATTCCTCTGGCCTCAACATTAATCAAGAGTTTGGGCTTCTACTCTGTCTCCACTCGTACTTTCTGCTACTATAAGAGCCCCTCTTAGAAGGAAAATACACACACACACACACACACACACACACACACACACTTGTCATTTGATTTCCTGATGCGCATACCTCAATATCCCAGGGAAATCTAAAGCTTATCATGTTACAAACCCAGATTATTTACAGCCTTCTGTTTTGGCTTAGACCTGAAATGTTCTCCAAAGTTCTGATGTGTTCAAAGGTAGGTCCTAGTTAATAAAAATATAAGCCAGTTTTCCAAATAGCAGTTTCAGTGTTTTCTCGATTTCTTAATTCTTATTTTTTCCATTTTAATGTTAACCTTTCAAGACGTTTTCTTATTTTTCTGTGTACATACATATTTTTCTTTATCAATAATACAATGTACGAATTAATGTCTCAATCTAATTATTCCTTTTATACACAAACTAGAATGCACTTTCATATAGATGCGTATTTATATATTTTTAATTTAGTTTTAAATTTTCCCTTAAATTTATTATTGAACATTTATTTTGTATTGAAAGTAGTTTTTGAATGTCTCCTTCTTCCTCACCATTAACGTATCCTGTATAATCTAAGAAATCATTACACAGAGCCTAGGATGAACCAGTCACTGTCTGACCTCTTACATGGTGCCATTTAAGTCAGTAGTAAAGGGAAGAAGAGTAGGAGCCAAAACTATTCTCATAGATCCTCTGCCCTTTCATACTACCTCATTATCTGTTATGCCAGTGACTTTATATTACTCTTTTCCAGCACAAGGTCCCAGTGTTTGAAATGCGAACATTGGTAAAGCGCTGAAATTTATTGAATGACACCACGTTAGTGCCAAAACAAAATTGTTTCAAAATCAGGAAGTACTTTACCTTCTTGCCAGCACAGATTGTTTTCTGTAATGCAGTAGGGCAGCACAATTATATTCTTCAGAAAACTCTGACAATACAAAATGACGAAAAAATTATCGTGTGTTATTTCTTTTGCCTTTGCACGTGCCTAAAATGTCTTTCTTGCCTTCTTGTTTGCCTAACTTACCCTTCAAGGCTCATCTCAAATACTACCTCCTCTATGAAGTTTTCCTCAGAGAATTAGGTTCTTCTTTATGCTCCTGCCTCCCCTTAGCATCTAGAAAATAACCCTATTAAAGCATCTATCACACAGAGTTCCGTCGTTGTCTTTACGTGTTTGTATACCCTGCTGGATTGAGGTTATCGAAAGCAGGAGTAGAGCCATTCATTTCTGCAGTTTCTGGCATCTTACTGAGTGCCTAGCATATCAGGCACTTACTGCAAGTTTGACGAATGGTAGCTGGATGGATGGAGAAATGAATGACAAAAATTGCCTCTTTTAAAAAATAATTGCTTTGAATATACCATTAGTCTTGTTCTCATCTCAATGCCAATGATTTAAAGATATTCAGAGACATGACTTCTCTGACCATGGGAATAAATTTCTATATTTTACAACTTCACACAAAGAGCTACAAAATCATCTTTAGTTGTACAAGAGCTTCTTTTACATTCCTAGGCTTTGTGGAGTGCAGGAGTGCTTTGTGGAAATTCAAAGTGGGTTTGAAGGCCATCTTAGCTGTTCCTCACAAATGCGAACATTCTGTTTATCTTCTTGAAGCTAAGGAACAACAACAAAAAAAAGCATACAACAGTAACACTGGGGAATGTAGATCCTGGATTTTAAGTCACAACAAACAAAACTAATAAACAGCAAACCACAGAGGTCTGACAGCTGAAAGGAAGATACAGCATTCATTTTATAAACAATTCACTAGTGTGTCAACAGTGAGTCTGACAGAGAATGAAAATGAACAATATTTTTCAAGAAATATCTATTTGTTGAAGAAACCTTGAGAAAATTACCATGTGAGATTTAGTGATTGGAAATAAAAGCCATGGAAAGATGAGGGGGTCATGTTCTCAACATTAAATAAGTATGCTTTTCATTGTTATTAAGATACATTTCATTGACATTAGAAAATTATTCCCATATTTAATATTAAAACCCTTTTATACAATAGAGTACTTCATTAATTACAATATTATTAGTCATTGCATAATATAATCTGTAATTCTTTAATTGTGAAAATAATCAGATGTGGTGTTAGAAATTATATGGTACATATAATTATTTTGAAATTAATAGCATGATTCTGTTTACAAGAAAAGACAGTCATCAATCTGTATATAGAGAAATAAGTTGATGTGATTGTTCATTCAGCTTATTAAAAATACTTTTTAATTAATTACAAAAATGATAAGACTAAAATTTGTATGTAATGAGATTCTTTTCATAGTTCAAGTTGCCCAAAAGAATTCTTAAATTCTGACTTAGCAGCAGATAGCTTATTTGAGAGGTGATGTCAGAACACAAGGCTGAAGGAGTGAGGGAAATGAACTGAGGTGAAGGGAAAACCAATGAACGAGGGGTTATTACCCTAAGCTCTAAGCATCTGTGGTCAGTCTTCCTAGGGACCTCTTGGATTCCAGTGTGGAAAGAATCTCAGAATAGTTTTGCAAGAGAATGTGAGTGTGGACATATATCCACCCATACCCATTGTTCCCTTATTGAAGTTGCTTCTGAGGATATTTAATTATGGCACATCCAAACCATGCCTCCAAGGAGGATGCCTGAGGAGGGAAACACCCAGTATGTGCAAGCAAGAGTCATGCACCACAACCTCGCTGCGGAGCTGCCCTATGGGGTGAGTGTGCACCATAATATTATTACAGGTTACAGAATAAGATTAGACTTACAATATATATGTGCCTTTACAATTCATTTATAATTTCTCCAGCAAATATTTCAGTATGAATGTCTATTTTTACAATTTAATTACTCTGAAAGATCCAAAGTAATATAAAATCAATAAGCCAGTACTGAAGAATTTGCAAAATTCAAAACAAATTTGGAGAAACCATTTTCAGGTAGTGTGCAGATGTGGAATGTACTTATTATTAGTGTCACTAAAAGGCTGGATATAGTTCTTCATTAGGTAATTGTGAAGGTATCATTACAAGCAAGATCTTGTCATCCTTCAAGATGTTTATTATTTAATAGTCATTCATTTCTAAAAGAAATGCATATGTTGTGAATAAATTTCTAGCAAAATATATGTCAGAAGAAGTTGCTTACCATGTTTTAGGCATTGTTCTAGGAAAGCTGACTATATTAACATTTAAGCTTAACTAAAATAATTTAGTTCAATGAAAACCATTCATCGGAGGATAATTATTTTTTTGTACTGGGATTCGAATTCAGGCCCTTGTGCTTCCAAGGCAGGCATCTTTTCATCTTCTCACATTTTTTTATTTTCCCTTATTACCGTCCCCCTACCCATCCCACCTTCCCTACACCTTTAGCCCTTTTCTTCTCATTTCACAGAGTCACTTATCTCACTGGGATCTTATGTACTATTACAGTTTATTCACACCAGAGAAACTATTTGGTATTTACACATGTGTGACTTATTTATTTCACTTAGGAGTGTATCCTCAATATGTATCCATTTTCCTATGAATGAATCTAATTTCTCATTTTTTTTTGTGTCTGAGTAATATTCCATTTATGTTGTTTTAAATCTACCATTTTAATTTCCTCTTTCTGTCCCAACAGCCTGATATTTCAAAATACAAATGTTTTACCTCACATTTTGTTTTTTAAAACACTTCAACAACTCTCCATTATTTAAAGCTTCAAGTCCAGGCTCCATTTTATGTAGAAGTAAGATGTCAGATTTAGGCTCAAATGTTATGAGGATAAATTAAAATTTAAGCAAAAAGATCTGGAGATAAATAAATCTGCAGTATATTTTTAGTATGGTTGATACTTCATTATCTAGTGTACTCAGTTTATATGAACAATATAAAGAGGCTGATAAATGAAGGAGCTCTAAATTAGTCTTTCCAGAAAAGTTTTACTAAACAACTCTACTTAATAATGGGCAAAATATAACAATTTTATTACTCCTTATGAGCTATGCAACATGTACATATATGATCTCCTATTCTCTTCCAACAATTTATGGGCAATCTCGACTGCCCCTATTTTAGAGAAAAGAAAATGAGTTTTAAGAAGACCTAGAAACATGTATCAAAACGTAAGTGATGGAGCTGAATTGTGTGTGTGTGTGTGTGTGTGTGTGTGTGTGTGTGTGTGTGTGTGTGTGGTTATATGCAGTGGTCATATTTCCTGATTTTGTAACCCTAGCAACAATTAAATTGGCATATATATGCTTGAGTAATATTATTGGAATTGAATTAAATCATCTGAATATTAGTAAGTAGCATTGTTTTACCATTTGTTGGGTACATGTTTGGTAGCTTTAGTAGAATCTTACATTTAACTTATTTTGTGGGACACAATTGTCTTCCTTCTCCAGGTTGATGGAAGAGGGGGCAGCTTGGAATTAAAGTAAAAACAAATCAAAACAAGCTTACCACCTGACCAAGCCCTGAGATGTCATGATAATTTTATATAATATGACGTGTTTTCTTCTTATTAACTGTGTTGTTGTCAGATTGCTTTTCTTTTTTTGGTCATTTCTGGGAATTGACCTTCACCCTGAACTACATTTAGACTTTTTATTTAATTTTTTTAAAACTTGGAGACAAGATCTTTCCGAGTCACTTTATTTTCCAGGCTGGGCTAGAACTCTCAATTCTACTCCTTAAGTGCTACAAACGTTCCACTATGCCGACTCACATGAGTGAGACCTTTTGAGGTCTCTTAAGTTTTTTTTTTTTTCCATAAAACTGCCATTGATTATCTTGCAGTTGTTCACTTTTAGTACAATAAAATTGGAAGTTGGGAGTGTAAAGCAGATTCAAACAATCAACTTTTGTAAAAATATTTCCATTGGAAAAAAATCACAGGCTTTTAGTTATAATTTCCCTCCCTATTTTTCCTTGCTACCATTGAAGTGATGTTTGTCTTTTAATTATTGTCCCTAACCTCCCCTCTCATTTCTTGAATGTCACTAAGATACGTACTGCCAGGTGGTACAAGGAAACATCACATTTTTTGTCCTGCTACTCATACGCTTGGCTAAAACATAATTTTGGAATTTATTTTAGAGTAACATCTGTCACAATTCCAAATCAGCTATTGCTTAGAATTTTTGTTATCTAAGGAATTATATAAATTTTGAATGCTTTTGAAGTAAAGCTAAAAAGTCACACCTATCTTGGTATATTACTTCCTACCATTAGTATCTTTTATTTTAAAGCCTTTTTTCTTAATGACTTACATGTATTAGATCTGATTGTACAGAAATTTTTCATAAATCTAAAATGTTTATCCCACATTTATTCAATAACATTGATATTTTTAAGTACTTGTGTTAGTTACTCTTTATCTTGTTGCTGAGACAAAATACCCGGCCCTCCAAGGGAGAAGGGTTTCTTTAGCTCGTTAGTAGAGGTTTCAGTCCATAATCGGCTGGCTCCAAGGCAGAGTGGCACACGGCAGAGGGGCCTTTCAGAGGAGAACAACAGTTCATGGCACCCACAAGGTGGAAAAAGCAACAAGGGACCTTACCATTGTCTTTCTGCTCCTTTTATCTTATAGGGACTTCTGGAATTAGGGCGGGGCAAAACCAATCACTCACATGTAGTAGTTTAATAATCACATAGCCTTCCTTAATCCTAGTATCATACACTCCAGATTCAGCCACCTATGGGGGGACATCTAGACCCAAATTATAACAGTAGGAGAAAATTCTGTTGACACTGTCATATGTTTTTCACAAATCTCACATCATTATTGAAAAGAGAATTATAAAGCAGGGAACCTCCACTTAGTGGCTGCTTAGTTTTAGCCCAAGTGTTTTGTACTTAGATAGTTCTCAGTTTGTCTGGGAAAAAAATGCATATAAGAAAATTGCCCTGAAATACCTTATGTTGTTCATCATATATTGTATTAAATGTATTCAATATGTTGTGCATGGTTCATTGTAAATGTGTGGTTCTGGATGGGAAACTAGAACAAGTAGGAAAAAATTACAGGCAGAAGAAATAAAGTTTATTATGGGATTTAACTCCATATAGTTATAGATGACAAAATTTAGAGTGGCTGAGCATATATATGTCTGTAATTCCAGCCCTGAGGAAGATGAGGTGGATCATGTCTGTGAGTTTGAGGTCAGCCTGTGCTCTGTAGTGAGTTCAAGGCCAGTCTGGGCTACATGGCAAGACTCTGTCTCCAAAATAAAAGAGAAAACAAAAAAACCACAAAAAAACCAAAGTCAAAACAAAGAATTTTTAGGTAAGAGTCATTAATCAAGAGAGATAATGATCTCTTGTCAGATATAAGGGTAGATAAATTTTACAAATGTGTAATACACTCATATTTCAATTTAAAAATTTGGGATGCTCTTTTTGTTCAAATATATAAATACATTCATTGCTATATTACTAAACATAAACTCATATATATATATATATACACACATATACAGAGAAGTAGATATGGATATAGATATGTAGATATGGATCTATCATCTATCTATCTATCTATCTATCTATCTATCTATCTATCTATCTATTATCTACCTATCTATATCTACATATACAGAGTCCACCAAAAAAGGTATACACACTTCAGGAAAAGAAAAATAGTATGTTGGTTTTTCAGTAGGTGGTGTCACCTCATATATATTCATGTTGTATACTGCAGAAAACCCACTACATTGCTGGCCCTTAGAGAAAAATTTGACAATGCATGTGCAGCAGCAATCTTAATGACCAAGTTAACCCAAGCAGCCATTTGCTGTACTGATAAATTTCTGGAAGTTAATGGACCTCTTGTAATTGTAGAGGTCAATTCCCATCTTTTCTCTAAACTGTTGTGGAAAACATTTATTTAAGGAAAAAACTTCCCTTTTCAATTTATCTCAGCCAAAACCTCATGTTCATCATGTCTTAGAAGCAATCAAAACTACATTTGATCTGTCCTACTGGACTAAATCTTTTGTCCCTGCCCTCTCAATGAGTGGATTGTCATAGCCTTACCTTCCACATTCTGGGAATCCATAAGTTACACTGAGCCTGCCTGGCTTGCTTTTTACCAGCACATGAGTCATCAGATCAGTCTTCACGTGGACTCCTCAGGACAGTGATGGCATGATGGTATAGTGTTTTTCCTCTGTATCCATGGGTTTCCCAGTATTACTCAAAGACATATCTCTCAAAATGTCCTGTTCATTTTAAAATTATAACACCACAGCTTTACTCTGTACTCAGTATTTTCTGTCTTACAATTTCAAATGTATACAGAGTTCACCACCCCCAAAATGTACACACACTTTATGGAAAGAAAAATGTGTACAAATATTTTAATACTAAATTTATCTAGACATCACAGGCAGCCACTCTAATATGTTTATTTTCTAGTCATGTATATGCATATATCTGTCGAAGATCTTTTGTTCTGTTTATTGGTATGTCTCTGAAATTTAATTCAAATATATTACTATGGTAGAGATTGCATGTTATTTCCTTCTAAATTCTGTTGAGTTTTTCTGAAACATTTTTAAAATTAGATCTATTTTGTCTGAGAATGTATTTCTTTTGTTTCACATTTGAATGAAGTCTAGGGAGATATTAGAATTTTAGTTCAAATATACTCTCTTTTAAGACTAAGAATGTTATTCCAGTAACCTGTATTCAGAAACAAATTGTGTTCCTTTATAGATAATTTGCTTCTTTTGATATCTTTGGTTGTCATCTTGCTTCTGATCATAAAAATCTGTGGATTTTTTTCTCCTTCTTATGTACCTCATTTTTTTGTGATGAAAAAGATCTATTCTGTAGGATTATA
The DNA here is from genome assembly GCF_012274545.1 of Fukomys damarensis. Classification (NCBI taxonomy): domain Eukaryota; kingdom Metazoa; phylum Chordata; class Mammalia; order Rodentia; family Bathyergidae; genus Fukomys; species Fukomys damarensis. Next base: position 30,682,362 of record NW_022900917.1, on the reverse strand, counting down.
GTAACTTTTATTCTTTTTCCAATTCTAGGCTGGTCTTAGTTTTTTCCATGTGATCTTCTAGATATGCAGTGATCCTTTACATGTCTTTCCTTGGTATCTTAATTTTGACTTTTCATTTCTTGTTGGGAATTTTCCTGTTCATGCTCTTCACATTATCTCATTTTCCCCTTGTGCATACACACTAGACATGTCCATGTTATTAATATTTATAGAGAACGAAAAATTTTCATCACAGCCCTAGTTTGTGCCTCTGCTGGGGAGTTTTCATAGGAATGTAAACCTATATTCAAAAAACAAAAAGGAAGACCAGTGAACAAAATAATAATAAAAGATAATCCAATATAAAGGTAGAGAAAAAGTGAAAACATGAAATTAATGAAAGAAAAAAACACAACCGACAATTATAGCGAAATTGCTTATCCATCTTGCTACTCAGGGAAAGCTAATAGAATGAGCTATTATAGGTACCACTAACATGACAACATTAAAATTGTGTGGCAAAATGAAATTCTGGTGAGAATATGGAACAAATAGAAGCTCTCATACACTCTTTGCCAAGAATTCCCAGGACCATACTATTGAGCCGAGAAAGTTTTATACGAAAGAAATCATACGGTATGAAAACACTTCTGCAAACTAAAAAAAAATGAAAATTAGTAGTTAGGGAATGAATACATAGTAGGCAAAAGTATTTACTATTAGATAAATATCTAAAGCATTTTAACAAGTATACCAGAAAAATAGGCAAGATCATGTAGGAAACCCTAAAAAGACCAAAGAGGTCACAATAGATTCCAACCCATGAGGGAGCACAGAAACCACTGGGTACTTGGTGACCCTGAGCTTCATTTCAATTGTGTACAGGTGGCAAAACATAGGACTTAAATCCTTAAACCATTTGATTGGAAATAATTGCATAAGGTAACTTCACTAAAGTGATGAAACTAGACAAACATACATATGTAAATAAACAAAAAGATTCAATCCTGCAAGCAAAACAGACTTCTTTAATGTCTTGGTTGTAGGAGAATATTTTTCTCCTCTAAATTAAATATAAACTGTTCTTAATGTGGCAATGGAACTGGATTTCAAAATCCAGTATGAATAAAAACCTCAAGCTTGTGAATTTATTCTAAAGTAATCCTGGATTGTTAATTCATTCAGAATCTTGAGAAGCAAATGAAGATTCTCTTTGGAATCTTGTACCTTTCCTTAAGACTCAAAATTCCCATGGAAAACTTCAAGAGAACATAAATTAGCAATAAGACTATCACAGAAACATGAGAGGAAACTTTTAAATGTGGAAAAGTAAGCAAAAATAACAAACAGCAGATTCAGATTCAGTCTTAAAAAATATATTTATTAAGCAATTAACTGAATTAAGGAGATGAAGGAGAAACTTCATGTAAAAATATTTTGATAAGCTTTAAGATTCATTAAATTTAAAACTCTTGGCAAGCAAAAACTTTAAATTTTCTGAATTTAATAGTTTCTTTGGTCTAGGTTCAGTTACATATGACAGAAAATAGGCTAATATTGTTTTAAACAAAATAACATTTATCTCTCTTTCGTGTAACTGAAGACCATAAATAGGATTTTCAGTTATGTTCTGGATGCTCAATGACCATCTCTCATCCAGATAGATGCCTTCTGTTTGTGTAGCCTCACAAGATGGAGACAGTATGAACATCTTCATTCCCTCATTAGAGCACCAACAAATTTATATATTTTTTTTTCTTTTTTTTTTTGGTACTGGGGATTGAACTCGGGTCCTTGCGCTTGCAAGGCAGGCCACCGAACCGCTGAGCTAAATCCCCGGCCCCAACAAATACAAATTTAATAGCTGTCTCAAAACTCTCCTCCAAATAACATGAAAGCTTTCAACTATGAATATTGGGAGAATCATACTTTCAGTGCAGAGGATAAACTATTTTCAAAATAAATTGGGTGACTTCTATTATATTCAATGACATAAACAATTTTGTAAACCATCACTTTAGCCAATGTGATGGAAAAATTAAAAAAGTTAGTAAATATACTTTAAATAAAAATTAAGTAAGAAAGGCTATCGTGACTTTCCTAGTCATTATTATAATCAGAATCTGAGCTGTGTAATAAGGCAGGTAAAAGAAATACAAAAAAAGGGGTTGCAACACAATCCTATCCATTGATGATATGATTGCATACAAAGAGAATCCAAAATGTCCTTGAGATAATTAGGAGGATTAGTGAGGACATTAAGCAAACTTGCTAAATATAACAATATGCAAAAAATGAAATGTATTTCTACAACCAGAAAGTAGTAATTAGAAATGTAATTTAGCCGGGCGTGGTGGCGCATGCCTATAATCTCAGCACTCGGGAGGCTGAGACAGGAGGATCACTGTGAGTTCAAGACCAGCTTGGGTTACATAGTGAGTTCCAGGTCAGTCTCAATGACATAATGCGAAACTGTCTCAAGAAACAACAAACAAACAAACAAACAAACAAAAGAAATGTAGTTTGAAATTGACACTAAAAATTGTTACGAAGAAAAATAAATCTAGCAAGATTTGTGTAAGAACTTTATGAGAAATGGGAAAAATATAAAAGTAGATTAAAATGGAACACAAGAAATAGACAAATAAGAAAAGGCAACCAGTTTATCCCAATTCAACTCAAAGTAATATATTAGTTCAAGGCAATTTAAATAAAAATTTTAACAATAATTATAAGATCATGTAAATAAGATATTTTTATTATATTAAAATTTGATTAAGATGAACTAGAGATTAAAAGTAAAAAGAAAAACTTGGAATATTTTTGAAGTAAGTGTTAATAAATCTCAGAATTGGACATACTTTTTTTGTTTGTTTGTTTTTGAGACAAGATCTCACTATGTTGTTTAGACTGGCCCTGAATTCACTATGTAGCCTAGGTTGGCCTCAAACTCACAGTAATCCTCTTGCATCAGCCTCCCAAGTGCAGGGATTATAGGCCTGCATCACCATGCCTGATCAGGAAATACATTTTCAAAAGTAAACAAAAAGTGTAAAAAAGAAATGGAAGTCTTGATAAGTTCCTCTACTTAATAATTAAGGGCATATTTTTTACCAAAATAAATGATAATAAAGTGAAAGACAAGGCTATAACTAGTAGAGAACTTAAACATATCAAATAAATAAGACTTTCCTATGTGAATAAAAACAACTGAAAATTTCTTAACATAATACCAATAATTCTTAAGAAAAAGTTTCTTAAAATACAAATGCATATTTTAAAGAAGTAAAAAGCAGTTAGTATAAGAAGAGATGCCCAACCTAATTTGTAAACAGGAACACACTAATTTATTTTAATAAAATTATTATTTTAAACATCAGTTTAGTACAATTTTGTATGTCAGCTAATTCTAGTATTAGTCAGGACTTGAATAATGGGAATGTCTACACTTTCTATAGTATTACCTTGTATAGCTAAGCAATTGCCTTTAAAAGATCATTTATATTTTTTTGCTGTATCTTAGAGTAACTCAAAACATACATACAAAGATACACACACCGAAGTATCAATGGTGGCATTTTCAATAATAGCAAAAATTTAGACACAACAAACCCATCCAAAGTGAGATATATCAAGTGTGTTATATTCATAAAGTGGAAGATTATAAAATAGTTAAATAACCTGGTTTCACACAATTGCTGCATAAATTTCACAAATACAATGAAAATTGCAAGTTTTAAGAGCAACTATACAATTTTATTCAGTATCAATAAAACCAAGCTGCTGGTAGGGAGGAGAGGAGGGGTTGAAGGAAGGCCAGGGGAATGGGAAATAAGAAACAAGATATTTCATGTAAAGGTACAACTTCCCAGTGATGAAAGTCATCATATTGTATACCTAAAATGTACCAGCAAACTTAATGAATAAAACAATGCCTACTGAAAAAACCAAAAGCAAGCCTAATAAAAAATAAATATTACCTGCCAGGGATTTAGCTCAGTGGTTCCGCTGCCTGCCTCACAAGCTCAAGGACCAGAGTTCAATCCCCGGTACCAAAACAAAATAAAACAAAACTAAAACCAAGGTAAAAATAAATATTGCCTACTAAAAATTGAAAAGAATGAAAAAAATGCAAAATTTAAAAGAATGAAAATAATACAAAATTTAAGATAGCATTGACTTGTTATGCCATGCAAGAGTGATACACAGAGAATTTCATTATGCAAGTATTCATAAATATTTCAAAGCTGAGTAGAAAGTACATAAGGACTAAGCTTATGGGTATTCTTTAATATGAATAAAAAAGAAGAAACAAGAAAATTGAATATGGTAAATCTGCAAATATTAAGGGGGTTTTACTTTCAAAAGCTAACAAAAAGTTGAGACAATGTAGAATATAAAAAAGGCATATTTATATGCTTATGCCTACATCAGTATGAGAAAAAGGCACTGTTGAAGGTATTTAGTTACTGCTGGGAAAGAGCTGCATATCTTGTGGGGAAGAAGAATCACAGAGTAATGAAATATGTATGTATGTATTTTAAGAATATATATTTTGTCCTGGATGAGGGAATAATGAGACACTTTTATGATGTCTTTAGATTCATCTATATTTTGGAAATCTTCCAAAATTGTTATTAAGAATAGTTTCCTCAAGGTGGTTCAACTGGGGTAAATAAAAAGACTTAAGTTTACCTTCTATATCTTCTGGGTTTTGTTTGTTTGTTCTAGTTTATTACATTTTGCAGGTATTCCTGTTAATAAAAAAAACAAATAATAGGCTCTGGTACTGGAAAAGAGGAGCTTTCCCTGTTAATAAAATCTTTTGCACTTGAGAGAAATAAAATATCTGAACTTTCAAAACCAGAAGATTTATTCCCCAAAAGATAAGACTCTAAACCAAAGAAAAACTGTTCAGAGTGAATTTGGCCAGTCACAGGGAAATAAGTTCCTGAACAATAAACAGTGATTCGATTTATTTTTATTTCTCTTTTAAAAATTCCCATATATGTTATATAGTATATGCTTATTGGTGTCCAACATTTCTCTGAGGTTGTGCTTAGTTTAAATTTTATTCTCTGTGTTGTCCTGTTTTCATAATTTCTTATATCATTTCCTGTTTGGAGTAAAAGCACCTCTAGGGAAGTTTTCATTCCCATATAGTTCTCAAATCCTGAATTTCCCTTTGCTTCTTTGTAATCATTTCTATCTCTTAATTCATGTCCTCTATTTGATGACATATTGTTCTTGTGTATCTTTTTAATTCTTTAAACATAGTTTTTTTTTGTTTTGCTTTTTGTTCTTTTAATATATTTCAAGTAGGTGATTTTAAGTCTTTGCTACTGAACCCTAGTCTTCCTACAAGGCAATTTCTTGCACTTGTTTCTTTCCTCCCTGAGTGGGGGCTACTCTTTCTTATTCCTCCGAGTATCTTCGAATATTTTGTTGATAACTCAACATTTTCGATAATATATTGTAGGATCTCTGGATACCGAGTCCCCTAGGGAGGCCAATTTTTTCGTTTGTGTTTCCTAATAGATTTTGCTTTTAGTCACTTACCAAATATTGCACAGTCTTTTGCTTCTGCCATGGGCATTACTTGCTATTCCTGTTGAGATTACATTATTTCTTTTTGTTTCTCTTTTATCTGAGATACCTAGGAGAATTCTTTGGTTTGGATAACTAGGTATTAAAGTTCTGCTTGTCTCCATGGTCAGGAAGACGTTTGCCATTTTCCATGCACTTTGAAGGCTGCTGTATCAGTTCAGGGAGTATTTATTTATTTTTATGTTCCTTCTCTCTCCTCTTCACTCTGGGACTAGTGACTTGGAGGTTTCTTCTTTGATTTCTCTGGGGAGGCATGTGTTTCCAGACCTCAAGGAGAGCTGTGATATTATTTTAAATCCTGGCTTTTCGGGTTCTTTTTCACCTGGATCGGAGTAGTTATTGTTCAATTAGTGTTTGGTTGGAAGCTGTTATTAACCAGTGTCCAAAACAGCAACAATAAGAACCAACACAACCACCAAGCAATCAAACACATCAACAACAACAACAACAAACCCCTGAAGCACACACACAAACACACACTCATAATTCAGTTTCAGGTAAGGAGACAGTTTTTTCAAAATAATTATTGTGAAAAAGAGGAGGGGATGAACATTTGCAATAGAGAGAATTAAAAGATCATAGTGGAGTTGTATAAAAAGAGATTTTCTTTTATTTAGAAGAACAAACAAAGCCAGAAAGAAATTCATGTGGGGAAATGCGATGAAAAACCAGAGTGATAAAACAGCAGATCAAAAATATTTATACTGACCCAGAGGCAACTTGGGAGAAGTCAGTTCCTGGCTCAGGTTGAAGTTTAGTTAAAGTTGGAGGGCTGTGGAAGCAGGAAAAGTAAAGAAATTTGGTTAACATGAATTTTTTTTTCAGCTTTAATTGAGTTTATTGGTACATTTTAGGGATACAGTACAGTTACATTCATTGTCATGATCTTGTACCTCTACATGACAGGTCTTGGTTCTCATTTTTTTCCCTTGTCCCTGCCCTCCCTTCACCCCCTCCTCCCCTCCCCATCTACAAACACTTTATTTTCATCTTTTCATTCTCTCACATTTTTTCTTTTCCCTTTTTACTCTTTCCCTACCCATCCCACCTTCCCTACACCTTTAGCTCCTTTCTTCCCTTTTTGAAATGTCAGTAATCTTATTAGAATCTTATGCATTGTTGCAGATTATTCACACCAGGGAAACCATACGGTATTTACACATGTGTGACTTATTTATTTCACTTAGGAGTATATCTTCAATATGCATCCACTTTCCTATGAATGAATCTATTTACTCGTTCTTTATGGCTGAATAATATTCCATTTTATAGAAAAACCACATCTTCTTTATCCAGTTTCCAACGGATGGGCAAATGGGCTGTTTCCAAGATTTAGCTATTACAAAGTGCCGCTATAAACATGGGTGCACATACTTCTCTGTGATATGATTCATTTAGTTCTCTTGGAAAGATACCCAGCTGAGGGATGGCTGGGTCAAATGGAACCTCCAGTCTA
>NW_022900917.1:30631012-30672698 GCF_012274545.1 Fukomys damarensis | reverse complement strand
ACAGGGGATGACTTCAATTTTTTTGCATTTATTTAGACCTGTTTTGTGAGCCAATATGTGGTCTATTTTGGAGAATGATCCATGTGCAGCCGAAAAGAATGTATATTCTGGTTTTTGGGGGTGGAATACTCTATAAACATCTATTAAGTCCATGTGTTCCAAAGCTTGGTTCAGTTCTATTATTTCATTGTTGATTTTCTGCCTAGATGATCTGTCAATTTGTGATAGTGGGGTATATAAATCCCCCACTACAATTTTATTAGTGCTTATTTGGTTTTTCATGTTACTTAATATTTGCTTTATATAGTTGGGGGCATTTATATTTGGTGCATATATGTTTATGATTGTCAACTCTTCCTCTTGAATTGTTCTCTTTACAAGGATGTAGTGTCCTTCTTTGTCTCTCTTAATGAGTTTTGATTTGAAATTTACTTTATCTGAGAATAAGATTACTACCCCTGCTTTTTTCTGGGCTTCTGACACATGCAGAATTGTTTTCCATCCTTTCACTTTCAGTCTATGGACTTCCTTTTGCACTAGGTGTGTTTCTTGTATACAACATATTGTTGGATTTTGCTTCTTGATCCATTCTAACATGAATTTTATACTGATTGATCAGTTGGAAAATTAGTTCAGTAAATATTTAGCAGGCAGTGAGTGAAAATTTGGAGTGTGTGTGTCTGTTCTTATCATAGATAAACAAGTAGCTGATTTGCGAATGTTAACTAAGTCATATGAGAAAGAGTGTTTCTTTGCCCTAACTCATTTCTATGACATAAAAGGTAGGGAACATTTTTACTCTTCCTTTTTGTAAAATTTATAGCTATTTTACAGGGTTAGAAGAGTCTGATACCATTCAGTGTTGTCACCATTTGGTACCATTCAAACTTCTACTCTTTTGTTGATAAGTCTTTGTGCGGTTTTTTGAGAGAGAGAGCCTGAGAAATCTTTATGCCATTCTTTTAGAAGTACCATTCCAGCCAATTTTCACTCTGGTTTCTCTTACTTTTTTCCCCCTCTAGCTTTTCAACTTACATTTACATACCTCTTAGTTTATATTCTTTCTAAACTCTTCCCAAGTTATTTAGAGATCAGCAACTGCTGGACACAACATCCAAATACAAGTTTCTTTCATCTTTTTTTTCTAAATTAGCTAATGTTGGAGAGACCCAGGGCCTTCAATCTTCAGTATTTCACACAAAAATAATTATCACTAACCCTGAACTGATCCAGTTGACATTTTTATATATCTCAAGAATCTATTGTTTTAAATATTTTTATTCATTTATGGGTTTAATTTCAATGATATGCTTGTCTTGATGTAGAGACAGAATATAACACCATAAATTCCTAAGTTTCAGAAACCATGCACGTCTTTTCTTGGTACAGTGGGTTGCACGGTATCATAAAATAAAGTCAGTATTAAATGGCTGATTTATATGATGAGTGTTTGGGAGAAAATGGGGCCCTAGGTAGTGGCAACGATCTTTAATGTCATGTCAGAAGAATTGACCTGAAGAGTAAATAGGTTTAGTACATAAAAGTCAGCACCCTCATACAACATAGAGTAAGACTACTCATTCACAACTATTCATTTAATGTGAGCAGTGATGTTATTCTGTACTATTTATATTACAAATTTTTGGGAAATTATTGGGAGTTTCTGAAAACTATTAAACTATCCAAATGTATACCAATAGGGTAATGTTATTCATGACAAATATTTTCAACAATATATTGCCTTCATGAGAACAAAATAAATCAGCATAAACCAGCTGTAATCTACTTGTTCAATACCTTTGCACCCAACCTGAGATCATGAAGAAATTCAAACTATTAGAAACTATGTACTAAACAAAGTTCAGTATATCAAGTATTCCATGCATGTTATGAAACATCTTATCCATTATTGATCAAACACTAATTTATTTAAAAAATTATGATTTTTTTAGAAAAGACATTAAACTGGTAGAGGAACTCTACCAGTTAGGCCTTACTGGGGTTTCAGGTAAGTCTGTAAGTCTCACTCATATTTTCTTGAGGTGTATAAGTACTTGTTCAGTCTCATTTGCAAGATTAGTCTGAAGACTAAATGAAACTTATGTGAATGATATTGAGAGTCAAAAAGTTAAACTAGTCTTTGGTGTTAGTCACTGCCAAAATATATTGTCTTAAGATAAACGTAAACTGTATCCGAGCTCAAAAATATTCTTTTGTTTCTGAATGAATAAACTCTTGGCTTCAGGATAATAATTCATTGATGGATACTTCTCATAAAACAATTATAGGCATTAAAAGAGGAGCCAGAGGCAAAGCACCTAGGGCCAGAGGCATCACTGTGTTACTCTGGGAGCACAGTCCACAGGGGAGCAGGACTTAGCAGAGGAAAAGGAAGGGACATGGCTTTGTGTATAGCTTCCTGCTGGATGTTTGTCATTTCTGTTCATTACTCATCTGCTGGATAGGTTTGATGACTACAGCAGTCTGGGAGTCTCTGGGGAGGAAGTTGAGAAGTACATGGCCCTGGACCTTTGATATATTGGAGTATAATAAATAGCATAATATAAGGCTCTGTCTGAGGGGAGTAGGAGAATAAGTGGTTAAGACATGCCTTGACAAGTTTTGCTGCTTGAACACTTTCACAGTGGCATTTTTAGAAAGGCAGAAAGTTGTTCATTTCCTGGAGGAATGAGATGTTTTCATACCATTTTCTCCACAGAACAGTTATGCAAGTGAATAGTAGTATGTCAATAATACATTAATTACTCTAGTGATTAAGACTACTTTAGAACATAATGGATATTTTCTTTCAGTTGTCCTAATAATTCAAGTAGTATTGTAGTTTCATCTTAGAGCTGGGAGAGTTTAAATACTTTGACAAAGATCAAACAGCTAATAGATGGTGGGTTAGAAATGATATGTTGATCATTTTTAATTCTGGCTTTCATGTCCTTTGTTTACATTCTGGATTCTCAATTACTAGTCTTAAGACTAGTGTTTCTTTGTGTCAAAATTTTCATTGGTTTACTGATTACCTATCAGAAGAATTCATGATAGTATGTTGTATAAATCTTGATTGAAACATTAAAAGTTGGAAATTGCATAGCTACTCTTCCTCATTATATTGTAAATTTTCTAAACAATGAAAGTCAAACATGTTTATACCATACCATCTTTATTAATAAGTGAATAAATAAACTTGAGATGCTCATAACAGAGCACCTCTGAAAAATAACAGTCCAATCCAAGGGCCAAGTTTTTCTTTTATATCCAAATGTTTAAGATGCTTAAAAAACCTACCAAAATAAGTGCATCAGAAAGATAGTAGGAAAGTTTAGCACATTTTAAAATTATTGATATTTAAAGCACTTGTAGTGACAGGCCAACTTTTCACTAATTGTGCAGACCAGGATTGACCTGCTACAGCAGCTATCCTTTGAAGAGACATGCCTTCCCTTCCTTTTCATCTGTGCATACCACGGCATTTCCTAGGGATCTTTCCATGAATTCTTCTTTGTGTGCTTTCACTGGGGCACTCATCCAATTTGTGGCTGAAAATATTAGAGCGGTTGCTTAGAAACGCTGAAGTTGGAAATTTATGATTTTTCAGAAGGTTGCATTGCAGTATAGGGATAGCATATGGTGAGCTGACACGTTTTGTTCCCTAGCCAAGGAGAGGGGTAGGCTTCTGTGATCTCTCTAATTATTTCATGGCACTTTAAGATGCAAAACTGGTTTTAGGAAGCAGCAAGACATCAGGGCTAAAGAAAAATAGAATGTACTTTTTGTTTCCAGGATTTATGACTGAAGAATTTGTTAATTTAAAAAATTTATTGAAATATGTTTTGAAATCTAAAACAAGAGGAAACATGGTATCCAAAAGATAGAATGAAAGGCGCATTACTTTAGCTTGAGTAAAAGGAAGAAAGAATAATGTGAAAAGGAAAAAACATCCCTAAAATATATTTTATAAAGTAGAGTTATAGTCCTGAAAGTAAATAGAAGGATATTAAAATTTATTTAATAACTATGTGTTGGAAGAGAATTAAACCTTCATTTAATACCCCAAAAGGATCATGGAAATAAGAGGTGGAATCAAAGAAGACAAATACAAATTTTCAATTAGTAAATGATAAAAGAATTGAAAACATTTTAGTATGTAGGTCCTCAGTTGTATTATGATATAAATTTGCCGTTAGGGAAAACATCATGGAAAATTTGGATGAATGAAATGAATCATCTCCCCATTTAAAAAATGTCTGCTAAAAGCTAAGAAATAGATTTTGCAATAAACATAATATCCCACATAAGCAGAAACAAGGACAATAGACAAAAAAAGCATCTGATAAAATCCAACATCCATTCATGATAAAAACCTTGAGGAAAATAGGTATAGAAGGTCTTTATCTCAATTATGACAAACCATTAGCCAAATCATATTAAACAGTGGAAAGCTGAATACTTGCCTTCTAAAAGGTGGGTGTCATGGCTTGTGTCTAGATTCATGTCTTGGCTTATGCCTAGATTTATACCCAGAGCCTTGTGCAGTCATGGGGGTGGTTGCAGAGTTTTTCAGAGGTGGCTGCACCCAAGGTGTGTCAGGCTGGGATCCAGTGTGTGTGATTATTAAACAAGTCCACTAATTGGTATGACACAGTTCTGGCTAAGATTAAGGGTATGAGTGCTACACCCACCCTTGAGTGGGTATCCTGCATAAAATATAAGGAACACAGAGTGGGCTAATGTACTTTCACCTGGCTGTTTGCCTTAGACTATTTCTCCTGTCTTATACACCTCTACCATGCCATCCTGCTTTGGAGCCAGATGACTACAGACTGAAACCATTACAAACTGTGAGCCAAATAAAGTTTTCATCCTTTGTCTTTGGGTGATGAGTATTTTGCCTCAGCAGAAGAAGAGGACACTAAAACAGAATTTGCTACTAAAGAAGTGGGGTCATTGCTGTGACTCTACTTGACCATGTAGTTCAGGAGCCTTTGGAACTGGCTTGTGGGAAGAATTTAGAAAGGTTTGGAGATGCTAGCTGAAGAAGTAGCCCTGGAATATTTGAGCCATCAGATGAGAGATTCTTGTCAGAGTTCAGAAGACCAGAAGATATATCTATCTATCTATCTATCTATCTATCTATCTATCTATCTATCTATCTAGATATATATATATCTATATATATATACCAAAATGGTTCAGGTAGGGGAAGGGAGAAGAGAGGAGGGGAAAACAAGAAATGGAGGGGGGCTGGTGGGAGGCAAAGGGAACATAGAGTTAGATGTGTTATGTACATGTGTTGCCTCCCCACAATGAATGTAATTATTATGTACTGCAAACAAGTCTTAATACAGTTTTTTAAAAAAAGTACCAATAAACTCAATGAGAAAAAAAAAGAATTGAAGGGGAAACAATTCCTCAATTTTTAAATATATATTCAACTATTTTAATTGGTGAGTAGGAGGAATAAAAGCCAAGTTTACTGAATGACCAGCCTGTTTATGAAACAGCCTTCTGGAGATGTCTTCTCAGCTCATTCTTAAAGATTGTGAACTTGGTATTCAGGTGAAGAAGATGGAAGATGTATATCCCAGAAAGAAAGAATGCCAAGATAAGGGGAATGGGGAAAAAATAAGAACCAAGATATACCATCTAAAGGTACAAATTCCCAATGATGAATGTCATCATATTGTATACTTAAAATATACCAATACACTTTATGAGAAAAACTTATGAGGTATGTTAAAGACCAGAGCTGCTACAGTTGAAATTATATGTTAGGATTAACGAGAGGTGTGGCTTTCATTTCTAAAGGTTTTTCTTCATCCATACTTTCCAATATACCTAATTGCCCATTTGACATCTACCCTCTGTTGACTCAAAGAAACACAAGTTCACCCTCTCAAAGTGAAGCCCGGGGTCTTTTACTGTGCTTTCTGGCCCTCTCTTTGACCCCTCTTCGAACTTGTTCTCCATTGTGTCACACAAATGAAAAATTAGAAGTCATCCTTGACATTTCCTCTCCCCTACTTCCACAAAACTATTCTATGCTGAAATTCCACACTTTCCAAGTCCAACTTTTTCTTCAATATGTTCCCCATTTCTACTTTAGTCCCCCACTCTATTCCAAATTGTTTCACCCATTGCCTGATGTAACACAGCGTGTGCCAAACTCGTGTCTAGTACTCATGCCATTCACTTTTTCCTCACTTTTTCTGTTATATATGATATCTCTGAAATCAGACTGAGTACACCCTAATAACCTACATTTCTTGGGTGCATATAAAGTACTAAGCATTATTCTACATGTTACATTGACTGCCTTATTTTCTCCTTGTACTATTTTATTATGTCCAGAAAGACCTTGCTTTAAAACCCCAGTCAATGTAACTCTAAATTATTCTGGCTGGTTGGTATAGGTGTTTAAAATGTTTACTCTAACCAGGTGTGGATGCACATGTCTGTGGCCCCAGCAAGCTGGAGCCTGAGGCAGGAGGATTACTGTGAGTTCAAAGCTAGCCTGAAACTACAAAGCTAGCCCATGTCTCAAAAAAAAAATCCTGAAATATTTTCTTTTAAATACATGAATAAATGATCAAAAGTGGTTAAAATAGAGGGTCTGTGACCACACTGTGTCTTGTACAAGTGATGCAAAGGAAGTGTTAAAAGATTTAAATAAAACAGTGACCATCAGATCTGGAGATTAAACATTGCCTTCATTACTTTCATGAAAGATGGAATAGAAGTTGGAAAATTTCAAAGCAAAAAACAATTCTTTAACAGGATGAAATAAATTGGCAAGGGGGACATAGGGCAGAGTTATATCTGAAACAGTTGAGTATCTTCCAAGTTCTGGATAGTATCTGGGTATCACCTTTTTATGTCCTTCATGGCCTCCCATTTATCCATGTATATTACTCAATCCAGATTTATAACAATAAATGTAACTATATAAAGAATGAATGAACAATAAAGTTCTTCAGGAAAAGGAAATGCTCTTCTTCAGACTCTTCTCAGTTTGTCTCAAGGGGACTTTGGAATGAGAGTGAAATGAATATATAGTGAATAAAATCTTGAGTTTAAACTAATAAATGGAGTCACAAAAGTATCTGAGGTTAAAGATAAAGTGACTAAGTTGGGAATCTTGTGATGATGTAAGAAGACAGAAGTCAGGGGAAAGGGAATAATGGAATAAGGGAATAAGGGAAAAGAAAAACTATGAGAAAATGAAAAAAATGGAAATAAAGTGTTTGTAAATGGAGGGTGGGGGTGAAGGGAGGGCAGGGACAAGGGAAAAAATGAGAACCAAGATCTATCATGTAAAGGTACAAGATCCCAATAATGAATGTAACTGTACTGTATACCTAAAATGTACCAATAAACTCAATAAAAAGAAAAAAAAAGACAGAAACCCCAGAATGTGTTTTTATTTTGCCCAAGTATTACGGAACTCTAGTCAGAGAGAATGGTTTCAAATGGTCTCAAATAAACTAAAATTTTTGATTCAATATAAACTTATATATAGAGAGAATGATGTAATTTAAATGATTTCATTAAGTGATTTATTTAACATGAACAAATATCACATATGAAATCTTTCAGTAATTAAATTGATTTCTTAAACAATATATTTTATTTTTCAATTTTTTTTTGGTACATTTTTTTAATTGAATTTATTGGTACATTTTAGATATACAGTACAGTTACATTCATCATTGGGGATCTTGTACCTCTACATGACAGGTCTTGGTTCTCATTTTTTCCCCTTGTCCCTGCCTTCCCTTCACCCCCACCTCTACCCCCATTTACAAACACTTTACTTTCATTTTTTTCATTTTCTCATATTTTTCCCCTATTACCTTTCCCCTATATTGGTACATTTTAGTTATACAATACAGTTACATTCATCACTGGGATCTTGTACTTTTACATGACAGGTCTTCGTTCTTATTTTTTATTCATTCCCTAGCCTCCCTTCACCCCCTGCACCCTTCCCTATTTACAAAGACTTTGTTGCTTTTTGTTCCTTTTCTCTTATTTTTTATCTGCCCTTTCTACCTTCCCCTACATTTCTCATTTGCCCAATACTTTTAGATCTTTTCTTCCTATTACAACATATCAATTATTAATTTTGACTCTTATTTACACTTTTAGTTTCTCACATGAGAGAAACTATACAGTATTTACATGTGGGTCCTATTAATTTCACTTGAGTATGTCCTCAATGTGCACCCACTTAGCTATAAATGTCTCTAGTTTCTCATTCTTTATGGCTAATACTCCCTTTTATAAAAGAACCACATCTTCTTTATCCAGTCTCCAGTTGATGGGCAATTGGGCTGTTTCCAAGTTTTAGCTATTCTAAACCATCCTGCTATAAAAATTGGTGAGAATATATTATTGTGATATGATTCTTTTAGTTCTCTTGGGAAAATACCCAGCAGGGTAATAGCTGGGTCAAATCAGTCTTGCAACCCTAGTTGTGCAAAGTATCTCCATATTGATTTGGACAGTGGTTAAACCATACTTCACTCCCATCAACAATGGAGAGGGGTTGCTTTCTCACTGCAGCCCCTCCAGCATTTGTTATTGCTTGTTTTCTTGATGGCAGCCATTCTTTGTGGGGTGAGGTGGAATCTTGGTGTTGTTTTCATCTGCATCTCTTGAATAACCAGTGATGTTGAACATTTTTTCATATATTTATTTGCTGCTTTTACTTTTATGTCTGAGAAATGTCTGTTTATTTCAGATGCCCATTTTTGAATTGGATCTTTATATTTGGGGGGCTTGATTTTTTTTGAGTTCTTTATATATTCTAGATAGCAGACCTTTGTCTGAGAAACAGCTGATAAAAATATTTTCCCACATTGTAGGCTGTGTCTTCATCTGTTGGTGGTTTCTCTTGCTGTGTAGAAGCTTTTTAGAAAGAAGAAATCCCAGTTGTTGATTCTTTCTGCTAGTTCCTGTGCTACTGAGGATTTGTTCATTAAGTCTTTTCCTATGCCAATGTCTTCAAGAGTCCTACGTAGCTTATCTTCCAGCAAGTTTAGTGTATCTGTTTTAATATTTAGATCTTTAATACACTTGGATTTTAGTTTAGTGCATGGTGAAAGATAAGATTCTAGTTTTAATGTTTGGCAAGTTGAAATCTAGTTTTTCCAATACCATTTATTAAAGAGGCTATCTTTCCCCCAGTGAGGATGGCTGGATCCTTTGTCAAAGATGAGGTAGCTGATTATGTCTGGAGTTGTCTGCATCTCCTAATCTGCTGCATTGACCCTTCAGTCTGTTTCTGTACAAGTATCATGCTATTTTTAACACAGTGGCTTGTAGTATATTTCCAAGTTGGGGATTGTGATACCCCCTGCCACATCTCTGTTACCTAGAATGGCTTTTACTATTCTAGATCTCTTCTGATTCCAAATGAATATTCATATTATTTTCTCTAGTACTGTGAAATATACTGTTGGAATTTCAATAGAGATTGCATTGAATTTGTATAACAATTTTGGAAGTATGGTCATTTTCACTATATTGGTTCTTCCTACCCAGAACAAGG
The DNA here is from genome assembly GCF_012274545.1 of Fukomys damarensis. Taxonomy (NCBI): domain Eukaryota; kingdom Metazoa; phylum Chordata; class Mammalia; order Rodentia; family Bathyergidae; genus Fukomys; species Fukomys damarensis. The sequence continues at coordinate 30,663,133 of NW_022900917.1, read as the reverse complement.
GATATCTTTCCATTTTCTTATATTTTCTTTGATCTCTTTTTTTCAGAGTGTTGCAGTTCTCATTGTAGAGGTCTTTTGCTTCCTTTGTTAGATTGATTCCTAGATATTTCATTTTTTTGATGCTATTGTGAAAGGGATTGTTTCTCTAAATTTCTCTCTCAATGAATCTGCTATTGTGTACAAGAAGAATATTGATTTTTCAGTGTTTACCTTGTATCTAGCTACTCTACTGAATCTCTAAATGAAGTCTAGAAGTCTTTTGGTGGAGTTTTTAAATCTTTTTTTAAAAATTTTCTATATAGAGTATCATATCATATCATCAGCAAGTAATGGCAGTTTAACTTCTTCCTTTCCTATATTTATTGTTTTTATTTCTGTCTCTTGTCTAATTTCTGTGGCTAAGGTTTTCAAAATTACATTGAACAAGAGCTGTGATTGCAGACATCCTTGTCCTTATCCTGATTTTAGCATGAAGATTTTCAGTTTTTGACCACTTAGTATGATGTTGGCTCTTGGTTTTTCATAGATAGCCTAAATCAGGTTGCCATAAAGACCATCTATTCCAATTTTCTATAGGGTTTTCATCATGAATAGGTGCTGAATTTTATTGAATATTTTTTCTGCATCCACAGAGATGATCATATGTTTTTTGTCCTTGACTCTGTTAATATAGTGTATTATATTTATTGATTTATGTATGTTGAACCATTCTTGCATCCCTGTAATAAATCCCACTTGGTGAGGATGTATGATCTTCTTGATGACCCTCTGTATTCTGTTTGGCAGTATCTTATTGAGGATTTTTGCATCTATGTTCATTAGGGGGATTGGTCTGTATTTCTCTTTGTTGGTTGGTCTTTCCCTGGTTTTGAAATCAAATTAACATTTGCTTCCAGGAATGGATTTGGAAGTACTGCATTTATTCCAATTTCATTGAACAGTTTAAAGAGTATTGGCAGTAGTTCTTCTCTAAATGTTTTGTAGAATTCAGCAGTGAAGCCAACAGGACCTGGGCTTTTCTTTGCTCATAAATTTTTAATTATGCTTTTAATTTCACTGTAATTGGGATGTTTAGAATTTTTATATTTTCTTTGTTTAACCTAATTCATATGTATCTATAAATCTGTCCATTTCTTTAATGTTTTCTATTTTATTAAGAGTACAGGCTGTTGAAGTAGGTATTGATGATCCTCTGGATTTCTGTTGGATTGGTTGTGACTTTAACTTTTTTCATTCTTAATTTCATAGCTTTGAGCCTTTTCTTTTCTTTTCTTTTCTTTTCTTTTCTTTTCTTTTTTTGATGAGGTTGTCAAAGGGTTTGTCCATTTTATTTATTCTTTCAAAAAAACAGTTCTTTGATTTTTCAATTTTTGTATCATTCTCTTAGTCTCCGTTGCATTGATTTCTGCTCTGATCTTTATAATTTCCTCCCTTGCATGATCTTTGGGTTTCTCTTGATCTTTTTCTAAAAGCTTAAGATATAGCATTAGGTTATTTGAGCTCTCTCTGTTTTCCTAGTTTGGGCATTCACTGCTATAAATTTCCCTCCTAGAACCACTTTCATTGTGTTCCATACATTTCTGTTTGTTGTATTGGCATTATCATTTATTTGTAAAAACTGACTATTTTCTTCTTTAATTTCCTCAGGAGAATGTTATTCAATTTCCATGTGTTTGTGAAGTTCTTGTGGTTTTTTTTGCTATTTATCTCCAGTTTAATTGCACTGTGGTCTGATAATATACATGGAATGACATCAACTCCTTTGCATTTACTTAAACATATTCTATGAGCTAGTGCATGGTCTGTTTTGGAGAATGATTTATGTCCAGCTGAAAAGAATGTACGTTCTGATTCTCTGGGGTGGAACACTCTGTAGATGTCTGTTAAATTCATTTGTTCTAAAGCTTGGTTCAGTTCTAGCATTTAATTGTTGATTTTTATGTCTAAATGACCTATTTGTGACAGTGGGGTATTGAGGTACCCAACTACAATTGTCTTAGTGTTTTTTTGGTTTTTCAGGTCCTTCAATATTTATTTTGTATAGTTGGGGGCATTAGTATTTGGTGTATACATATTCTTTATGATTGTCATCTCTTCCTCTTGGATTATTCCCTTTACAAGAGTGTAGTCACTTTCTTTGTCTCTCTTAATTACTTTTGTTTGGAATTTACTTTGTCTGCAAATAAGATAGGTACTCCTGTTTTTTTGTGGGTTCATGTCACATGAAAAACCTGTTTTCCATCCTTTTACTTCCAGTCTATGAGTTTCTTTTTTTACTAGGAGCATTTCATCTGTATATAATGCTGGACTTTGCTTCTTAATCCATCTGCCAATTGATTTCTTTTGATTGGTGAATTGAAGCCATTAACATTGATAGTTATAAATGATATATATTGACTTTTCATCATCATGCTACTATATCATTGTTGGGTCTTTTTAATATTTTCCCCCTCTCCCTTTCTTTCCTTGCCTGCTGGATTTTCTCTGTTGGGCCTCTTGGAGTTGTGCTCTTCATTGTCTTTTTCTAGGATATTATTTTGAATTGTTTGAGTGCTGGTTTGGTATTCATGAAGTTTCTCAGGTGTTCTTCATCATGGAACTAGCTTATTTCTCCATCTATTTTGAAAGATAGTTTTGCAGAATACATCGATCTAGGTTGGAGGTTGTTTTCTTTTAGGGCTTCAAATACCTCACTCCAGGCTCTCCTTAACTTGAAGGTTTGTGTTGAAAAGTCTGTTGGGATTTTGATGGGATTTCCTTTGCATGTGATTTGTTTCTTTTCTGTAACTGCTTGTACTATTTTATTCTTCTGTTGGATTTCTTGGATCTTGATTATTATGTTTAGGTGTAGATTTTTTTTTAATCATTGCTAGTTGTAGTCCTATATGCCTCACTTTTCTGTATGTCAAAATTTGTTGCTCTGTTTGGAAAGTTTTCTGTCATTGATTCTGTGAACAGTTTTTTATGTCATTTGTACTTCTCTTGCTTTTTCATGGACTCCTACCAGTCTTACGTTATTCTTCTTTGAATCATCTAGGAGCTGTTGGATTGATTTCTCATGTTCCCTTACTATTTTTAAGAGCTCCTTCTTCTCATGGTTAGTGATCTCCATCCTGTTTTCTATATTTGATATCCTATCTTCAGATAGGGCCAGTCTGTTATGTAAAATTTCAATAGAGTTTTTAATCCCCTGGATATATGTTTGAATCTGTTTCATGAATTCCATTTCTTTCCTATGTTGGGCATTCATGGTTACCATTTCTTTCTTATACTGGACATTCATGGTTTCCATTTATTTCTTATACTGGGCATTCATGACTTCTGTCATCATCCTGAGCTCATTTTTTAAAAAAATCTATTTGTGTTCTAGAGTCTCTAGTATTGTAATTCATTCTTCTCACCATCTCTGTAGTTATCTGGAAAATGATTTCTGTTTTGAATTTTTCTAGAGCCTCATTCGTCTGTTTTGTTACTTCCTGTACTGTTAGTTCAGGGTGTCCAGGTAGTTGATTATCAGACTTTTCCACTCATTTCCCCCAGAATTTGCCCTCAGTAAGCTGGAAGTATGTTTGTTTGTGCTTGAGTCCTATTTCAATGTTTTCCCATTTTTATTTTTGTTGTTGGTACTGTCCTTGATTTGATACCTGGGTTAATACTTCAATCTTCCTGCTGCAGCTTGTCTTTAGGTTTTGTGTCTCTAATGACCTTAGGCAATCCCTTTTTCATTATACCAGGAAGAACAACTGATTAGTTCAATCACAATATTGTATCCCAAGTGATAAAATCAGCAACACAAAATCATCAAGCACAGCTTAGAAAATGACAATTTGTGGTAGTTATTAATCTATCACCTTTAACTGTGTGAATTAAATCAAAATCGAGGCTAGAGCTCACAACAATGGCCTTTATGACCTCCCTGTGTTTCTGTGGTGTGAATCCAGGTACCAGCAAAGCCAGGGGGTCAGAGGTTTGGTAAGTAGGGGCAGTTGGGCTGTGAGGGCTGCAGGTGCCCATGTGGCTGGTATGAGAGTTGTAGGCCAGCTTCAGGCAGTTCTGCCTCTTACTGGTCTGCTGTGGAGGTGTGGGCTGGGGTGCCAGCTACAGGGTAGCTCTGGGCAGTTCCCAGAAGAAAGTTAGAAGTGCAGATTAAATATAGATCATCTGGAGATCAGTGACTTCTGTGAGGGAGCACATGGAGAGAATGTCTGGGACCCAGAGCAGAATCTTGAGGAGAAAAAGATATATTTTAGATTGTATATTTATTCTGGTATCTATGATGTGATTCAGTGTATCAGATGGAGTTAAATGATGTGTGATAAAATATATTCATCTAAGTTCTGGTTTCTTCTTTAGATGCTATTAGTTTATTCATTTAAGTAGAGCTTGTGGTAAGATTAAAGTGGGAAATCTAATACATAATAAGCATATTCAATAAATATACAAAAAGTATGATCCACAAAATACTAAAATATAGGCTATGAGAAATGTTATGAATTTTGTTGTGTGTCTAGGTTATGCATTTTCTGCAAATGTCAAGTTCTTCTACCCATTATTTAACTTATAAAGCAGTGATTGCAAAGATGAGAAATATAGTTGAATTCTCTATAGGAGGAATCTTAGGGAAGAGAGATAGAAGGAGAGAGTGTCAGATGAGAAGGAAAATTTGCCTTTGTTCTTTTTCTATATGTGCACATTTGTATTTCAGGAAGAGAGCCAAGTTGAAGAATCAATAATTCAATTTAGCATGAGCTTCATCAGAGAAAAACAGTTGAAAAGAAAGCTTTTATACACACTTATATTTTCTATTTATTTTGATACTTGTATGTTTCTCTTTCTTAAGACTCAGCTTCAACAAATTCCCATGACCTATAAAGGTTTATAACTCCAATCTGTATGTTACAAGAATAGGTATAAATCAAATAACAGAATCATGACAATCTCTTATATAAGTAAGAAGTGTTATTCTTTTAATTTATTCTATTGGATAATAATAATTCATTCTTTCTAAGATTAAAAAGAACAATAGAAAGTTCATAAATTAATAAAACCTATACTAGTAGGTATTTGGATCTATTTTGGCAAATTAAAGCCAGGATGAACATCTGATTTGTATAAAAGTTTCAGCCTCTGATCATCTCATCCAGATAGTCTAAGAGGGCCACATTTAAAACTTTTAAGAATTGACTTATAAGACCAGACAATTCAACTGTGTCATATTTAAAGGTGTTCTTTGCTGGGTAGGCTGGAATTGTATAATTACTGAATCAAATGAACATCAGTTTAAATACTTGCCTCCTAAAGGTAACATAGTGAAATACTTACACTTGATCTTAGCCAAAAGGCCAAGAAGCTGTAACAGTCAAATACTTAACGTTAACTTTTGCAGATGAGTACAAAATTCTTCCATTTAAAAATGCATTTATTGCACAAATCTATATCGAATGCTTCTTCAGTGCCAATCCCTTAAGTTGTATGATTGGTTATAGACGGTCTCTGACTTAGGGAGCTCATGGGAGTTTTGCATAGAAAAAAAGCTAATAAACTAAGTATGAAATTGGGGATTTCAAGCATTTCTTATGAATCTGAGTAAACTCTTGTTAAAGTATAGGCATTATACCTTCTGGTGGGATTTAGATATAATGTATAGCTGCTGAACTTTGTATGGGGGTGAAATAATATGCCTGTTCTGTAAACAATTGTGTGCAGACCAAAAGTTGATGATGCATATTACAGAACAGAACAACTTGCACATAAAAAACTGAATTACATGAAGAGATACACCTACATCTCTTATTATTGATATTTAGGAAATATATAGAGAGAGGGGAGGGAAAGGGGATAAAAATTAAGATGCATATGCATATGTGCCATCTTTCTATAGTGAATGTAATCATTATGTACCATGAACATGAGCTAATAAAATTATTAAAACTATATTGTTAATAATTATTCTATATGAAGTAAATCTATTTTATCTGTGGATATCATTGTTGGATACATTTAGATGTTCTAGTGGATACTTTATTATAGTTTCATGTGAAAATTTTGTATGTAGGATGAAAAAAATGTTACATTTGACTTCTGACAGGAGACAGAAGATTGCAGTAAGAAGTAATTGTCATTGACAAAGTGAAATAGGAAGAAAAGCCCTAAAGGTGTAGGGAAAGTGGGAAGGGTGGGGGAAAAGGATAAGGGAAAAGAAAAAATATGAGATGAAAAAATGGAAATAAAATGTTTGTAAAGGGGGAGGGTGAGGGATGAAGGGAGGGCAGGGACAAAGGGAAAAATGAGAACGAAGACCACCTGTCATGTAAAGGTACAAGATCCCAATGATGAATGTAACTGTACTGTACACCTAAAATGTACCAATAAACTCAATGAGAGAGAAAAAAGAAGTAATTGTCATTGAAAAAGGTTACATTTTAGCAGCTCTTGGATCTTACTTTGTGAATTACTCTGTCTAGGCATGTAGCTTCCTTACAATAATATTTGATGATACAATGATAAAAAATAAAAAAACTCTTTATAGACTGACATGTATGATTAAATCACATGCAATCATATATAATTTAAGAACTCATATATGATATCATTTATAAGATATTATATATGATTATGAAAATGTAGTTGTATTTATATGTGTAGTTGATGAGGTAAAATATATATAGTCAGCTTTGGAAGTGACAAACACATTAGAATTGTGTATTTCCTGTTGAACATCTTTGTGTGAATGTTTTCCTCAGTTGCACACTAATTAATCTTTAGACATGACTACAGAATGTTGAAGAATGTGTGGTAATGGCTAAGCATGATGAATGTAAAATAATAAAAATATAAATGAAGGGATGGGAATTTTAAAAATCTCTATTCTATTCTTACTAATGAATTATTTTTAGTGCTTTTATGAAATTATTCTTCCTCAGCCATTAATCTATTTGAGTACTCTTAAACATAGCTCATATTAAAAAGTTACGTTCTTCTTTTTAGTGATGAATTGTCAGAGAAATAAATTATACCTTTTAAACTAAGTACTGTATCCAAAAATTTTTGTTTCATTTCTTTGCCTAGTGAACTCATTGGTCAATCTTAGCATCTCTGATAGTCAAACAGTCAGACTTTATTGCACCTCTCTGATGTGTTGCAATATGACATTCATTGCACCAGCCATGATGTATTCTTTCTCTGGTCCTCAAATAATTGGAACTTGAATGTACATAAGTGTTTACATTTAAATTCTCATAATAAATTATGTGAGGATTACATGTTTAGAGCATAGAGCAGTTTCTCTTTTCTTCATTGTTTATTGGTACTTCTTAGGTATACAGTACAATTATATTCATCATTGGGATCTGGTACCTTTCCATGATGTATCTTGGTTCCTATTTTTCCCCATTCCCCTGCCCTCCCTTCACCCCCTCCACCTTTCTCTATTTACAAAGACTTTGATTCCATTTTTTCCTTTTCTAATCTTTTTCCCTACAACCCTACCCTTCCCACTTTCCCTACTCCTTTAGCCCTTTCCTTCTTATTTCACATTATTAATTATACAATTTGAAACCTTACAATATTAGTTTTTCACACCAGAGAATCTTCAGTATTTACACACATGCCCTATTTATTTCACTTAAGAGTATGGCCTCAATATGCATCTGTTTGTCTATAAATGTGTCTAGTTTCTCATTCTTTATGGCTGAGTAGTACTCCACTTTATAGAAAAATTACATCTTCTTTACCCCATCCCCAGTTGATGGGCAATTTGTCTGTTTCAAGTTTTAGCTATTACAAACTGTGCCACTACAAGCATGGATGTGTGTATAATTGCTGTGGTATGATTCCTTTAATTCTTTTGGGAAGATACCCCACGAAGGGATAGCTGACTCAAATGAGACCTCTAACCCAAGTTCTTTGAGGTATCTCCATATTGGTTTCCACAGTGGTTACACCATTCTACACTCCCACCAACAATGGAGAAGGGTTCCTTTCTCCCCACAACCTGCCAGCATTTGTTATTGGTTATAGAGCAGTTTCTAATACAATGGATTCAATTTCTTTAACAAGGATATTGCATGAAAAATTATGTCAAAAATAGGTGAGGATATTATGATTAAAATGGACTTGACATCCTTAACAATCATATGTAATACATGAACACTGTATGAATCTGACTTAAAGAATCCAATTGAGTGATGATTTTTAAAATCTTTTCAGTAGGATAATTTGAAAGTCAACCAGTATTAAAGTATAAGAAAGCATTTTTTAAATTTTTGTTTGGTGTGGAAATGCCATTATAGTTATATAATAAAGGATCTTCATTTATGTTTAGATATTTATTGTAAATACTAGAAAAGTAATTACATATGATACATAGAGTTTGTTTAAAACACTGACACAAATGTAAAGGAAAAACAGAATAGAAATGATTATATAAAACATTGATGGCTTTGTTATCTTTTTATATGTTAAAATTTTATAATAAGAATGAAGTTAATAAACTCAGAACCGCTGATGAGGAGAGCAGCATGGTACATAGCCTGAATGCTGCCCCCAGAAGCCCACCACTGCTGAGACACAGGCCTTGTGTGACCAAAAGCAGAAAGGCCATTGTCCTAAGCCCAGGACGGTAACATAGTGGTGAGCCGCAGAGAGAGGGTCTCTCTGAGGCTTATTGAGAACTGAAGCCCACTGAGAGAGCAAAGAGAGCCACTCCAATAAAGACTCAGTGAACTATGGTGGCTGGTGAGTTGTTGATGTCAGGACTTCCTAGCAGAACCTGGACTCAGTGCAGGAGAAAAGTGGCTTGATCATTCAGTAGAATCATGCAGAGTTCACACTTGAAGGATGTCAGGGAGGTCAATTCCAGTCTCACAGTGAAAAACCATTCTGAATTTCAGTAAACTTTGGATGGCTTGCTGAGATCAATCAACACAGATGTGTATGCTGCCCACGTTTTTCATAGGTGATAGCAGAGACACACTTTGAAAAGGACAATTTTCTTTTCTCCTCCTTTCTCTTCCTTTTTTTCTCCTCCTCCTCCTTTTCTTCTCCTCCTCCTTCTTCTTCATTCTTCTTTATTTCTCACCTTTTTTGTTCCCACTTGTCCTGTTTTGTGTTTTCTTGATTATTCTTATTTTTATAGCAGTATGAGTACAGTTTCTAGTTTATCTATTGTTGCTAGTTTGTTGTATTCTTGTCTTTGTTCCTTCATTCTCTCTTTTCCTCCTGTCCTCACCAGTTTTCCAAAGTTTTAGTGATCTACCTATGTCCTCTAGCTTTACTTCTAGCCTTTTCCACTTCTGCTATATCTCTATCCACCTACTAACTCCTTCTAAGTCTTCTCCCCAGAGGGCAAATTCACTATATTGATGGGCTTATATATTGCAGACATGTTTCTGGTTAGTTCTAGATTTTGATATATAACCACAAGTCTAGTTCATGAGGTCAAAGGTAGCAGATTAATAGTTACCACAGTTTTTCACTTTCTAGGCTGTGTTGAACAATATTGTTGATGCTCTTTGTATTACTTTCACTAAGGTGTTGTGATTGTTCTAGTCATTGGTTCTTCCTGGTATACCAAATCTGAGATTGCCCAGGGGCCATTACAGGCTCAAAATACAAAGACCATCTATACCTAGAAGATATCTCTGAGAACTAGTCATTCTCTAAATGTTCTAAATATTAGCTATAAAGATACAATAAACAATATATGAACATCAAGCCAAAACAAGAAGAAGAACAACAACAAATAAAACCAGAAACAAGATGCAAGCACAGACTTCAAGATCACCAATGACAAATCCAGGGTAAAATAAGATGGAACAATCTGAAAGTCACCCATCTGGACTCAATAGAGTGTTAAGGAGGGAGGGCAAAACAGATGAAAGAGGCTCTGGAAAAAGTAAAATCAGAAATAATTTCTCAGATAACAACAGTGATGGTGACCATAATAAAAAATGATTAGTAACCCTAGAGTAGATACAGATTAAAAAAAAATAGAGGAGTTGAGGAAAATGAAGGAAACTATGAAAATATAGCATAGGAAAGAATTGGAAAATATGAAACACATTTAAGTAGATATCTAAGAAATTAAAAATTCAATTGAAAGTTTCCACAGCAGTATAAATGAATATGAGGAAAGTGTTTCAGATAAGGAAGACAGGATGGCAGTTAGTGAACATGAAAAGAAAGATTTCTTAAAAACAGCAAGAGACCATAACAAATTCATCAAACAACTGTTAGGTGATGCAGAAAGAGAATAACATAAAATTGATTGGAGTCAACAAAAGGCCAGGAGATAGCACAACAGACATAAATAAAATTTTCACAGAAATAATTGCAGAAGACTTCCCAAACAGGGGAAATGAATTTAGCATAAAGATAAGTGAGGCCTATTAAATGTGAACTAGTTTCCATTAAAAACAAAATTCTACATCCAGGCTTATAATAGTCAAGATTCCAGAAATTTAACACAAAATCAAAATATTAAATAAAAGTAGTTAGAGCAAAGAAACAAATCACCTACAAAAGAAAGCCCATCAGAAGCACAGCAGACTTCTCAACACAAACCCTCAAGTCAAGGAGAGCCTGGAGTGAAGTATTTCAAGGCCTAAAAGAAAACAACCTCCAACCCAGATGGATATATCCTTCAAAACTATCTTTCAAAATCAGTAGAGAAATAAGGTACTTTCATGACAAAGAGCACCTTAGGAACTTCATGAAACCAAACCAGCACTCTAAAATATTCTAAACAATATCCTAGAAAGAGACACAGCTCCATAAAGCCCAACAGAATGAATCCATCAAGCAATAAATTAAATGCAAAAGGTGAAAAAAATTCAACAGTAGGAAAGATCATGAAAGAGATGTCAATATATATCAATTATAACCATCAATGTTAAAAGTCTCAACTCACCAGTCAAAAGAAATAGATGGGAGAATGGATCAAGAAGCCAGATCCAACAATATGTTGCATACAAGAAACACACTTAATTAAAAAAGAAATTCATAGGCTGAAAGTCAAAGGGTGGAAAACAATTCTCCATGCAACAGGAATCCACCAAAAAAACAGGAGTAGCTATCCTATTTGCCAGCAGAGTGGATTTCTGCCAAAGCCCACAATATTGATTATGCCAAAGATATGGTTTCAGCAGTTCAGGCTGCAAAGAGTTAAATCCCTCAATTGGCTTATTTTAAGAAGAAAGTCTGACTGAAGCTATGTAACCCATAGAAGTTTCTCATGAGCAGTGCGGTAGTGCGCAGGTTAAAATGACCTCCCCACTAACGGCCACAGCCAAAACCAGAGTAATGGCCTAGGAAGCTGTGGGGCTAATACATTATAGCATTCATAACTGAAGTCTGAGTAATTGCATCCAAATTCCATTCCCACAATTAGTGCTTTCATACCTCGAAGGACAATGCTCTAATTACAGCCATATATTTTGTCTATTTTGTTTTTAATTTGAAAATGCTTTGACCTCTCTTTAAAGCCTTTCCTTCATTAATATCCATGGTAATTTCACACACTGTATATCTGTACATGCTCCTTTACCCTGATTGATGAATAATAAAAGTTGGTGAAAGACACAGGCCAGGCCTTTTGCCAAAGGGGTATTAGCCATCTCCATTCACACTTTCTCTTTAACTCTGTCTTAAATTGTTCTTCAACCTGGTGTGGCACACTGGGCAGGTGGGGACAAAAGACTTATTGCGGGAATGTCTGGCAGATTTCAAACCAACACTGATTAAGAGAGACAAAGAAGGCCACTACATCCTTGTAAAGGGAACAGTTCAAGAGGAGGAGAGGACAATCATAAATATATATGTACCAAATAATACTGCATCCAACTATATAAAACAAACCCTAATAGATATGAAATGCCAAATAGGCACTAATACATTTGGAGTGGGGGACACCAATACCTCACTGTCATAATAGACAGGTCAGGTAGACAAAAAATCCACAACAAAATACTAGAAGTCAATCAAACTTTTGAACAAATGGATTTAATGGCTGTTGATAGAGTGTTCCACACCATAGTCAGAATATACATTCTTCTTAGCTCCATATGGGTCATTCTCTAAATAGACTACATTCCAGCCCATGAAATATATTTAAGGAATTAAAATTATCCCCTGTATATTATCAGATCAGAGTGCAATGAAATTGGAGATTGATAACAAGAAACCTCAAGAACTTCATAAACAAGTGGAAATTAAACAACACCCTCCTGAACAAACAATAGATCACAGAGGAAATTAAAGAATAAATCAGACAGTTACTGCAATTAAATGACAAGGCCAATGCAGCATACCAAAATTTATGAGATACAATGAAAGCAGGCCTATGAGAGAAATTCATAGCTGTGAGTACCCATATTAGGAAAATAGAGCAAATTCAAATAACCTGATACTGAACCTCAAGTTCCTAGAAAAAGAAGAGCAAGACAAAACCATACTCATAAAAGGGGGAAATTATAATGATAGGAGCAGAAATCAATACAATGGGGACTAGGAGAATGATACATAAATAAATGAATCAAAGAGTTGGTTTTTTCAAAAGAATAAACAAATTGACAAACCCTTATCCAACCTTATCAAAAAAGGAAATGAAAGGCCTACATCTATGCAATCAGCAATGAAAAATGTGAAATTACAATGGACCTAGCTGAAATCCAGAGGATCATCCATACCTATTTTGAGATCCTGTACCCCAATAACATGGAAAACACACACACACGAACACACACACATACACACACATACACACACACACAGATTTCTAGATACATATGAATTATCAAAGTTGAACGAAGAAGATATAAAAATTCTAAACCTAATATTAATAAAAAAGTTGAACATATAACTAAAAATATACCAACAAAGAAAAGCTGAGGTCCTGTTGGCTTCGTTGCTGAATTCTACAAGAAATTTAGAGAATAGCTATTGCCACTATTGCTTTAACTCTTCAATGAAATTTAAAGGGAAGCAATACTCTCAAAATCATTCTTGGAAGCAAGCATCGCCTTGATCCCCAAAGCAAAGAAAGACCCAACCAACAAAGAGAACTACTGGCCAATCTCTCTAATGTACATAAATGGAAAAATCTTCACATAGGATACTGGCAAAACAGAATGCAGAAGATCATCAGAAAGATCATACATCCTGATGAAGTAGGATTCATCCCAGGGATACAGGAATAGTTCAACATACACAAAACAATAAATGGAAAAACAACAACAACAACATATGATCATCTCAATAAATTCAGAAAAAGCATTTGACAAAATTCAACACCAATTCTTGATAAAAATCCTACAGAAAATTTGAATAGTCTATCTTTATCTGAAAATTTAAAAGCCATCTATGAAAACCCAACAGACAAAATCATAATAAATGGTTAAAAATTGAAATTGTCCATGATAAAATCAGGAACAAGACAAGGATGTTCACTATCACCACTCTTGTTCAATATAGTTCTGGAAACATTAGCCACAGCAATTAGACAAGAGAAAGAAATAACAGGAATAAGAGAAGAAATGAAAAAGTTAAATTGTCATTATTTGTGGATGTCATGATATTCTATGTAGAAGACCCCAAGAATACCATCAAAAGTTTTCTAGACTTGTGGCCGGAGATTAGCTCAGTAGTTCTGGCAAGTGCAAGGACCCAAGTCCAATCCAAGGTAAAAAAAAAAAAAGTTTTCTAGACTTAATAACTAAATTCAGTAGAGTAGCTGGATACAAGGTAAACACTCAAAAATCAATAACCTTCCTGTACATGAACAGCAGACTCATTAAGAGAAAAACTGGAGTTAAAAACACTTTTCACAGTAGCATCCAAAAAAATGAAATGCCTAGGAATCAATCAAATGAAGGAATTAAAAACCTGTACTCTGAAAACTACAACACTCTGAAAAAAGAAATAAAAAAGTGTATCAAAAAATGAAAACACATCTCTTGGCTAGGAAGAACTAATATGGAGAAAATGGCCATACTTCCCAAACTGCTATATAGGTTCAATGAAACCTCACTTGAAATTTCAGTAGTATATTTCACAGAACTAGAGAAAATAATCCACGAATTCTTTGTAACCAGAAGACACCTAGAATAACAAAAGGAATTAAAAGCAATTTTAGGCAACAAAGATAAGGTAGGGATTATCATAATCCCCAAGTTGAAACTATACTACTACAAAGCTACTGTGATTAAAAAGTGGCGTAGTACTGGGCTGGGGATTTACCTCAGTGGTTCCACTGCTGCCTCCCAAGTGCAAGGTCCCTAGTTTGATCTCTGGTTCACCCTCCGCCAAAATAAAGGTAAAGAAACAGACTCAAGGATCAATTGAACAGTTTAAAAGGTGCAGAAACAACTCCAGACACACTCAACCAACTCATCTGCGACAAAGGAGCCAAACACATTCACTGGAAGAAAAATAGATCTTTAATATATGGTACTGAAAAAACTGGGTTTCAATTTGCCAAAGATTAAAAGTATCATTCATCATGCACCAAACTAAAATTGGACAAAAGATCTAAATATTAAAACAGAACAAACAACTAATCCTGATAGAAGATAGGATAGGTAGAATGCTTGGAGACATTGGTGTATCCAAACTCTTCATATACAAATCCTCAGTCACATGGGAATTATCCCAAAGAATCAACAAGTGGGATCTCAGCTTTATAAAATGGCAAGAGAAACCACCAACAGAGTAAAAAAAACAACCCATATTGTGGGAAAATGTTTTTCCTAGCTCTTCCTTAGACAGAGGTCTATTATCTAGAATATATGAAGAACTTAAAAAAAAATCAGACCCCCCCCAAATTTAAAGGCCCAATCTAAAAATGGGCATCTGAGATGAACAGACATCTTTTAGACAAAGTAGAAACAGGAAACAAACATATTAAAAAATGTTCAACATCACTGGTCATTTGAGAGATACAAATAAAAATAATGCTGAGATTCCACCTCACCCCAGATAGAATGGCTGCTATCAAGAAATCAACAAATAATAAATGATGGCAGAACTGTAGGGAAAAAGGAACCCTTCTCCATCACTGGTGGGAATGTAGATTGGTGCGAACACTGCAGAAGTCAGTATGGAGCAACATCAAAAAACTAGGATAGGAAGTCCCATTTGACCCTGCTATTCCCCTGCTGAGTATCTTCCCAAAAGAATTAAAGGAATCATATCACAGTAATATATGCTTACCAGTGTTTGTAGTGGCACAGTTTATAATAAACTAAATATTTGAAACAGCCCAGATGTTTACCAACTGGTGGCTGGATAAATATGTGTGTTTGTTTGATTTTTTTTTTTTTACAAAATATAGTGCCACTCAGCAATAAATGATAAACCAGAGACATATATAGCTAAATGGACGCATATTGAGGCTATACTCTTAAGTGAAATAAATAGAACACACTTGTATAAATACAGAATTGTTCCTCTGGTGTGAGAAGCTAAAAGTGTAAATGAGGACCAAAATGTATAATAGATAATGTAAAATAGGAAGAAAAGGTCCAAAGAGGAAGAGAAAGTAGGACTCCGGATGCGGGAAAGAAAAGAAGGGGAAAAATGAGAAAAGAAGAAAAAAATGGAAAAAAAGCTTTTATAAACAAGGAGGGGTGAAGGGGTGAAAGGGAGGGAAGGGGAATGGGAAAAAACAAGAACCAAGATATATAATGCACGGGTTCAAATTCCCAATGATAAATGTGATTGTAGTGTATATCTGAAATGTACCTATAAATGAATTTGAAACCCTCAGAAATATTAGAATTCTGTAATCTTTTATAAGTATATATACTGTGTAGCCATGTGAATGTTGACAACAAATGTAACAACATTAAGAAATAATATAGTACAAAAAATGTGCAAAGCTTTTGAAACATATCTGAAAGCTATTGCTTGCTTTTCTATTTGCCTACCAAATAACCTTGAGTGACTTTATTAACCTCTCAAGAATTTTAATTTTCCCTTATAAAAAGGGCTAAAGGGGTAGGGAAAGTGGGAAGGGTAGGGGAAGCGGAATAAGGGGAAAGGCAAAATTTGAGAAAATGAAAAAATGGAATTAAAGTGTTTGTAAATGGGGAGGGGAGGAGAGGGTGAAGGGAGGGCAGGGACAAGGGGAAAAAATGAGAACCAAGACCTGTCATGTAAAGGTACAAGACTCCAGTAATGAATGTAACTGTACTGTACACCTAGAATGTACCAATAAAGTCAATAAAAAAAGAAAATAAATGTAATTGTATTTTGGCAAAGCAGATTTTTAAAGTGACTAATGAATTGGGTGAAACATATAGAAAACTCTACATGTATTTCCCATAGTAATTTCTGCTGTGAATGATGATGATGATTTTGATACTTTTGCTCTTATTTCAGAATTATTATTTGGTCTTGATTTAAAAATCAGTTAGGTCATATTAATCTAAACCTTGATTTTAACTTTATTTGCACTTGTGTTTCCAGAAAAGAAATCATTTCATATTTCTTTCTGTGAAAGATACTGTTTCAAAAAGTAGTACTTTAAATAGCCTTTTGTTCAACAAATATTTTTTGAGCAGCTACTATGTACAAGCACAGTTCTTTTATAACAGATGAAACTATTTCACTGAACGAGATATAGTATACATGTTTCCTTCTTTCAGTGATTAATGTGCTAGTAGATACCTTGCATTGTGATCAGAAACATGAAGATTAGTTATAGTCTGTGTAGAGGCAGAAATTTAAAAATGATCAGTCCATAACAGAAATCACTATCTTCAATGAAAATAGAAGATTCATACATTTTTCTAAATATCATAGCCAATAAAACATATTTTTGGTTCTTCCTCATATTTTCTAACATATTACTATTTTTTCTCTACATATCATAAAATAAATGTTATAAACTATATACTATGATAAATTGCAGTTAGTTGGTAAAATTTTGTCATTTTATTTTCGTTATCTTTTAATCTTATTTATTTTACCTATAATTTTCATATAAATATTGCTATATGTTCAAAATCTTAAAATCTGCGCATAATTTTAAAGACATGTAAAATTGTAATCGTGTTTTTAGAGATAGCCACACGTGATGATATTTGTCAATAATTAAATCATAAATTACTGGCTTATTTACTTATAAAATAATGTTTGATATTAGTAATTAAATATAAAACTAGAAATAATGACTTATTTCCTCCCCTTATATTCTGTATATTTAGCGAGATAAACAAGTCATGCTATTATTTTCAAAGTTTCTGCAGCAAATTGTTCCATGTATTCCTTTTAATTTATGACACAGCATTTTTGGAGTAACAGGACAGGAAAATATTTAAAAGATAGAAACGTTTTAAGTTTATTAAATTACAAATGTAACCTACTGGAGGCTGAGATTCTTTTTCCTCTCATTTAATAATTTCTTGCTATCCCAACTACTCCTGAAAAATTTTAAGGAAGTCACTAGAATTTCTCTTTTAAAGGGGATATTACAGTTTGTTTTGTTTTGTTTAGTTATAAGCCTGAAGGATCAACATGAGACCTTTTCATATTACATGTATTTTTGAATTACATTTTGGTGCTGATTAACAGTAGTTTGTGAGTCTAACTGGAGTTCCTTTTTCTTCATTAGATTTTATCATTATATACATACTATATCATTATATATACTATAAGACTTTATCATTACAGGCAGCAATTTATTTTTAAATTTTACTTAGATATCCTGATGATCTTTTTCTACATTGACAAATTAAGAATTTTCTGTGTTGGTCATTTCTGTCTAAATCAGATTTAAAAAAAAAAAAGCAATCCTTGCATCTATCAATATTCTCATTAGTTCATCTTATTCATTTTAATTTAAATAGACAAAAATAATAAAATGAAGAATATAGGTCAATGACTTTTACAGGCTGGGAAAACAAAGCAAACTCATTGCTTACTGCAAGTTTCCAAGAATAAACAGATGACTATAAAATACAAGATATAATTATGTTGTAGTTTTACAATTATTTTACATAAAACATTTACTGGATGACATGCTTTCAGTAAGGCTGAGATTGAGGAGTTAAACATGAATAAGGAAGTCTTTGCCCTTGTTTAACTCACAGTCAAGTGGAGAGATCACATGATTCAAAGTAGATAAATGAAAAAATGGAAATAAAGTGTTTTAAATCGGGAGGGGAGGAGGGGATGAAGGGAAGGTACAGACAAGGGGAAAAAAGGAGAACCAAGACCTGTCATGTAAAGGTACAAGATCCCAATAATGAATGTAATTGTACTGTATACCTAAAATGTACCAATAAAGTCAATAAAAGAAAAAAAAGTAGATGGTCACAGGTATACTAAAGAGAAATCAGAGATCAGAAATCTTCCTGTTTCTGAAGTTGGATAGCATGTAGTGCAGATTCATACATAACAGTTCACCAAACAGTAAAGCTCTCTGCCCTGTCAGAATGTTGCCAATATTTTGTACTTTTGAATCCAGTTCTATTTCACTCTTTGCTAGGGAGGGGTTGTTTCTTAGCTAAAACATCTCCCCCCTAGAAAAAGTTGAAAAGTTCTTACGATGCTGAATAGCCAGGAATTCAGTGGAAGAGTAAAAGAAGGTTTTTGTTACTGAGCAATGAATCTGATACTCTACAAAGCAGGTATTATACTATGCACCTAATAGCATGGACCAGAAGATCAAGTTCAGGACTCTCACAAAGAGCCACATGCCTGAGTTGACCCAGGCTGAACTTTTCCTCTCTACATGTGTATGGGAAGCTGTCTGGGCTATAGAAAATGCACAGGATTTTTTTTAAATTTTCATCATTGCTTTTCAAAATCAGTATGTTTACAAAAGTCATGAAAAAATTCAAATAGATGTACAAAACACTCTAAAGAAGCCTGCATATACAGTTCCCAGAAAATGTCCCATATTAGCTTTTCAAGTAATTAAGCTTCAAAATAACTACATTAGGAAAAAGACGGTGCAACAGAGTTAATGTCTTCTGCAACAACTCAAACCAAATGTTGAAGTAACAAAGAAATTAGAAATTGGCCTGGATAACAGATCTCTTTTTTTTATTTTTATTGAATTTATTGGTACAATCTAGGTATACAATACAGTTACATTCATCATTGGGATTCTGTACCTTTACATAATAAGTCTTGATTCTCATTTTTTCCCCTTGTCCCTGCCCTCCCTTCGCCCCCCCTTTCCATTAGAAAACACTTTATTTCCATTTTTTCATTTTCTCATATTTTTTTCCTCTCCCTTATTACCTTTCCCCCACCCTTCCCACTTTCCCTACACCTTTAGCCCTTTACTTCCTATTTCACATTATTAATTATCTCATTAGGATCCTGTGTACTATTATAGTTTTTCACACCAGAGAAACTATTTGGTATTTCAGTTAAAGAAATCTCTGTATGAACATTAAAAACAGGGAATCCTAAAATAAAACTAAAAAGGAAAGTAAAAGAGAAAAGGCAATGATGTAACATTAAAATAATCCTTAATTCTGGAGATGAAAATGGTCCCTGAACATATTTAAATTGCTTCTTGCTCTTATAGTCTTATCTTATTCTTTTTTTCTTTAGAGAATACTTTGTTTCTGTAATCAAACCCACATAGATATGACCTTACATATTTAGTATGATGTGTTACCCCTGTATAAATGGAAAAAAAATAAAAAATAAAAATGAAAAAAATTAACATTTCTAGACCAATATGGCTGTCCATTTCTGTACAATGCCAATTCAATACAGTAAATTGGGATGACTTTTTGCAAAATTGGCAGCACCATTAAAGTTTCCCAAAATTCAATTTATATATATATTTATATTTATATAAAAAGACTAATAATAGCAGTATGTAAATGCATTGATAGCAGCAATAGCTGTTCCAGATTCTGCAGTCATTTGAACAAAATTATAGACATTCAGCACATTCCATTAAAAAAACAAAACAAAACAGAACAACAACAACAAAAAGAAAAGAATAATATCCAGAAAACAGCAAAGTTCTGTTGCTGCTGTGGTACCTGGCACCATTTTTTTTTATTAGCATCTTAATCATCATCTGGAAAGAGAACATTCTAGAGTAATATCATTAAATATAGCTGTGATAAAGCACAGTCCCTACTATGTATCATAAAGCAGGTACAAGATATTTTACATTTACAGAGGTACGATACAGTACTGTCCTACATCAATAATACTAGAATCAGTTTTGGTTTGAAATTTACTTTGTCTGCAAATGAGATTGCTACCCCTCTTTTTTTCTGGGCTCTTGTCACATGGAGCATTGTTTTCTATCTTTTCATTTTCAGTCTATGGGCTTATTTCAGCCCATAAACCACACCAAGGGAACAAAATGCTGTTCACTAAGCACCTTCTCACTCAAACCCCATGGGAACTGTCATGTAAGTAGAAAGAATCCTCCCATCTGCACATCATTTACACAATGTTCAAACATGGAAAAACATAAAAACAAGCTGACAAAAATATTAAACAGTGTCTAACATACCTGAAGATTAAAAAAAAAAACTACAATAAAAATGTAGTAAATGGCAGTAAAAATGTATTTTTCTCCATGATTAGGTGTCGGGTTTTTTTTCTTATTTAATATGAAAAAAATTAATCACTGAAGTGGTAAATATCCTGGAGATCTCAATATAAAATTACAATGAAGGGCTGGGGATTTAGGCTAGCAGTGCTGCTGCCTGCCTCACTAGCATAAGGACCCAAGCTTGATTCTCGGTGGCCCCCCAAAAAAGTTCAATGAAAATATAATCATTAACATTTTAGTATGATAAAGTGTCTACAGCTGATCTTCAGAAAACTATTTGACAAATTATATTCTTATGTTTTTTAAATCATGCATCTTGAATGTGTCCTTTTTATAGTTTTAATTGCAATAGAGTCTGGGTCATAAAATTTAGGTCACTCTATACTCACATTTGTAAATAAAAATGTAATTCATTAATTTTAAGTTAATTTGATTTCTGGCAGGAGGAAGTATTACTGAGTGTCTAAGCCATTTAAACTTTTCAAGTGCAATATTATAATCAGTCCTTTCATTTATTCAGCTTGACTCTTTCCCCTTCTAAGAGAGCATGCAGGTATATAGGCAGATAGGGGAGGTTTATGGGATTTGGGATGTCAGAGTGAGGTGTCAGTCCTAAGATACACTCCATGTTTTATGTTCTTTCATAAACGGCCATAAGCTTTGTTTGTCTCATTGATAGTGACCTCTTGGGCCAAACCTGGAGGAGGTGTAATTAGTAACACATACTTATCCCCTTATTGTCCTCATCAATTCTCAGGCAAGAAAATGCACATCCTTTCCTTTTAGTTTATTTGTGTTATTCTCCTTCCTCTATCAAGCCGTAGACTCTACAAATTCTAGGTCTAAGATCTAGGTGGAAAAAGTACCAATTCTTTTGCAGAAGATCCTTTTACACCAAGAGCTGGAAATTGCAGCACTGGGTTTTCATATGCTAAAGAAGGAGAGGAGGTCACAAGGATACTTAGGAAGGAAAAATCTTACAATAGGCTGACCTACAAGACTATCAGAGCCTTGATAAGTAATTTTGCTTCAAAAATTGAATGTTAAGTATTCTTTCTCTTTTAGTTTCTACTGTAGCAAAAATATTCTCTGTACAAACAGAGGATGGCTCAGGTTGGAAAAATGAAAATCAAGTTCACAGAAAAGTAAGGGGAAATTCATTAATATTTTTTCCAATTAACTTTTGTTGTCACAAAACAACAAACTTTTGTTGTCACAAAAGTTTGTTTAACTTTGTGTTTTGTTTTTGTTGCTAATTTCTTTTAGTCTTGAGCTATCCTTCTTGGGAAATGTCATGAAATAAATATTCGATTCAAGCTATGTGTGTGTTCAATTCTGTGTACAGTTCTTGTCCTGGCAAAACATATTTGTTATCGTGCAATTCAAATTCATTGTCACATCATCTTTTCTGACAATTTCTTCTTACTGTTATGATTTTGTATGAACTTTAACCTTTTGCTTAAAGGTTTGAAGTCTACATTATTCTCTTTGCTTTTCATACTATCTGTCACTTCGGTCAGCATTATAGAACCCACTGTCTTAATCTCCTCTGCTGTACTCCTTTCTAGTATTCTCTATTAAATTTAGTCAGGTGAATATATTGACATCTACTTTTTGGTGTCTTTCTCTTGACTTGAGGCTTTAGTTTGGGATTTCCAAGCTAGTTCTGTTGTTTTCTATATGCTAGCAAAACACTGCTGTATGTGACAGTATCACATTTATTTCTATTCTCACAGTTATAGTTCAGATCTAAAATGTACCCCAAGAGGATCATGTTCATAGGTAGCATCTGAAAGGTGGTTGGATAGTGGGGACACAGTACTCTACTTCACTGAGGAGTTCATATCTGAATGTGTATATTCGGAGGTGAGTCCTGGTCAGAGGATGTGACTCACCAGAGGCATAATCTGGAAAATGCTTTCTCGTCTCTGGATTCCCCCCACTACTTTCTATCTTTGCTTTAATGGTAGGTAAAATAGTTCTTATAGCTATATTTCCTTCCTTTGGTTGACATTTTCTTGATAGGACAAGGAAGAGAATTCTCTGTCGATATTGAAAAACTATTTCTTACTCACTGTACAATATCTAGGATGACACTGTGAGGGTGAAGCCTAAGTGTCAACTTGATTGGCTTTGCAGGCTTGCAGAGGATTAGTAAGTTACACTTCTGGATGTATTTGGATGAGTCATGGAGATGTGATCTTGGGTATTATGCGGGGTCCCTGGTGCCCTCCTCTCTGGTACTGGTCCCCTACACTACCTCTGGATAACATGAACTAAACAGATGTGTTTCACCGCCATACTCTTCTACCATGCTGTTCATGCCTTGGGGCCAGCCTACCATGGACTAACCCTTCTGAAACAATGAACCAAGTAAGTTTTTCTTTTTTAAATTTGTGGGTGCCACAGATTGTACCCCACAACAGAAAAGCTAATACAGAAGTAGAGCTTTCTGGCATTTTAAATTAATAAATTATAGGTAAAATGTAGACTACTTTTTTTGAACTTTGTTATGAGATTCTTGCTTACGATAAAGCATAAAAAATACAATATCCTGATTCTGTTGGCAATGGTCAAGACAGTTTCTTTTAAAAAGAAGAAAACATGAAGCAATATTGATAATATGTGCAGTTTGAAAATAGAAGAGTGTCTTAATCCATTTTGTGTTGCTGCAACAGAATGAATCAGACTTGGTAATTTATTTAGATTATTTTATTTTACTTTTGGTACCAGGGATTGAATCCAGGACCTTGCGCTTGCAGGGCAGGCACAGTGCCACTGACCTAAATCCTTGGCCCATTGGTAATTTATTTAGAAGAGAAATTTATTTCTCACAATTCTGGAGGCCATGAAGTCCAAGGTCAAAGTGACACACACTTCTGTCCTGGTGAAGACCTTACTGCAACCTCACTGGGCAGAAAGCAGAAGGGCAGAGTAGCTGACTGATGGGTGAAGCCTCTTTCACAAAAGGTTTAACCCCATTATCAGGAAAGGAGCCTTTGTGGCCCGAATGCCTCTTAAAAGCCCATCTCTTCATGCTATCATATTGATAACAACTGAATTTTGTTGCACATACAAAACACAGAGAAGATTTCTATCGTGAACAATATGGAAAGCTAGAGCACCTGAAAACCTCATTGGGAAAACAGAATAACAAAGAAAATATAACTTATAATACATACAAAACAAAAGGCACAAACCCTAAATAAATTTCATAGTGAAGTTTACTAGGACAGAAGAGACATCCCTAAGGATCACAAAGTAGAAGAACCTGAGAAGGACATGTATAAATTTGAGGCAAGCCAGAGCTAGCTGGTCTAGGTAATCAGGAAACTGAATCTTAATGCCCATTAAGGCTCAGAAAGGAGACCTGTATCTCAGATGCAGTTTAGTTTACTTAATAATACCAGAATACTCAACTAGCTCCCCAAAGAAGAATAATGTACTACAAAAATTCTGTCTTCTGGAAAAAGAGGTGACTTGAGAGACGGACATTGATTGGGGTCTCTTTTATTGATAAATTGTTTTACCCTGTTGCAATTGACTTTCAATCACAGTTATTTTTCAAGTTAAGTGGAACTGGTAATTGCAGAAGCATTTTAATTTGTTTAGGCATAATCCACAGTAAGAGGAGGCTTAATTCTTCTGCATAGTAAAGAACAAGATAGTTTTGCGCTAGAGAGTATTCTGTTAAGGATAAGTGAGAAGATGGAAAAGAAGGAGAGATAGAAAGGGCCAGAAGAGAAACTGAGACAGGGTGGGTAGGGTTTTAACATTTACTGTGGTGGAATGGTCCAGTCTCTACTGGCAGTTACGGTGTTTGACTTCCTCTGATACAGTAAATAAAATTTATGGAGTCATAGCTATTTCTTATAGCATGTTCTTAAGGAGGCAGAAAAAATGCTTGACATTGATTAGAATCAGTTTCAGTGGAAAGGTACGTTCAGAAAGTAGAGGAAAAAAACCATGATGGAAATTTGTGTGCAACCAAAAGACATTAGGAGTTGGAACTGCTGAACCAACAGTTCTAGAGTGGCAAGATGGAATCTGGGCTACACAGACAGCAATCAATTCTGGGAAAGAATTCATGTTTAGTTTGCAAGCCATCCTTGCATTAGATAATTGCTACATATTGTACTTGTATCCTGTTTTAAGAACAAAAATAGCTGTGTCACTTCCTAGACACCATAAGAATTTCTTCTTTGATTAAATCTACAGCAAGAAACTAAAAAGATTGATTTAATCCAACTCTTTTTGGCTTAATTAGAGGCAACATCCATATTGATGGAATACACATCATGGTCACAAAAGGAACTGCTGATTTCTAAGAACTAACTAAATGAAGCCAAGGACTATTGATTGGCAGGATAATTTTAGCTACTTTACACTTCAGTAAGCTTTTGCTAAATGGTGGGACTCTCCCTGGGATGTAGTACTTGCCTGTCAATATGTGGCCCTGTTATTCTAAGTCACTTCATTGATCAAAACAAGAGGCCTTCTAAAAACATACTAAGGTCTAATACAGTATCTGGTCAAAAGTTTAGGATTAGTACTTTTTGGTTGAAAGAAAAAACGAATGGATAAATGATCAAAAGCTTCGTAAATATCATTTTCTTTATTTTTGAAATCTCTCTTATTTTTCACATATTTTGTTATCATAAAATGAGGAATATAAGTGAAAATGCTATAGTGATAGTATTTTGTTAATTGTAAAAGTACCAGTATTCCGTAATACCACTCTGGTATTAGAACTTCCGTTTATGAGAGCCAAGGACCCTTCTCAGTAGATGCTCACCCAAAGAGACAGAAACAGAATGTAAGAAAAATAAAAAAGAAGTGGGTATTTATTAATCATACCAACCTCTAGTGGAGGTTTGTTTTAGTGTTTCTCCTCAGAGTCCAGAGGAGTGAAAATTATGTAAAATATCAAAACAAATGCTTCATAAAATATCTTTCAGGCATTGGTAAGTAAACACTATGGTAGGAGCCATGTAAAGGAAACATAAAACAAGAATTGGAGAGTGCTGTTTCTCATTTGAACAGTGAACCTTGCCTGGTTTTGATGAAGCCATCTCTGATACATGTTAGACCATGGGATGTTGTACTAGTGGCACCAGCAGCAGAAGCTCCTTTGCTCTGTAATACAAAAATTGTGCAGAATGCATTTGTCTGTGCATTCATTTATCTGTTCATTCAGCAGGTTTATCTAGGCCTTAGATGATTGGCTAAGGATTCAATCAACATAAACCCATTTACCCAAAGAAGTGTTGGGCTACACGGAGGAGGGGATCAGTCATTTCGGGACATAGGGATGGAGAACAGCTCAGTGTATACAAACTCATTTGGAGGGAGAAATGAGACAATTTTGATAAGATTTCTAATATGAAGTTCACGATTGAACTGTTAAAGGAGTGTGAAAGCTAGTTAGAAAAGGAAATTTTAGTAGCAGAGAGAATAGAAATTGTGAAGAACATAGACATAAGTCAAAACTGTTTGCACAATATTTTGCCAAACTGTATGCCCTCATCTGCTGTTTTTTAAGAGTTTATCTAAATAGGTCAAGAAATAGACACATTACTTCAGGCTGGTTTTTCACTCTAATTCTAATGCCTCTTCCCCTTCAGTTTGTATGCTGATGCTGGTATTTCTACTCTTTTCCTCTTTTTTAGTGGGCTTTGCATAGTCTTAGGTCAGACTTCGCATATACTGAGCAATGACTGAATCCTTGTTTTGATCATAAAGGAAAGCTGGAAAACTTTTTGTCTTCACACCTCCTCAGTCATGGTCTTTTTAGAACAGAAACCAGTATCTACACGTTTTTATAATCTGTCTTAGCCCAAAGCCTCATAATTGGATATTCTCTTTGCTGAGATGGTCTTGGTTGTTAGGCTCCTGAATTGACCACCTTGCAAGTGGGTGGTTTCTCATAAAGAAGGGCAAAATGAAATGACTTAAATTTAAAACTTTGTGATATGTTCTGATATCCGTTCCAGATACCTGTGGTTCAGATAGATATTTTTGGCAGTATTCTGCAAAGTTGGAAAAACATTGCTCTGTGGGTTTCTGTGAAACATTTGTGATTTTTTCTCATGTGCATCGTGCTTGTAGCAACTTCTAATCAGCAGGAAACAGAGGGTATGAGCAATTTATCTATTAAGTGAGTCATGTAAGGTAAGCAAAGAGAGATTTGCTGATGCTTAAAAGTGATATTTTTACATTTGGTTAAAGACTATGTTTTAACATATGCTAAGCTGAAAGTATTTTTGTTCAATTGTTAGCGAGGTAACAAAATCTCCATCTTTTTAGCATGAGTTTTTTTTTTTTTTTTAAGAATTCAAAAATAGCTCTAGAGCCTTTTCTAAGTCTTACTTAAAAAATCACTTTGGATTTGAGATTCAGGAGTTTTAAAATCACTTTTGAAGAATAAGAAATAAATACATTTGCCATTTAATTTAGAAATAAAGTTTAAAATCAAAGAACATAAACAACAGTAACTTCAATGTTAGAAATCTTCTTGCTCTAAAGGAAATTAAAGATAAATTACAGTTCTTTCTTATCTATATCTAGCTTTCTGCATTATTTTTCTTATTTTTTTATTTTGAAAATTTTTATTGTAGGAATAGCACATTCACCAAAGAATAACATTTTGTCACAGTTGCTTTGTTTTTCTGTAACACTTCAGCGTGATCCTTCAAAAGACAAGAACATTCCCTTACATTACTATAATAAAATGGTAATACACAGGGAATGTAACATTGGGCACATAATTATAATTTGCTTATAGGTCATCTTCAAATTCTTCAATTGTCTCAACATAACCCTTAATAGATTTTTAGATTCAGGCTATATTTAGAAAAATACATTGCACTGAGTCATTATTTTTAGTTAAAGTGAAGTCTTGTTAGTTGTTAAAGCACAGGCTGCATTGTTACAATTAATTCAAAGAAGGAAGAAAACAGCATTGGTAGCATTTTGGCAATATCTCAGAATACATAATTAGAGCTCAAATTGTCTCCAATGCAAAGAAAAACTTTAGTATGGATCACTCTAATTTCTTTGCTCATGATTTCACTGAAGCTAAGCATTTTCAGCAGGAAAAATACAAAAACAATTTTTGCATCTTCTGTATAGAACATGATGTCACTCTTTCCCCTTATTGGTGCTATGCAGCATGTTCATTTGGTGAAGGTGTTATCCCTCATGATTATCTATCATGCAAGTTCTTTTAAGCAAATATTGTTATTTGTGTACTTAGAAAAGTTAAGTATGTACTTCAGTAATATATTTTATTTATTTAGATGCTTTATGAAGATATGAATATCCTGTGTTGTACAAATCTGCTTATATTCTAGCACTCCTTGGTTATTTCTTTTGTTAACATTAGAAACGCAAAATGACATATTTTAAGTTCCATAATTTTTCAGCATTACTAATTGATATATACCCATAGAAGAACTTTTGTGTTTCTTTCTTTTATGACTCTTATTTAAGAACAATATAGACATTGTTTTTTTTTTTTTAACTTTTAGCAGGTTCTTATTCATATTGCTCTTCCGCAGTTCCACCTTTGTCCTATTCAAGGTAACTCCTTGATCATTTTGACAGATCCCTAGAATTTTAGAAAGAAATCCCTTAGTTTCTAGAATAGGGAAATGTTCCAGTTAATGTTGTATTTTCCAGTATGAGCCCCAGAATCAGCATTCCACCAAAGAAGAAACAAGTTTTTCCTATCCATTTCCTTGTGACTACCACACATTCCCTGCTTCAGGTTTTGCCTATATAGTCATAAGTAAGGTAAAACCAATCTATATGTATATGTTTTATTCTTTCTCACCCTAAAAGGAGTGTACTACACACACACACACACACACACACATACACACGCACACACAAATACATACATGGAATTTAATTTTTTTAACTGAACAGTTTTAAAACTTTAACAATATATCATGGAAATCACTACGTATAAATTTATAAAATTCTCTCCTATCTTCATATAAAGATACACAGTAATATATTTTATGACAAATAGGAATTTAATCTTTATTTATAGGTAATTGTATTATCTATTACAATAAATTGTATTTTTGTATATGTAAACTCTGAGAGTGGTCATCAGGTGAGAGTGAGAAAGAGTAAATATACCATTTCTTTTTACGGAACAGTCATATCTATTTTACATTCATACCAGTAATTTGTCAAAGTGTTTGTTTCTCACCATCTTCATGCATAGTGTGCTTTCAAAAAGAGTTTTTCAATTTAATAAGGATACATGAGATCTCAGTATAGGTGAGATTAATATTCTTTTTAAAATCATGAATGGGTTGCATATCTTTATATGCTTAAAGGTCATTCTTGTGTTTCTTGTGCCTATTTCTATGGATTCTCCATGCATATTTGATTTAGGTATTTTCTCCACGAATTTAACATGTTCCTTAACTATTAGGAATGATAATCATTTGTGGACTCTGACTTCTGGCTCTTTAGTTTTTGTTTTAATTCAGTCCTTTCACATTTTTTATTATACGCACTTGAAGTACCTGCTTGCCTTTCCTCATGAGGAATTGGTACATGTATGTAATATATCTTAATTTCTTTTTTCATCCCCTTGTCCTTTCCTCCCACCCCCCATCACCAGTGTCTTAATTATCTACATATTTGTGTGGGGGACCACATACTGGTTATGCCCAAAGCAGGTTGTGAACAGTGCAGGCTGTGTAGAGTTAATCCTACAATTGGCTCGTTTGGAGAAGCGATTGTGACTGAAACCTATTGCTGAGGTCAGAGTGAGCTGCACACAGATTCTGTTCCCATAGTTAAAACCATCTTTGCTAAAAAGACAAAGTTAATTATTAACCACATCCTATATTTTGTCTGTTCTGTTCCTAATTCAAGAATGCTTTGCCTCTTCTGTTACAAGCCTTGCCTGCATCAGTAAAGTATCCATAGCAACACCATGCAGTCCTTTCACGTAGCCCCTTTACCTCAGTCTAACTCTGAGGTCACCAATACCTATTGATGGCTCTGAGTGTTCAGGGCCTTTGCTTGTTCAAGCCTCTGACTGCTCAAGCACTGGTCAACCCGGCTTTTTAACTTTGTCTCTGAATCTTTCTTCTTGACATCCATAAAAAAAAAAAAAAGCTGCAACAAACAGTTAAATATAATCTTTGCTTCTCACAAACAAGAACCTTAGATATGAAACTTTGGGAGCATGTCAGAAATAACCTCTGGACAGCTCTATAAAGAAGAAATGTTATCTCCCCTAACTTCTTAATTGAGACCTTGACAACCTGCAGCCTTGTGCTCTTTTTTTCGCAGTACTCAACCAAGCCTCAGAGCCTGTGAAACTTCTGCTCTGTGGCAATCCAAAGATGGCAAGAACCATTGGGTTTCTGCTTTAAACACTGTTCACAGCCTGCTTTGTACATAATGAATAGGGGAATCTCCATAATTCCCCATTCTCTTGTTGGAAACTGTAGCAGCTGCATAAGGGTGAGCTGTAGCTGTCTTTGAGGCCTGTTCATTCCTGGTTGACAATGATGGACAGTGGATTGAGTCTGGTGATCTTTCTGGTCTGAAGGTTGTCACAGGCTAGGAGGGTCTCTCTGACTCAGCCTCGGCATGGCTCTCAGAGGCAGTGCCACGTGAGTTGCTCATGGCAAATCTGTCATCTCAGTCCATAGTTGTATGTTCTGGGATGACAGCCACAGTGTCTCTCTCTAGTCGCTGTTGAAAATACAAACATACCCTGGCCTCCATGTTATCAGGGCAGAAGGTCCATTTCAGGTACCTTTCTGTACGTCTTTCCAGAGCATACAATTTATCCTTGGAAGTAGACATGTTTTGTTGAAATCATCTCTCAAGTCCTTTCACTCTAGGAACAGTCTGAACTCTGTCAAATTAATAAACAAAGGAATATCTATGCTCGCTTGTTGCTTTTCAAGTTTGTTACAGAAGGTTTATACTAAGTGAGATGGAGAAAAAATATTAAGAAATCTATAAGTAGAAGTTGCAGGCAAAGACTTATTTGTCTCTATATGTACATAAATACATTTATATAAAAATTTTTACTTGCATACACACACATACACACACACACACACACACACACATATATAATGACAAGATTGGAAAGTTTATATTGAGAAAGTGTGCACAAGTGATTTATCAAAGGAAATGTGTATGTTCGCTTGAGGGGTTGGTGAAAGTCCATACTGTTTCTTCCAAAAGATTTTTGTTGCTCAAAAGACTCAAATGGCTGCTTGTTAATTTGATAGTATGTAACATTTATATTCCTTGTGTGGCACTGATAAGTGTACATAGCATATTTTAATTCCCTTTTCATCCACTTTTTGTCCCCTTCTCCTCTTCTCCCTCCATCTCTTGATCCCTTTCTCCTTTAAGAAAAATCTGTCTGATTCCTACTATCTATCCTTAACTTTGCTGTTTATTTATACCTTGGGTTTCTCATGCAAGAAAATTTGTGTGACCTTTAAGCTGTGTGCTTATTTATTTCATTTAACGTTATGGTCTCAAGGTGCATTACATCCTACAAATGACTCAATTTTACCCTTCTTTATGGCAGAGTAGTGGTCCACTGTGTGTCAATATCACATTTTCTTTATCCATTCCTCTGTTGGTGGACATAGGATGCTCCAAGATTTAGCTAATTATTTGGGTGTCTGAACATGAGTATGAGAAACGATCATTTTTAGCTGTATAAATATTTTATTTTCTATATTTTCTGCTTTATTTTACATCTGAGGAATGGCATGCAGGAATTTTTTAAACATTTTGTTTTATTCCATATGGACTTTGAATTATAGCTAGACTTTCTCAACCTTGTTTATAAAGGAATACATCTAGTACTTGTATTGATTTATTTTATATATTTAGATAACATCCATTTAGAGTTTTGATGTTTTTTTTCCAATTCTCATGAATTTAATTTTTTTTTATTTTTTAATTATTTTAATTTTATTTTTCTTATAGTACTTTATGGGCAGTTTCTCCAAAGTACTGTTAAACAGTAGTGGAGACAATTTTTTTTTTTTTTGTAATTTGCTTTTATTTTTGTGCTAGAGCTTAGTATGTCTCTCTTGCTTCTACCTTATGATGTTGACTAGAGATGAGCATGTGGCACACATATATATTTATTTTATATTATTGGATACTAATGAAGTAGACATTGAACTTTATTGTAGTAAAAGCTTTTTAGCATCTATAAAGATGGCCCTGTCTTTTATGGAATAAGATTCCATTTTATAGAAAAACCACATCTTCTTTATCCAGTCTCCAACTGATGGGCAAATGGGCTGTTTCCAAGTTTTAGCTATTACAAACATAGGTGCTCATATGTCAATGTGATATTATTCTTTTAGTTCTTTTGGAAAGATTCCCAGCAGAGGGATGGCTGGGTCAAATGGAACCTGCAGTCCCAGCTCTTTGAGCTATCTCCATATTAATTTCCATAGTGGTTGCACCAGTCTGCACTCCCACCAACAATGGAGAAGGGTTCCTTTCTCCCCACAGCCCCGCCAACACTTGTTATTGGTTGGTTTCTTTTCTTTCTTTCTTTCTTT
>NW_022900917.1:30479109-30630995 GCF_012274545.1 Fukomys damarensis | reverse complement strand
TTGTACCAGGATTGAACTCGGGTCCTTGTGCTTGCAAGGCAGGCCACCGAACCGCTGAGCTAAATCCCCGGCCCAAGGTTGATTTCTTGATAGCAGCCATTCTTACTGGAGGAAGGTGGAATCTCAGTATTGTTTTCATCTGCATCTCTCGAATGACCAGTGATGTGGAACATTTTGTCATATATTTATTTGCTGCTTTTACTTTTTAGTGAAGTATGGTGTGGGTGTCTGCCACACAGCAAGAGGAACCAGAAGAAAGAATACTTGGGGATGATTAAGTCATTGATGGTGTCTGACATGAATAATAATCATAATACATTCACCTAAAACATGAATGTGCTTAATCAAAGATAATATAATGAAAAATGGATTCAGAACCTGAAAGATAAGAATCTTAAAATAGAATCAGGAAAGAAAAAGTGAACTTACATGTACTTTACTAGCAATATTGAATTATACTTTTACATTTTTATATTGATTTTTTTTTCATATATTTGAAAAATAGTCTGTTTTTGGCATTTTTGTCTCTTCAGCCTTTTTTGGAAGCTAGAATTAGAAATAGAATATTTTTAACCTTTGTTAAAAATAGCAACACTAATCTGTATTACATGATGATTAGGAATGGTAGTGTATGAAGGAGAATATTTAAATTGTAGTGAAAATAAATGTATATAATATTTATGTGGCTACTGATGTCATCCAAGAATTTACATTGTAATTAAAAATTTGTTAAGAATTTTAATAAATTCTTGGAGTAACAATCGTATTTTATGACTCTGAGAGATTCTTTCCAATTAAAAAACAAAATAATACCAGTCAACTATGAAGCCCCTGGAGATATGCTGCAGGGAATATATGAAATGTTTTCTTTAAATAATAAAACAGTTAAAGCAATTTTGTTCTCTCATTTTCTCCCTTATTTCATTTAAGTATATATATATTTACTAGAATAAAAAATATAGGTTTGTCAATCATTTTCCTCCTTTCTTTTTATATTATTTGTTTTTACTTACAAGCCTCTTTATTTTGATATATTTTAAAATAATTTCAAATTTACATCAGAATTATAATATTAATTCACAAAAATCTCCCATATAATACTGTAGCATTTCCTATAAACTATACACTATAGTGTTTTATAAAAAAATCTGGTAACAATATTATTAAATATTACTATCAAATGCACAGTTTATATTTTAAATTTCTTCTATTTTCATATTAGTGTCCTTTATAGCTACATTTTCTCCTAGTCCAAAATACACTCTTGTAAGATTCCTTGTATTTAGATGTCAGATTTCTGTGGCTTAGTTTAAAGTGGAATTATTCCTAATAATTTCTTTGCGCTTTGTTTGTAATCTTGACAATTTTAAAAGAATTGCTAGTCATTTATAAAATCTTTTTCGTTTATGTTGTGTGATCTCATGAAGTCTCAGAGTACTAGAAATCCTTGTATATTAATTACATTTCAATGTGCTCTTAAATGTCAGATTGTTCTTTATATTCTTTCACCCATTAGTCTGGTTTATAATTTGTATATATGATAATTAATTTCATGAGGTCCTTTAATATAAATAAATGAATCTGATGTTGGAAAAATAAAAAGGGGTGAAGGTAAAAAAAGAATTGAAAATGTTTTGTACAGACACCAATTCCCTAGAGTAAACCTAATAATTATGTAGTGCAAACAGGTACTAATTAAAGTTTAAAAAGACATTTAGAGATTTGAAACAAAAAAAAAGATGTTGACATAGGAAACATTAGAAAGAAGCAAGCATATATTTTCATTGCATTGAATGAAGTAGGATTGGCTCTGTAAATTATCTTACTTTAAGATGTCTCTGTGTTTGACAGCTTTCCATGACCCATTCTGTTCATTTGTTCCACTTTCTCCAGACCCTCATCCACAATGGATATGAGCTTGTAGAGTGTATCAGTTTTATTATAGTAAAATCACAGGCCACTCTCCTTTATTTTTGGGTGAAGAATTCAAATATTTTTAGGGTAGGTGGTTCTATCAGCAGGCACTTTGGAAAACAAATATCTTAATGAGTCTAGATAAATTTCTTTAAATTCTCCATAGATATTTAACTTTAACAAAAATATATGTGCTAATTAAATTACCCAAAGGGCCATTTTTCAGTCTTTACGAGTAGGAGAGAGTTTTTGACAAGTGCATTTCATTTTGTGCTCTGAAGCAGTGTTCTGTGCAGTGCTATTGGCTCTGTGCTGATACTATTTCTACCTTCCTTTCTCTAGTTGGGCACAATGTTCATGAAGGGGCCAGAAGGAGGAAGATAAGAAACACGAATCTATTCCTTGCATGCGAGGGTGGGACGCCTGTCTGGTAGAAGCTCAGGGGTGGAGTTGGGGAGTGTTAGGAAGGCAAAGAACTCTCAGGTCAAGACACCAGCTCAGAATATTCCCATGGAAATTTTACACTGGATAATTACAACAGAACAGAATTTGCATTTTATTCAAATATAAGGAGGCTTGAATTAAACATATTCAAATTTGGTATTAACTTTTATCTAAAGGAATGAAGGTAAACAATGAAAAAGGAAAAATTACAAGTGAGGAGCATTTCTAGGGTGGGTAGACAGGGTGATTTGCACGTTTTTCTTTATAAACTTCTGGTCACTAAAATTTTCTCTCAATTCATATTTTTGCTTTCTGTGCACATTGTTTTTAATCTTCTACACCTATTTGTAATATGTATAGGCTTTTGAGGGCATATCCTTGAGACTTCAAAATCATTTTTATAAGGTATGGATGCAGTTTTATAATAGTATTTTACACTATTTCATTTTGGGATCTGACTTTTCTTTGAAATTGATATTCGACATTCAGATACACTGATAGTTAAGTGGCCAGGACTTTTAAAGAAATTGGAGATAATCACAGATACACACTTTTATTGGTGAGGTATTCACATTCTTTTGAATTTATTTAAAAGTTAGAAACATAGAATTGCTATTTAAACAATTTTTCCATATAATAACACCTTAAGAAGTTGTAATTACTTTCAGTTTTACTACTGATTGTAGTCATTTGTGTGATTGTGTCTATGATTGATGCATTTTAATGTTACAATTGTCTGACAATTTTCTATGATTATATCTATGAGTGGTATTCTTTATGATGTGATTGTGTAGTAATAGTCTGATTATATTGCTATTAAGATTTTTACATAACTTCCCAGGAAGCATTTGAAGAATAGATGCTTTATTTCCAAGAGTACTGTGTAAGCTTTTGTATAAAGCAAATTCATTCACCTGACTTGGTGAAGTATCTTTTCATCTACAGGCTGAATGATTTTCCAAAGAAAACAACTAGGTTCACTTTTCATATTACAATATCAAGAGAACATAATTTAGAAATATATGTTACTCATATTCTTAACTTTTCAACCTGATATCAGAGGAAAAGTTCTAATAAAGCTCAGGAAAGAAAATTTGAAAATATTCCAATGAGGTTATTAAAGAAAAGAGGTTTTATCCAACTCACAGAAGTTGGACAAAATAGGTAAACTTGATTTTCTGAAGCAATAACTCTACATCTGCTGATTCAACATACCACAAATCAACACTATTTGGTGAAAAATTTTCTCTATACTAAATACATACAGACTTTTTCCTTGTCATGATCTCCTGAACACTATAACAATGTGTTACACAGAGTAGACATTTTATTACATATTATAAGTTATGTAGATATGATTTGAAATGGGGTGCTTGAAAATATGATACTATTTCATATAAAGGATTTCAGCATTTGCTCAATTTTTTTTTTAGGTTTTTTTTTTTTTTTTTTATCCCTGGAATTAAACTTGGGTCCTTATGCTTGTGAGGCAGGTGGCAGAACCACTGAGCTAAATCCCCAGCCCTAGCATCTGCTGATTTTGTTATCTGTGGAGGGTCCTTGATCAATCCTGGTTGGCTACCTAGGGCCACCATAATTAGATGTTTTCTGCAACTATCACTTCAGACCACATCCTGAAATCTTATTTAGAACAGATTCAACAGAACTGTAGGGGTGAAAGCCAAGTGGATATTCAAGGAGGAATCAAGAAGAGGCAAAGAAAGACATAATATGGGAGACTATTATTTTTTCTTTAAGGGCCAATCATGTAGAGAAATACCAAGATAGTATAATGGAAAGGGAAGTCAATATTGGGAAGGGAATAGCTATAGGGGAGTGTGTTGTTTGGTTTGGTTTTTAACATGGACAAAATGATTATACACTAGAGGTAAGAAAATAAAAGAAAGATAAAATGTGTTGGAGGAGGTTCATAGTTTTATCAAAGTTACAAGTTTATTTTTAAATTTTTTATTTTGATTAATAAATACATGTTTGCAGTACATAATGATTACATTCATCTTGGAAGAATTGGTACCTGTACATAAAACATCCAAATTCTTTTTATATTCCCTTCCTTCTCTCCTTCCTCCATCTTTTGATCCCCCTTTTATTTGCTAAATATCTCCATGTTTTGATTTAACTTTTATTTTGCTGTTTCATTTATTTTATTCAACATTATGGTCTCAATGTGTATCCATTTTCTTACAAATGACTCATATTTATTGTTCTGTGTAGTAGAGAGGTAGTTCATGTGTACAAATACCACATTTACTTTGAACAGACGCTTTAGTACTTCTCTGAGATACGAAAGGAGATAAGGGGTTTCTGAAGACAGATTCATTGTGGGTAGATGTAGAAACTTGGAGGCATTTCTGCTATTTGGTTAGTTTATTTGCTGTAATTTATAAAGATATTTTTAATTGCTACTGAGCAATTAAATTATCTCTATCAAGGAGTTCTGCATGGGCATGGGGGATAGAAACAGGAAGTAGAAGAAAATGTTAAAGAGCTGCAGACCCTGCTATAGAGAGGGGATCTTGGCTTGAATTTACATATGGGAGCGAATGAAGTGCTGAATGAACTTGTACAGAGGACACTTGGTACAGTGCTGTGTTTTTCCTCATAGTGCTAAATACTGTAGTCTCTATATAAAAACAGTGTAAACAAATGTTTGGAGTGATCTCCTGATGGTGGCTTACAGATCTAATATAGGAGAGTGATGAGAAAACAAAGTGGTTACGGATGGTGGCTGGAGAATATTTGAAATTGATGGACCAGAGTCTGTTCAAACAGAGACATGATACAGTCGGTGGGATGCTGGTGGCTCAGAGTACATGAAATATCAATGTTCTAAGGTTTTGATGAAATTCTGTGTCTATACAGAGAGGAGAGGTAAATGATTTTAAATAAGCAGGATATTACATTCAAAGGTTATGTAAGTACTGTAAGTCAGAAGAATGACCGGCGTATTGATTAGATCATTATAAGATCATAATCATTTGAGTAGCCTCTTTATTCTCTTAAAAAATAAAAAATGTCTGAGATATAATTGGCTAATTCAGTTTATCAACAGTCTTTTGTTGAAGTCCCTAGTGAAAGGCATATTTCTCTATGGAATCTTCCGTAAGGATATGCAGCATCTTTTGAAAGATAGTATGTTTCATTATTAAGGGAAGGATGACAGACACTAAACACATGAAATGACGGAGAAATTAAAGTATAGTAATACAGAGATGGAACTGAGTTTTTAATTTTGCTTTATGTTAAAGTAAGTTTAAAAGCTGAAGCACTTTTCTTCATTATTAAGTATTGCTTTGAGGGAAGTACACTTTACCTTAAACACTGAATTATATAAACCATGCTGCTAGTGTAGTAGTTATGACAAGAATATCATTCATAGTAATGATTTAATAATTGTATGTTGATTATATGCTAACATAATATTTTGGATATATTAGGCTAGTTAAAGCAGGTTATTAAATCTAATTTAAACTGTCATTTTTGCTTTTTAAAGTGCACATCTAAAGTGTTCAAAATTACAAGTTTTGTGCTGAATTTCTATTGGACAAAATTATCTTATAATTTCCTTGATCATAGTTTATTGTTGGAAATTAAAAATAAAAAAATCAGTAAGATGTCTTTGTTAAAATTACTTGTAAAACAGAATATGTTTGCATATTTTAAATAAAAAATAACATTTAAAAATAATTGAGGATAATGTGCTAGCACAACAATTAACTTGTCATATTTTACTTATATATTTAGAAGGTTGACTCTAACCTTGAAAATTATTGCATGTTACTAGGAAAATGAAAAGCAATAGTGGGGATTCATGTTTCCAAAGAGTAAGGAAATCAACCTTCGGCTGGCTGCTTCCTCCAAGGCTCCATGCCCTAAGCACGTTTACTAATTCTTGTTGGGAGAGGACAGAAACAGAAGCAGGCAAAGAGGTTAAGAGGCAGAGAAAGAAACAGGGCTTTGAAATAACTTTCCAGACCCAAGAAGATCAAAATTAGAGTTTGGTTCTACCAAGAGTTATGGATTCAGGGAAGGTCA
This sequence comes from Fukomys damarensis, assembly GCF_012274545.1. NCBI lineage: Eukaryota > Metazoa > Chordata > Mammalia > Rodentia > Bathyergidae > Fukomys > Fukomys damarensis. The sequence continues at coordinate 30,624,581 of NW_022900917.1, read as the reverse complement.
AGGTCCTAGACAAAAATGTCAGAGCAGAGAAATGAACCAAACAGCTTTTGTCTTGAGACATTTCCTAATTCTAAACTTTTCAGAACAAGAGGCTGAATTTTTATTCACCCAAACCAAGCTCCTGTCTTTCTATACGTGGTTAGTAAGGTCAATCTACAGGTGCTTCTTGATTTACAATAAGATCATATACACAATACATTTATCATAAAGTGAAAATAGTGTAAGTCAAAAATGCATTGAATATATGTAACCTACCCAACATCATGGTTTAGCAACACAGTGCACAGTAAAATACTGGTTACGCTCTGTGACTATTTTACTGCCACTGTCCAGCATCATTGCAGGGAACATCGTGTGATTCTCACCCAGGGAGAGAATCAACTTCAGAATTCAAAGTATAGTTTCTGCTGAATGAGTATCACTTCCAAATCACTATAAAGTTAAAGAATGTAAACTGAACCTTCAGAAGTTGGAAGTCTGTATTTGGCTGAGGTGCCTCTCCCTTCATTGAGCCTAATCAATCCCTGTTCATAAAAAGCCTGAGTGATTCTAATATTTTCTTTCTTCTTCTTTCTTCTCAAGAATCTTATAGCCAAAAAAGAGTTGTTTCAGGTTTTTTTATTTGTATGTATGTACTGTATGTATGTACATATGCAATTATTTATTATTTATCTTTGTGAGAAGGCAGCTCTGGTACCAAGGTAAGTACTGTCATTCCTAAAAGTGAAATAATATTTTTCTTAAAAAAATTTTAATAACTAAGAGTATATTGGATGATAGTCTAAAGAGATTATTGTGTTTTCTTCAGAGTAATTTATTTAGAAATTATCGCAATGTTGGCTAATTTATGCTTATTAAAATTTGAGATCCCAAACAGGAGAGTTCATAAATCAACATAGATATAGATATGTGAGTTTAGATTAAGTTATCAATGACAGTTTATTAGTAACTGTCAAACAAACTTATGAATAGAAATACTTCAAAAAGAAGTTATTTCCAGATGACAAGCATGTGAAATTTTTCCAACTGGGAGAAGTGCAGATCAGCAATCTTATGCTAATTTTATTTTAATGTATTCAAATATTTAAATAGGCTTCTGGATCAGTTGCAATTTTCATTTTCTATATTTAAAATTTTATGTATTATTTTATTTCAAAACATTATTTTAATATAAATATGTGCATAAATATTTGTGTATATACCTAGCTGAAAGTCATGGCTCTCATGGGATACTGGGTGCTGCTTTTGTGTCACTTCACATCTACTAGCCAAACATGCAAGGCACTGCAATATATTTGTGACTGTTGGAAATAGAGATTTAGAATTAATGAAACTGCACAAATTTTGTCCTTCTTTTCAACAAAACTGAAAGATGTAAGACAGTATTATGGAGGGAGAAGGTAACAGCAGATATACTATTTCTACAATGAAGTTCTCATTCAGAGTTCTTTCACAGATTACATTGTTCTAAAAAGAGACTAAAAAATACAGCCTGAAATTGATTCAAGCACACATATGAATTTGTATCTATCTGCACATATAAAATTATAATTTATTCCCCTAGCATAAAAGTCTTGTATTAATGAAACGGTTCTTCCTTAATATTAACCTATAATTGACTGACTTAAATGTTAACCTTTAACTCATGTACTTGGTGATGGAACTATTAATTCAGGAAAATTGAAGCCACAATTTTGTAAGAATGAGGAAAATAATTTCTAAATTTGAAGGACAATTTGACTTATTATTGATTTTTAATTCATTTAAAAGTATCACCTCAACGTGCATCTAGTTAGCTATAAATGTCTCTATTGAATGTTTCAAAAGGCACATGTATGCTAAAAGAACTTATGTGCCCTAATGCTTTTTTATGAATTTGCTAAAATGAAATTAAATATTCAAAATTCAGTGAAAATAGTGAGATTCATTGCCACTGTTATTTTTCCAAGGCAATGGTTTCTAATTTAGGTTTCTTTTATTTACTTCAAGAAATGTAAGGTAACAAAGAATGCTGAAATTAACAGCTTTCCATTTTGAGATATTAAAAGCAAAAGATGAATTAAAAATGTAACAAATCTACCAATTTAGGATTCATAAAATTAGCATCAGCAGCAAAAATGTGCAACATATAATTACACTTTGCTCAGTATGTTTACATCCTTGTTCTTATTGTCTGGCTCTTGAAAACAAATCTGGGCACCAAATATTAAAGTATTCAACTGTTAGGCAAGCATTTTAAAAGGACCCAACATAACAAAGATAATTATCTTAACATCTGCTTCGTTTTCAATAAAATCTCGTTTTCTAAATCATCTGTAAAATATCAAAGACTTCTCATTTTGAATTTATATGTTATGTAAGTAGGTTACTACTTAACAACCACTCTCTTAAAAAGGTATGTTAATTTAAGTATGAGAAAAAATATGCTTTGCCTTTTGAAATCTTATCTATCCTAGAGACATACTTCAAATCCTATCTCCTTCAAGTGTTCTCTATTTTTTCCATTCTCTGCTGATCTTTTATCCTACACTGTTCTGGCTTTCATACTGCTTAGGCTTTGCTTTTGTTTGGGGGTAAACCAACTACACTTAACGATCCTCAGGATGAGAATATTATTATTCTGCATGCTGTGAGGTGTCAGAAACAAAGCAAGTTTGCCAAACATATTTGCTTAATGATTCTCAGTCATTTTCAAGTAACAAGAAACTTCTAAGTCCCAGGCTTTTGATATGTGGACATCAAAATATCCACTAAGGGTTTAAGTGCAGTAGTGAGTGCTAGATCAGCCACAAGGTGAACGCATCTGCATGAACAACTTCTAAGAGAACATGTTTGATAAAATATAAGCTGAAGAGCTCTGGAATGTCTAGTTCTTCTTATCATAGTCGAGCTATCATAGTTTTATCGGAGTATCATGTGGATTGATTGCTATTGTCGAATATCAATCTCAAACTTTTAACCTAAGAATTTTTGCAGCATGAACACTGAGAAACAGTTTTAATATAGTGCCTTGTGCTGCTAAAGATTATAGAATGAAAAATGTTTGTATTTTAGGCCAAATTTGTCCCCCAAAAATAAATTAAAAGGTGTGAATGTGGAGCAAATGTTTTCAGGGAGAAAGACTTATACCACTTGTATACTTTCCTTTTTCTTAAAATTGGATTGAAAAAAATTAGATACAGAAATTCTTGAGAATCTACATACTACAAATAATATTCCTTAATCAGTTCCCTTCTTGGCTTTGATAGTCTTTTATAGCTATTCTAAGAAAAGTATTTACAGGGCACATCTTACCCATACAAACTGTTTCTTGTTCCATTCAGTTCAGTTATATTTGGTTTAGTTCTGCAGATACAGTTATGATATATTTATTGTGTACATAAAGAGCAAAACAAGTTTAGTTTTAAATCTTATACTCAGTGAGTTTTCCTTTCACTAGCTTCATTTGAAAAAGAGCAGCAAATACATATTAATGTCTCCATCTGATAATAAAAAGTATAAAGGTTCATTTTAGGATGGCTTTCCTTTTCTCAGAATTATCTTCTCCAACTATATAGCAAGTAGAATGTCCTTTCTTTACTCCTTGGCAAACAGTATTTTCAACTGGGTTAACCTGACCTATCTCTCATTTCTAAAATTTTGAAAATATCATCTTACAGAATGCCATCATTTTCTCCAGTAGTGCAGTTCCTGAACTTTGTGGATAGTCTATTGACCTAAGAAATGCTTTGCTTTTCCAGAGAGTCTGAACTTGTAAAACAATCATACAGTTTCATTTAAATGAAACTCCATAATGCTATAGCCTCCTTCATTCCATGCAAACATGTATGGGTTTGGTTTCCATGGTTACTTGCTACTCATCCTGCACATTTTATGGCTCTTTCCTAAGCTGAACCAGAGATCAACCAGCCTTGAGAGTCTTCTTAATGGGGCAGAAATGGAGAATAATGTTTTATTTGATGGCTCTGCAACAGCTTCAAATGTATATAATTTCAATTGTGTAATTGTAAATTGTATTAATAACATAGGGACTTATTTCCAGAATTGTTCTTTGTTTAGTAATCATAGAAGAATAAAAAGAAAAGAATAAATTTTACATATCCATTTAATATCTGTGTACTTATCTACTCATCAATCCATTCAGCATGACTAAAAGAATTCACTTATTCCTAATATACTTTTCTGCATGAGTGAGATATTTTAAGTATAATTTATATATTCTTCTGTTTCTTGAAAAACAATATGAATTTACTAGTGTTTAGTATGTATTTTGATCTTAGATAAACAAAATGAGAAAATTTTAACCCTTAGTGAGCAAAAGTGTTACCAGGTTTCTGTATTCAAAGAGAATTCTGATCCATTATATGAGGTGTAATAGAAAATCACATTTGTTTAAACTTACCAAAATTATTGCAATAAAAGCACCGTCCCATTAAAACCCTTCAAAATAGTGTCTCTTGCTTCAAACATGCTCAGCCCATCATTCTTGCCATGTTTTGAAGTCCTTTTTCATATCTTTGGATGCACTGTTGTGGATGCCTCAACATGAAATTGATTCAAAATGTTTAATTTTCATGATCAAATGACTTTGACAAAGTCATTTTTATTTATTTATTTACTTAGGTACCGGGGATCGAACTCGGGTCCTTGTGCTTGTGAGGCAGGCACTAGAACCACTGAGCCAAATCCCCGGCCCAAAGTCATTTTTATTTTGAAGAGTCTTAAAAGTGCCTTGTATCTAGTGAATAAGGTGAATGAGAGCATACTGAAATGTGTGCCTTGCATTCCTGTTGGCTGGCACTTGGCAGCAATACTTCCTGTGTTTTTGATCATGCCTAGTAGAGATGTTCACAAAAGAGGACTTCCAGACCTGCTTCAAAAGTGGCAAGAATGGTGGGATAAGGGTGTTTGTAAAAAGCTGGAGTATTTTGAGGGGAGTTAATGGCATTGTGTTTTTTATTTTAACAAGTATTTAAAAATTTAAATGTTCATTATGTTTTTATCACATCCATATTTGTAGTAAATCTTTAATTTTTCTATAAAAGCAAGAATACAATATAGATTTCTAATGGTGATAAAAACCAGCTGTATTTTAAAAATATCTTTCAGTTGTTTAAAATTAAATTAAGAGCTTGCTATATTTTAGTTTAACATGACATCCGGACAGGAGCCTTCATGTTGTTATATCCAAATTACCTCCAAAAATGTCAAGATAAAAGACAGAGAGAACTGCTGGTGGAACTTTCTGACAATAAACTTTTGATAGGTAACCTGCATGTGATAAGCTTACAGACATCCAGCAGCAGCACTAATTATGTGGTGGACAGGACTATTTGTTTCATCATCATTATCTTCTACTTGTTCTTGTAGATAAAAACTCCATACCAAGCAGCAGTTTGAACAACCATCTCCCCTCACTTCAAAAGGTGAACTAGATTGAGTACAATTGTTTCTTTTTTATAACTTCTACAACTCCAACTTCTTGCAAGTAAACTATGGTGGCTCAGGCCAAGTGTAGAGGCTTTGAAAACTTTATCTTTTCTTTGCTCTCTTTTTTTTTTTTTGGTACTGGGGATCGAATTCGGGTCCTTGCGCTTGTGAGGCAGGCCACTGAACCACTGAGCTAAATCCCCAGCCCAAAAACTGTATTTTTTATATTGTGTATTCATTTTTTATTCATTCAGAATTCATTATTTTAGAATTGCAAAATATTAGGAAAAGACATAAGAATTCTCTCACTTAAGTCCTATTTAGTAAAACTAGAGCTGGTATCCTATCCTAACCCAGGGTCTGAATTCAGAGGGCCATGGTATTTGACGGAGCAAAAATCCATCTTTGTTTTCAGTTTATTTTTTTTTTGCTCTCTTTTTTTTTTTTTTTGGTACTGGGGATCGAATTCGGGTCCTTGCGCTTGTGAGGCAGGCCACTGAACCACTGAGCTAAATCCCCAGCCCAAAAACTGTATTTTTTATATTGTGTATTCATTTTTTATTCATTCAGAATTCATTATTTTAGAATTGCAAAATATTAGGAAAAGACATAAGAATTCTCTCACTTAAGTCCTATTTAGTAAAACTAGAGCTGGTATCCTATCCTAACCCAGGGTCTGAATTCAGAGGGCCATGGTATTTGACGGAGCAAAAATCCATCTTTGTTTTCATTGATATCAACTGAAGCATAGTTTTCTCCTCCAGTAAAAAGGGAGGCAGCAAACCATAGTTGTTTTAACAGGACCTTTCACTTTTTCCCCAATACAAGCCAATATTTTTATATCATATTTCAGTGGTTCCAAGTGTCTTAATATATCATTAATGCTCACTAATAGTTTGGATTTTATAGTTTTGAAACTTATTAAATACTGACAATTAATGATTAATTCTAAAAGAAACACTCATATTTACATTATATATATATATAGATATATATCTATATATATCTATATATATTCTTCTTAAAGTAGATTACTGTGTGTCAATAGAGCTTGTTTTCTTGGAATTCTGCTTTCTTTCTACAATTTGTCCTTATGATGTACTGCACTATGAAATCTGTGGCACAAAACAATGGAGAACATTTACCACACTATTGATTGGAAAAAAAGCAGAATACTTACTGCAAACAGAAAAATAGGCTGGGAATTTTTCATAGCTATCTAATCTGGAGCTCTGAGTTCAAAATGAGGTTTGGCAGCTGCCAAGCATTAAGCAGTGCTCAGAAAAACCAACAGCAGGTCTCCTGGTTGTGTAGCACCAATTCTAGGTTCCACCGCAAATCTTAGTTATGAGCAGAGTAGAAGTATTGTAGATAAAAACAAAGCACTTATCAAAATGAAGACTCCAAAAAAGATAATACCTCTGAAAATGAGTTATGATAGAAAATAGAAAGTATTACTACAAAATACTCTTTCTTTGGAGTGCTTGATATGAAAAATCATCAAAGTTGAACAGAATAAGATGGAAAGGGAAAAGGAAAAGATACAGAAATAGACCAGGGACACCAGACAGTCAATATATGAAGAAAATCTTCAAAAGTGATGTCAGAAAATAGGATTTCCAAAAACTAAAATTGATTATATAGAAAACAGACTTCATATACTTTCTTACATAGCAGAGGGAAAGGAGCATAAAAAAAGAATGACAAATAATGGAATTATAAGTTTTTGAGAAGGAGAAAAAACTGTAATTGGCAATATTCAGAATGAAACAGTCTCAAGGAAAAATTTTTACCATTTGCAAAAGTTAAGGGAAGCAAGAGATGAGGAAAAGGGCAATAAAAATAATTGAGATGTTTTACCGTGTACCAACTCCCCATGATGAATATAATCATTATGTACTGCAAATATGTGCTAAAAATTAAAGACCTAAAATAATGAAATCAGAGTCCAACCCTCCTAAAATCTAAACTTAATTCAGTTGGCATTAAATAAGAAAAAGAAACCTCTGTTTCAGAAAAGAAAGAAAATCTTCCATATTATACATCAAAGAAAAGAGAGAAACACATATTATCTGTTTGGTTTTTTTTTTCCTTTGGTACCAGGAATCCAATTCAGGACCTGTGTTTTCAAGGCATGTGCTGTGCCACTAAGAGCATGAAAATGTACACAAAATAACTTTAAAGAATATGAGATGAAATGAATAAAATATATTTAATACATGAATAATTCCATGTCTTTGTCAGAATTACTCAGAAATACTTTTACTTCTAGTTTTGCGGAACTGTAAGTAATATACTATAAATTATAATATTGGCAAACAGAGAAGATTGTTTGCCCACTCAAAAGATCTTGGGCAAATCCTGTAAATACAAAAGGCCAAATCATTATAGTGGCTATATTTTCTGTTTTGATGAAAATACTAATGAGAATCTTTCAAAATTCAAACATCATCAATAATCACAGAAACAAATTACAACCATTATTTCCCTAAATTAAAACAATGGAATACTTTCCCAAATATATTTTGTATTAAAATAGAAATTATAGACATTAAAATCAGTGCAAACAAGGAGAACACCAATTTTTCATCCATTAGCAAATATGAATAAAAATAAATAACTAATCAGTAATTCACAAATTTAGAATGGAGAAAATTAAACATAAAACTAGGTGATGTCAGACAAAGACAATGAGAAAGATGCACAATGAAGACAATGAGTATAAAATAAGCAAGTGGGAAGTCAGTTCTTATCAATATTTCAAAATGAAAATTATATGTCAAATATTTTCCAACTACACTTATTCACGTAAATAATTCCTCACAACTGCCTCCATAAGGCAGTAACAATTGAGTTGTTTTATAAATAAGGAATTAAAACCTTGGAGAATTTAAATTTCTTATGGAAGGCTAAGCAGTTCATAGATGCTGAATTTGTAATTTGATAATTTTTCTCCTTGACCACAAAATTCATTCTTCTAACCATGCATTTGGTGGTTTCAATGCATTTCTTCACACATTATCCCCTACCATTTTTAAAGCCACCAATGACCAGCCAGCCCAGACTTCCTTACATAGTATTGTACTGACTCAGTTTCTTATAAGACTCTTTTCAGATTACACTTCCTCTATTTTAGGTCAATTAGCAAGCAGCATTAATTTTATCTGTAACTTTAATTTCTGTTCCCAATACTCTATATTCATTGGTTCTGGAGAGTAAAATATGGATAACTTTGAGGTGCTTACCATGAAAATTATGCTGTATTATTCTTTCATTTATTGACTCTTTGAAGATAAAATAATGCAGTAAATGTCAAATGGAAAGATATACAAATGAGAAATGAAAATAAATAAGTTAAATGTGATCATAATGTGTATGGTTATGGTCATAATGTATACCTGAAATGTACCAATAAAGGGGAAGGGAAAGTAGAAAGGGGTAGGGGGAAGGAATGAAGGGAAAGCAATAAATATGAGAAAAGGAAAAAATGGAAATAAAGTCTTGTAAATAGGGAGGAGTGGAGGAGTTGAAGGGAGGGCAGGGGAAGGGGGAAAAATAAGAACCAAGATATATTATGTAAAGTTACAAATTCACAAAGATGAATGTATACCTAAAATGTACCAATAAATGTAAAAAACAAAGCAAAACAAAAAACAAAGTAAAAAGATGTTGTCCATGTGGGCCGAATTACCTACAGCAGAAGATACTCCAGCTTGTTTTGATATAAAGAGATTCATCAGAGATAGACCATATCTTGCTGCCAGGATCTTTAGGAGGGCAATGACAATACAACGAAACACAGAATTGTGCCACAACATAGAGGCTACCTGAAGCTACTGCTGATTCCAGATAATTCTTTGCTTGCTCTACCCACTCTAATTAGCTGAGTAAGATAAGGTTCCCACACATATCCTGGATTAACATGCTTCTAAATGCTGGTTGGATTTTAACTTCTAAATGCAAGAAGCTTATTGGTATTCATATCATCAGAGTGGAAAACTATTACCTAATATCTGTATCTAACACAGGGATACCTATGTGAAAGAATGTAGTGGCTGTATTTATTTGGTTTTTGGAGGGAGAGATTAATTTGTGGTGGCTATCATTACTGCAGGAAAGATACTGAAAATATTTTAGTCAATCGCAAAAGACAAGAATGATTATAAAAGCAGGATTAAATGAAACAAAATAAATGTATTCTCCAAAAATCATATTAATTTCAACATTTTTGAACGAAATAACCGAATCATTAGGAAAATCATTAAAAATGTCTAGATTCATTATAGGAAAATCCGTGGAAACTGAAATAAATATGAACGTTGCCCTATCCCAAAAGAAAGCAAATCCAGGTTTATTTTCACACATTTTCAAAAAACTCTTTCAGAAGTAGACAGATAATATTGAGGCTATTTGAATGTTTCCAGGACATAAGGAAGAAGAAAAGCTACCAAGTGACACTTTAAGAAAACCTAACAAAGAGAGTATAAAAAGAAAATACCCATCTCCATTATGAATGCAGATACAAAGTAGGAAGTAAATTATCAGCAAAAGATATCCAGCTGTATTTAAAGGACTTAATCCATCACAGACAGTGGATTTACTTCATGAGTGCAAGAATGAATAAATGCTAAGAAATCTATTAATCACATCCTTCGTATTCTCAAATCTAAGTGGAAATATATTTAACTATTCCCACACAGAATTTGACTGAACATAGCAATCATTACTGGATCCAATAAATATATATCAGTCTCACAAGCCTTGTTTGGTTGACCAGTTCACGTACAGTAAATTAGTAAGCACCCGTATTCTAAAGCAGAGGCAATATTTTCATCACTTATAGACAATTATCTATGATTCTTTGAGTAATAGAGTCAAATAGTGGTGAACATGGCTTTGGGGGACCTTACATCCAGCTAGGCCATCTACTTCCTCGAATACTTGTGTAATCTTACACAGTGTTTAAACTGCATTAAGTTTCTCTTTGTATAGGTGAAAATGGAGTGTTACTTGTACCCACTCTTTATGTTGAAGGGAATACCTGAATCACTAAGCCCACAGCTGGTACAGTACAAATTTGGGGGAGAAATGAAAGCACAAAAACAGAAAATAAATGTAAGATTCACTCATCGTCAAGCTCCATCTTGAAAAATGAGCAAATATAAGTAGATAACAAACATCAGAAGATCTGACGTGAGGGAGCAAGATAATTAAAGTCACACAGTCACAAGAGTGGAAAATATAACAGCAAAATGAAATGCATTGAGAAGTTTAAGCATTCCAAAGCAGGGTACATGGAAGTAATAAATGTACAGCCAGCCATGTATATTCTGTAAGTCATAGACTATGGTAAAAAAATTGAGGGCGTGTTTTATTTTAACAGTGGTTACTACCATGATATTAATTTTATAGGAGGCAGAGATGAAAGGCACAAAAGCCTAGCTTATAGCCTATTACCCTTTTTCATTTGAGATATGGTTTGGACCTGAACCAGGGTCCTGAAGATGAAGTGGAAAGCAGGAGTTATGTGCCTGTTTCTGAAGAATTTATGTATTGGATGCAGATAATAGAAATGATTAGGAAATGATTTATTTTTATTCAAAGTGACTCGATCAAGTGGAGATCCCATTTATCAAAGAGAACAAAGACAGGGGAGGGATTTTTGTGTGTGTGGAACGAGAAGTTTGTTTCATTTTCATTTAGCTTTTTGTTTAATTTGTATTGTAAAGGATTTAATATGGAAATGCAAGCCAGCAATAATATGTTTAAATTCAGATAAATCTCAAATATTTACTTGGTATTTTGAATATCAGTGACATTAGCTACACTTATTGTATTTCAAAAAATATTTTATACCTTCCAAGTATTGGATGTCTTAGATTTGAAAAAAATGTAATTACCGGAAGGGAGTTAGGAAAAAGAAAAACAACGAGGAAAGGATGACAATTAACATTCAGACCTATTCTAAAAAAAAGTTAGATTACTTTTGTTCCTGTCACTCAAATTGAGAGTGAGTATGAATACAGTTTTTGAAGGATTATTATGATTATGTTCAATTATGCCAGTGTACCCTGCTCAAAAAAAAAATCATTGGATCTGTATTTTCCAAGGCAAATATTCATAGGGTTGGTTTATTTTTGAAAGAGGCAGATTTTAGAACAATGTATCTCACACTTTCATTCATACAATTGCACCACATGTTAGATTCTATGTGCTTTTTCTGACTTAGCTGATCCAGAGTGGAACTGGCATTTTGTATTTTTAACCAGCTGCACTTGATGTCAAAGATGCTTGTCTGTGCAACACATTTTGAGTAGAAAAGATCAAAATTTAGAGTTTAGGAAAAGAGATTAATTCTATGGCTAAAATTTCCCCAATGTATGTTTTACCAATCCATAGTGGGGTGTGGGGGTGAGCTGTGAGACTTTCTGTGTTAAATTATTGTAGTCAGTTTTCATATTTCACTTGATTTGATGTCATTTCTGAACACTAGCCATGTTCCTGGAAATGACTGACCACAATGCTGAATGTGAAATCACTGTTCTTTTTCAATCTAGTTACCTGAAACTGATGAATTCTTAATCTTGGCTCAGCCCAGGAAGGCCTTCAGTGCCACACATCCCTGGGAGCAGTACCTCCTATTCTTATGTTGCTGTGAGATTCTCCACAGTTCATTCATGTGTTTTCTCTTTGTTGTGAAGATTCCTTGATCTCTCAGCTACCTGAAGAAAATGGGCAAGCTTTCTAGCCTATCAGCAAAATATATCTCAGCGACACACACTGCAAATAAACACACACGTGCACACACACACACACACACACACACACGGAAAATGGGCAAGATTTCTAGCCTATCAGGAAAATATCTCTCAGCCATAACCACTGCAAATGCACACACACACACACACACACACACACACACACACACTCAAACATTAAACTCAAAGTCAAATTGAGTGCAAAGTTGTAAAGTGGATAAGTTTAATTTCAAAATTGCTCTACCTTTCATAAACCCCTCTTTTATCTCTCCTTAGAAATCCATAATCCTTTTTTTCTGTAATTGTTTTAAAGCCAATTCATGGGTCGGGGTTAGGGTTTGGGCTGGGTTTAGGGTTAGCTTTAGAGTTTAGGGATTAAATTAGGGAGTTAGGGTGAAAGAGTTGGGGCTAAGATTAGTGTTTGGGTTCAGGTTAGGGAGCAGGCTAGGGCTAATGGTTAATGGTTAGATTATAGGGTTAGCGATAGAATTCAAGTTAGTTAGCACTAGGTTTGGTTAGGAATTAATGTTATGTTTTGAGATAGGGTTAGAGGTCAGTAGTTAGATTTAGGGGTTGTTAGGTTAGAGTTAGGATTAGGGTTCTGTTTAAGATTACTTTTAGGATTAGGGATTGGGGGATAGAGTCAGGGATTAGAGGTTAGGGTTTTGAAATAGGTATTCAGAGTTACTTGTGAGTGTTAGTGTTAGAGTTTGGGTAAGGTTAGAGGTTAGAGTTAAGGTTAGGGTGGCAGTAAGGTTTATGGTTGGGTATATGGTTAGAGATCCGAGGTTACAGGTTAAGTGTCAGAGTTAGGGTTAGGAGTTGGTGCTTAGGAATTAGAGAAGAGTTAGGATTATGGGTTAGGGTTATGGTTAGAATTTTAGTGTTAAGGTTTGAGGTTCAGATTTCTGGTTTACTGTTACTATTAGTGTTAGTATTAAATTTATGACTAGGGTTGGGTTTAAGGGTTGGAATTGTGGTTTGGGTGATAGACAGGGTTAGTGCTACTTAGAAATTAAGGGTTAGGGTTAGTGTTAAGGTTGATTTTTAGGGTTAGGGTTAGGACTAAGAATAGTTTTAGAGTGTAGGGCTAGGGTTACTGTTTAGCTTTAGAGAAAGTATTAAGTTAGAGATAGGTTTAGGTGTTAAGCGTATGTTAGATTTACAGTTTTAATTAAGGTTAATATTTAGGATTAGGGATAGGAGTTAAAAGTAGAATTAGTATGAGTCATTGGATTAGGGATACAGTATACATTAGGGTAAGTTATTTTGAAGGTGAGTTTATGGATAGGTTTATGGATAGTTGCTGATATGTCATTAGGGTTAGAATCAAGTTTAGTGGTAAATGTATGTTCATTGTTAGGTATAGGTTTAGGGTTAGGTGTTAATTCAGATTTAGAAATAGGGTTAGGTTCTGGTTTAGGGTTACTATTAATGTTAGGGTTAGTTTGAAGTTAGAGAAAAGTTTCTGGTTATTTGTTAGCCTCAGAAATAGGGTTAAATTGAGGGTTCAGTTTAGGTTTAAATTGGGGTAGGTTAGGGGTAGGGTTAGACTCATGTTTATTGTTGGTTTAGAGTTATTGTTTTAGTGAAGATTAGGGTTTAGGGTAGATTTAGGTTAAGCATCATGTTTAGGTTTACCATTAAGTTTAGGTTTAGCTTTATATATAGGTTTAGGGGTAGAGACATTGAAAGCATTAGGGTTAGCATTAGAGTTAACATTAGTGATACAATTATATTTAGGGTTAGGTTTAGCCCATCATTAATTTAGGGTCTGGACTATTTTTAGATTTCAGTTTCATGATTATCTTTATAATTATGAGATAGTTTTAGAGTTTGAGTAGGGTTTAGCATTAGGGTTAGGGTTAAAGTTTGGGTTCTTAGTAGGATTAGTTTGTGTTAGATTAGGGTTATAGGTAGAATTCAGTTCATGGTTAAGTTAAAATTTGTTCTATGTTTGTGGACATGGGATGGGTTTTTCTATTAGGGTTAGGTTTAGAATCATGTTTAGAATGAGGTTTATGTTTATTTTTAAGGTTAGAGTTTTGGTTAGTTTAAAATTGTTGGATCTAAATTTAGCATTAAATTTCTTATTTGTAGTCTTCCATAGGTTTAAGTTTAATGTTATTTTAGGATTATGTTTAGGTTTAAGGTTAGTGTTTTGGGTTAAAGTTATAATTAGGCTTAGGTTTATGTATTAGGATTTGGATTGATGAGAGGGTTGGGCTTTGGGTTAGCTTTAGGTTTAGGTTTGGCATCAGGGTGAGTATGTGTTATGTTTTGGCTTAATTTAGTTAGGTTTAGATTAAAATTAGGGTTTTGATTAGTCTTTATGTGTAGGTATTATTCTCAGGATTAAGGTTCAGTTTACATTTTTGATTGAGTTTTAAGTATAGGGGTTAGATTTTACATAGATTTAGGTTTAGGGTTAGTTTATGTTAGAATTAGAGTTAGGGTTAAGGGTTAGGCTTAGGATTATTGTTAGAGTTCTGGTTATATGTAGATTAAGGTTAAAGGTTAGGGTTTGGTTATGGTAAGTGTGTTATGCTAAGGTTAAGATTAGGAGTTAAGTTTAGACTTAGGGCTTAGTTTATTGTTGAATTATGGTTTAGTTTAGGGGTTTAAATTAGGGTTAGAGTTTAATATTAGGTTTAAGGGTCAGTGGTTACAATTATGTATTAGTGTTTAGGTTTAGGGTTAGTTTTAGTTTTAGAATTAATTTAGGGTTAGGGTAGGTTTATGGATTAGTGTTTAGTTTTAGCTTTAGCGTTAGTTTTAAGGTTATGGTTTAGGACATGGTTTGGTGGCAGTTTTATCTTTATGATTAGAGGTTCATGGTTTGGGTTATAGTTAGCATTATTTTGAGGGCTTATATTAGGTATTAAATTAGTGGTAGGGTTTATTGTTTAGTGTGAATGTTAATATTAGGTTTGCATTCAAGTGATTGTTAGGATGCCTATTCAAAACATACCTTATGCATAATTTAAGAATCTATTGAATTAGGCTGAAGATGACACTTTTTCATTCTTGCATGGTTGAATCTTAATTTTCTCCTACATTCTTATTTTAATCATGTCTTTCTGTTTCTGAAAATCGCAAATTCTAATCTCATAAAAACTGTTAAATCTGGTAAAAAAATTTAAGTAAAGTTTAGATACATAGATAATAGTTTACATGTATTTTGGGAAAGTAGAGCTTATTCACATGTAGAAAGACCTAATACTTACGTTCTATTATCAGTATGAACAGCTATTGAGAAAGGGACATCTGAATAGCTACAAAACACGTTTTTCTTATAACATTGTTAGTGTTTCAAAGACTAAACAATTATTTAGAACACAATTCTGGAGCCAATGGGCAGTTGTTCCTAACATATATGCATATTAAATTATTTGACTCATTCTGAATGCCTTCTTGTTATTCTACAAAATGTATGGATTATTTCCAACTCTTTCAGCTAAATTCTTTTAGATTTATCTAGTTGCATCTACTTTGGATAAGAGAGTTCCCCTTCCTTGTTTCCCTGGAGGTTTAGGGCATTCCACTGATATTTAGACCAGTTAATTGGTGTCAACCTCTAGCAAGTAATGACCTTAAAAATAATGAATTTGCTGCTGGTTTGGCTTTAAAAAGTTTTTTTTTTTTTTTTTAATTGTTAGAGTTGTAGGTATCCTCTCTCTGTTCTTTTCAGGTATGCTACATTCTAGAACATGTCTCATTCAACACCTTTCCATCTTTGAGGCATCCATCTAATACTCAGAAAGAGTGAATTACTGGCCTGTTATTTAATTTTACTTGCTTCTCAGAGTATTTAAGTTTGAATACATGTCTTTTTTTGGTTTGGAATCTGTGCATGTTTTGGACTTTAATAAAACTTTTTTGCATGTATATTGTATACAACTACTTGTTTATATACCTATATACTCCTGTATCAATGCCTAATATATGTATTGTGCAGCTTATGGTATTCATAAGGCTTCAGTATAAGGTTATTTTTTGAAAACATAATTAAATAAACAAACAGTGTAAGAATAAATAAATACTGTTGTATAAGTGATTATTCAGATAGAAAGAGTTCTTATTGCCCTTTCATGCATTTTCCCATATGGGAATTTTTCTGTAATCTCAGCACTTGGGAGGTTGAGGCAGGAGAGGCACCATGAGTTAAGGCTGGCCCCAGCTACATATTGAGTTTGAGGACAGCCTGACCTGCATAGCAAGACTGTCTCAAAAAACAAAAAACAAAAAACAACAACAAAAAATAAAAAACCAAAACCAAGACCAAAACAAAAAACCAGTATCTATATGGGACTTTTTAATCACAATTTCCATAAATTCCATAAGAAATTTTAAAAAGTATTTTCTGGTAATGAATAATATGAAATTTTATATTTTATTATTATGCTTATTTTAGTTTATTTTTACAATGTATTTTCTTGAAAGTAATATATATGTATAGGTAGAAAATATAGCATAATATGTATCAAAATGATAAAGCTAAAAATGTAAAGTGTAAAAAAAATTTTTAGCTTTATCATTTTGATACATATTAGATTTTCTAGCATAACGAATATCTGCAGAACATTCTCACAAATAGTTACTTTATTAGGAGAAAGAAAACTCTCAGTGATATTTATTCTATACTTACTCATGATTGGATGATTTTTCTTCTCTTCTTGGACTACTTCATCATTTCCTTAGCAAGACAAATAACTTCTTAAATGTTGGAATTGAGATATATTTTAATTATGCCATATGCTTTGGTATGAATGGAGCTATTACAAATATCATTAATTTCTGCTTTTATTGCAGTTTTTCCAATTGGAAGGGTTTACATGGGAGAAACAGGCACAAAAAGCATAGTCAAAATATGATTGTACTCATAAAATCCTTGTTGCATTAAGCCTTCTTTAATTTTAGCTGATTTAAGTATTGAACTTCTGCTAAGTTGTTTGGGAAGATAACTTAAAGTAGTTATTCTTTATATTATTAGCACATTAAAAATATTTACTTAATTTAAAATTACCTAAGCTAACTAGCCAACTATCCTGAACAAATCTTTTTCTAATCCCTAACATATTTCAATGTATAAATATACTAGATGCTTTTTTCTTCAAATAGGCATCCGCTTAAATTAATTAGTATACACTTATGGTACTTTATTCTATGAATAATTTTGTTGCCTTTTTACAGTTATTCATCTTCAAGTTTCTTCTAATTTTTTCTTTATGATAATGAAAGACCGTTTTATTGCTGATTAACTAAATTGGCCAACTAGAGATTATCGCAGATAACATATGGCAGATACATGGGATTTGGTTGTTTTGATAATAACTTTTTAGTCTTGATATTTTCAATATTATTTTTTGTTTCAAATTTATTCTTCCTCCATGTTTCTTTCTCCTCTGCTAATTTATTTAATTATCTGTAGTCTGGAGATATAAAAGTGTCCTATAATCTGAAGATTTAAGAGTGGTACTAAATTTCAACAACTCTATGTTTTTATTTATTTATATTTTATTTATTTATTTATTTATTTATTTTGGACCGGAGATCGAAATTGGAACCTTGCTCTTGCAAAGCAGGCAGCAGAAGCACTGACCGAACCGACTCTATATTTTAAAATGTTTATCAATCCTTGACAAAGTTATATGTTTAATGAAATCTCAATTAATATAGGAACATTTATACATGTATATATGAATGAAATTTGAAAAGGAATGTTTTATTCTACCACTGTTATTTTCTCAATCCACTAGTATAATTTTGAATATAAGATGAAAGATATAGAAGATGAACTTAGGTGAATATATTTAGATAAAACTTAACAGACAAAATTACACTGTGATCATCTAAATGTTAGAGGAGCCTGTAAAGAAAGGGATTATATCTTAGAAATGATAGGCAGTAGAATTATGGGATTCTGAATATATTCTATTTCTTGATGTGCCTAGTAGTTGTATATATGGTTTGCTAAAAATTAATCGATGATTTAAATACCTATGATTTTGCATTCATAGTATATTGAAAAGCATAATAGTAACTTATTTTTTAAAATAACTTTCAGTTAAAATGTTTTATAATTTAAAATTAGAGATAATAGAAAACGTGAAAAATGTAAAGACAAAGAAGAGAAATAAATCAGTATTTGAAATACTTTTCTCCATATGTAATTTTCAAATAGTTGCTGTTGTTAAGTAGTAAATTTTATGAGACCTATGATAAAGACCTTATATTTCCTGACATAAAAACTGAATTGACAGACTATAAATATAAGAGTAAGTGCTTAGAAGGACAAAGTGGAAGAAAACAGTGGAAAAGAGTTGGGTTCACTTGCTGGGTAATGCTAAACCCCATTATAAGTTATTTGGGTTCTTTTTCAGTGCATGTCTACTTCCTTTGGAAAGGCTTGTGTAAGAAGTTGACGTTTGACCTATGTTTTGAGAATGTTATTGGAGAAGATGTGAAGAGAAGATTGAATTGGAGATAATAACGTGAGTTTTGGGAAGTTTTCAGAGCACCCACTCTCTTTATTTAATATGTTTTGACAAGGCTCATGACAGTTGATATCATAGTAAATTACAGAAGCTGGGTTTCTAAAATTTTTTTTTTAAATATAACTTCTCTGAAACTAGAATTTAGAACAAACAGGTAACGCTTGAATATTCTAGGTGAGACGGATGATGGCTTTAAGTAGGGGAGTGGGAACAGGAGTAGCTGACATTTGAGCAAGACTTTGAAAAAGTATGACTGAGAGGATTTGGTGACTAATTAAATGTGGGGTATGAAGAAAAATATTTTTGGATTCCAACCTGAGTGACTGGAAGAAGGGGGAATTATTTTATTGAGCCAAGAGAAAGATGAGCAAGTTCGTGAGGGTAGAAGGAGAAATGTTTAACTTACTTCTGAATATAAATCAGAAGTTTCAGTCGTGAGACAGCAGTGAGTTTAGAAGTTCTGTTCAAGACTTCTTTTATGAGTGAGATGATATCATGTCGAAATGACTGATTAATTCAGCCATGTTGAGAGATTTATTCAAACCAATTGGCAGGGACTAGATTGATTGGGCAAACAGATAAAAGCACCTTTTCCTTTCTACTTGGTTGCTTTATTGTTGTGTAGACAAATAAATTTTCCCTCATAAACATGTTTGTGAATGTGTGTGAGTGTGTGTGAGATGTTTGTTTCTTTGTGCTATATTCTGGGGTTCATTTGAGTTACCTCTGCTGGGAGGTAACAAAAAGGTGCTTTGTAAAGCTGCAGACACATTTCTCCCCAGCAAAATAGCTTTGAAATACATCATTCAGAATTCTTTATATACAATGATTCACTTGGAAAGAGTTATTGAGTTCTCACTGTGAGCCAGGAACTATGCAATGCCTGGGATAAAAAAGTGCATAAAAACAGATACATGTGTTGCACTCTTGGAACTGACTGATTAGGGCAGAAGTCAGCTATCCCTCAACTCACCACAGAGTATAATTGTTTAATTCTAAACAGCGGTAAGTGCTCTGAAGGAAAATTACACACACACACACACACACACACACACTGTACCACATGAAAGTGAAATGAAGAAAAAAGTATGTAATTAGAATTGTATATATAATTCATATTATATGAAAATATATGTATTGTGTATTATATGTATTATGATGTATTATATGTATTATGTACGATATGTAATTATATGTAGTTAGTATTTTTAGAAAAGGAACAGAATATCTAATGTTAGAAACCTTAATGAACATTTTTTTTAGCGTAACAGAATCACACTAAGTGTTGAAATTAACTGTTGATCCAGATCAGTGATATTCGTGATTCAATCTTGCTCTAAAATCATTTGCTAGAAGTTAAATATATGGGCCTTGGCATACTAGGAAAATTAGTATAAGGAACTTTTTCCCTACTGATGTGCTTTTCATCTCCAGATATGTAATTTAATTTGAATTTTTATGTGAAGTTCAAACCCTTTTTCTAGAAAACTTGTATTGGTCCATCAGGGAGTTCAGGAACATAGCTCCTGCCCATAAACTCAGAAAAAGTCTGAAAGACTATGTCATTTTATATTTGGCAGTCCTTGTGGTGTTGGTTGAGGCATCCTGCTAGATTTCTCTACAGACTACTCCTCAATCCCTTGCCTTCTACAGAAAATTTTTTGAAGAGATGATCCCTGATTAACTTCCTACATTCTAATTTCTATCTTAAAATCTGAATAGTGTGAACTCAACTAAGTATAGCATAATATTGATATGATAAAGACAAAATTACAGAGAAAATATTTGAAAAAAATAATATTTATTCTAGATTGTTCTTTTAGGAAAGTAGAAATTGAAGGGTATTTCCTAGACATGATAGTAAAGACAGAAGCAAATTCAAGAAAATTATGAATGATTATTGGAACTAATAGAAAAATTAAGCAAAGACTCTTAGATATGAAACTAAGAAAAAAATCCCTATATAAAGTTTAAAACTAGGGGTCAATATAATATTTTTAAAATTTAATAGGAGTCAATAGCTTTTGAATTCTGTTTGCCTGAGAATTTTATGCTTTATTTACATCCAAGCAAGATATGAATAAGTACACAATAGGGCATTATGCATCTGTAGAAAATTATGGAATAGTAGTTACATATATGAAAGAAAAACTGACAAAATGAGTAACGTGCCATCCTTGGAATTACACAACCTAAAGTTTAAGAGGAGTCAAGACATTTTTGAAGAAATTAGAGGAACCTGGCTTATCACAGTTAAGAACTAAGAAACTTAAGATAATTAAGACAGAGTAGTCAAAGGGAGATAAATAAAAATAGATCAATGTAATAGAATAAGGTGTAAATATATGGAGCTCTGATACATGACAAATGTGCTACTGCACCTCAGGAGGAAAAAAGGTGATAGTTGGTTAAAGACTTTAAAGATCAAAACCTTAGAAAAGTTTCAGAAGGGACTATTAGTTATCATAGTTATGATGTAGTGATTGACAAGAATAATGACAAGAACATACAAGTACAGCCATACAGGCACCAACTGACTGCAAAAAATGCAAAAGTTTTGCATATCACAAGGCATTCCATGACTATTTTTTATTATTTTCACTTGTTTTTATACTTTATTATATATTTGCAGATATGCAAACATCATCTATTATTTTCCAGTTTTTGAATATTTTATAAATGCCATTCTATTTTTTACCTAATACTTTATTTGTATTTTAAGATGATAAATGTGGCCTCATTTCATTCATTTTTAACTTCCCTAGCACAATGAATTACAGAGATGCATTTCAATATAAATATTTATTCTTATATTGGTAGCAACTGAGGTTCTTTCGTAATTTTTCCTTTATAAATAGTGAGTATGAATAATGCTTCAATATAATCTTGTGCAGAAAGTTTTCTCTAGGTTGAAGGTAAGAGAAAGGTATAAAAGGGAAGCAGAAAAATAGGACCAGGAAGGACTCACAGAATTTTATAGAGGACAAGGAAAATGGAAGGGAGGGAGAGGGGAAGCGAACATGATAAAACTTGATATTGGCGAAAGTGGACACAATGTTTTTAAACTCTCCTGCTGTACTGTACGATTATATACACACACATAGTGAACCCTTGACATATGAACGCAATTCGTTCCCAAGGGCAGTTGTAACTCAAATTGGTTAACTGAAGGCTCGGGCTCTTCTGCCTTTAAAGTCCCTT
This sequence comes from Fukomys damarensis, assembly GCF_012274545.1. NCBI lineage: Eukaryota > Metazoa > Chordata > Mammalia > Rodentia > Bathyergidae > Fukomys > Fukomys damarensis. The sequence goes on along the minus strand of NW_022900917.1, from coordinate 30,602,695 downwards.
TCCTGTACCCAGACAGACCTTAGCATTTAGAGAGGCATTGGCCCAGGATATCTCAATTAACCCCACAGAGGAAAGGATGTTGTAATATTCCTTCCAGAGCTCTTTAAGGTTAAATTTGTATCTGAGACCATCTGGAAGTACAAGCAGACAGCACTTGGGCCATAACTCTAGACTTTGATCAAAATTTAAAACTGAAATTCTGGTCATAACCCATGTTGTTCATATTTCAGGCTAGTTGTAACTCAAGGGTCATATACATATATATAACATAAATAAAAGGGTCATCTATATATATCTAACATAAATAAAAGGGTCATATATATATATATTACATAAATAAAAGTGCTTTGTTTTCTTAAGGCTTTCTCTCAAGCACATCATTATATAGAATTGATATAATGAATTCTGATTTTGTTTCTTTTTACTGTGTAGTTGTGTAATCTGTTATTTGAAAAATTTCTGCACTATTTTCTTTCCAGTGAAGTTTTTACATACTGTAGAAAATGTATTGTGTTAATTGATGGCAGTCTCACTTTCCTTTTTTCTTTCCAATAAATAAATGGGTTGGACCCATTCATACTTTTTCAACAGCTTACTGAGGCATAATTCAGATATCATACAATTACCCATTTAAATTCAATCATTTGAAGACCATAATTCAATGAATTTTACAAAACTACAACCACCATCTAATTTCAGAGCATTTTCCTCATCCAAAAAGAAATACTATATCACTCAAAATTTCTCTCCATTTATTTTCCTCCATTATCTTCACTGCTTTGCAAAAACTAATCTAATTTTCTGTCTCCCTAGGTTTGTCTATTCTGGACATTTCCTATAAAGAAAATCATATAATATCTTACCTTTAAGGTCTGACTACTTTTTACTTAGCGTAGTGTTTCTGAAGTACATGAACCTTGTAGTATATATCAACTTAGAGTTAAGTAAAACGTGAGCACACTACATCCATTCATAAGTAGAAGGAAATTGGGGTTGTATCTAAGTTTTGCTTATTTTAATAAAGTTACTATAAATAATCATATACACATTTTTGTATTTTAAAAATTTTTCTTGGCTGCATACCTAGGAATGAAATTGCTGGGTCATACAGTATAACATTTGTTGAACATATGTGTTTACTATTTTGAGAAAATTTTAAACTATTTCACAAAGCACCTGAACTATTGATGTTTCTACCAGCAAATATGAGGATTCTTATTTCTCTACATCCTAGCTTCTTTACATTCTAGTTAATACTTGTTGCCAATACTTGTAATCTGTAAGTGTAACCAGTTAAGTAGTGGGTGTGATGTGATATGAAATGGTTTTGATTTTGTATTTTTACATTAACACATTGTGTAAGGCATTTTTCATGTGGTTATTAGAAAATGATTATTTCACATATTACTATTTTTGAATTGCAAAAAAATAAATTGCATTGTCCTTTCATTATTGAATTGTAAAATTTACTCACATGTTCTAGATACAAGTCCTTAATCAGGTGTATGATTGGCAAATATTTTCTCCCACTCTAACTTGTCTTCTCCCTTTCTTGGTGGTGTTTACTGAAACACAAAGTTTTTATTTAAATGAAATCTAGTTCATTTTTGTGTGTGTGTTTCTGGGCTTTTTTGTCATGAGTATTTATTTTTGCATTTTCTTCTACATACTTCCATTTTGTACCTCATAGATTTAGGTATATAATCCGTCTGAAGTGAGATTTTGAAGGTGGTGGGAGATGAGGCCCAAGTTCATATGTCCACATTTGTTTATTAAAAACATTGCGCCAGGCTGGGGATTTAGCTCAGTGGCACCGCTCCTACCTTGCAAGCCCAAGGCCCTGAGTTCAATCCCTAGTACCTCAATAACAAAACAAAAGAAACAAAAAAAAACCCCACTGATCTGAGGGCTGGGGATTTAGCTCCGTCGCACTGTGCCTGTCTTACAAGCACAAGGTCCTGAGTTCTATCTCTGGTACCAACAAAACAAAAAGAAAAACAAAAAACATTGTTCTTTTCCTGTAGTGTTCCCTTGTTATCGCTGTTAAACTATCAGTTGACCCTAAATGTATGACACCATTTCTTATCCCTGATTTCTAATCCAGTGATTAAAATGCCTCAGCCTATGACAATGCCACTGTGCCTTGATTACTGTAGTTTTGTAGCAAGGTTTTGATGTTAAGAGGTATGAATCTTCTTACTTTTTCCCCTTAAATTGAAGGTACACTTTAATTATATGAACTATAGCACTATATTGTATATTACACAATTGTCTATTATGTATTACACATTAGATAAAATGTATCATTATTACTAAGATGTATTTTTATGTCATATTGTCATTTTAACGACCTTTTTATATTAACTGCTTACTATTGCTATTATATGTATTTATATGAATTTTCTTTTATTAATATGTAAAGTAATTCATCAAATATCAATTTTTCATTATTTTTGACTTAAATATCATGTTTTATATTTTCCTTCCTTGGTTTTTATAACTTTCACTGAGCATATTTGCTATTAAAAATATCATTTTCTGATTTTTAGCCACAAAAATTTTATGTATTCTCTTTTACTTGGTTTGCATTGTACTCTATTTCCTTTGGTAGATAACATACATTTGTTTGCAGCTAGAACGTACTGCATAATTACTTTAAAAGTTACATTTAATTTAAGGTTTAACTTTCTGGAGTTTACTAAAAGGAAAGTGGATAAAAAAGCTTGATTCTGACATCTTTCAATATTTTCATGTTTAAGTAAAATTTTATGGAATGATTTCCATGTTGATTTAAAAGAGGCGGTGCTATTCATTCTTTTTCTGTTGACTTGGATTTTTCCCACTTTTCCTTTTGATCTCAAACCTGAAGCAAGCACATAAAATACGTGTCTCTGCTAAAATTTTACCCCCAGAAGACTATGGAAACACAAAGCCAACAGGCAGCTTTGCTGGACACACTGCTATAATGAGTTTCATAATTGCTTCCTGAGTACCAGAACCAGCGACATCACTGTGTATAGCACTTTGGACGAGTCACTTTCCTTCTTAAATCCTGGACTTGTCAACAGGATGGAATTTGGGAGACTACCCTGTTACCCTAAGGTGTTGTAGGGACTCATGAGACCCTATATGAACAAACATATTAGGAGTGTTTTTTCCAAGTTTATATTATTTTATGAAGCAAGAGGGTATATTTCTTGTCGTGTTTTACTTAATCCCACAAGACCTCCAAAAGTAAGAATTTTTTCCCTAGGAGAGAGAATCAAAGCTTAGAGAAGGAATTGATGTTCCATTCTTGGCTTTCCAGGTGTAGAGGGAAGTCCAAAGACTGAGAGACATGGTTTAAAAGCTTTAAATGACCTTGACTGACAAAACCTCATGGAGCCAGGACTGCAGTCTCACAGTTACATGGAACTGGGTTCTACAAAGGACTTGGATAAGCCCAGCAGTAATTGTTTTCCAGCCATTCTAGTTAAAGTACAATGTGGCCAACACCTCCACTGCAACTTTGTGAGGCCCTAAGCAGACCACACATAAAAATTCACCTGTTCCAGACTCATGAGTTACAATAATGATGAAGTAAAAGGGCTTGGGTCCTTTTTTGTGCCCAAATTTGAGGTCATGTGCAATGCAGCAATGGAAAACTGCTGCATTATTAAAACAAAAGAAGAATAATACTTTTTCTTTCTTCTTAATGAAAGCTCTTTCAAATAATTTAATATATTTAAATATCTATTTTGGTTTTCTATCGCAAGAAATAGAAGCAGATATTGTTTTTATAAGGAGTTTGTGTAGAGAGGGCCTGGAAACACAAGTACGTATATGATGCAGTTTCTATAAGCTTACATTCTTATAAAATATTTCTAGGCTTAGGTTCAACCCAAGTGTATCTGATAATATAGTGAGCCTTGACAAGTAAGTCACTCTGTTGGAGGAAATAAATTTTTCCCAGTGTGAAACATTAAATCTTATGGAGCAGCATGAACTATTTAGTAAAGTTTCTCTTTCCTTTAATACACTTTTAATGTTTTGAGAGTTTGACTTATTTTACATGTGGGATCTGTTTACCACTAGTTTAATATAAATCACAGTTGTAAGTAACTTGCAATGTTATGCCTTCAGGTTTCTGAAATTTTTTTTGATTCATCAACTTTCTTCTTTATAACTGGGAAATTTTATAACATTAAAGTTTTACTTACTAAAATTATATAAAGGAAAATATCTTTCCTCACATTAATTCAGCATTTATATATGATATAAATATATCACATGTTGCAGACTTCAGGGTGATCTCTACATCTTGAACATCTTTGGCTTTGTCTAACAACTCTGATTTATTGCCAAATTATGTTGTTTAAAAATTATTCATTGAATGTCAAATAAATACCATGCCCTGTCCTGAATATTTTATATACACACTGAATAACTGTCAGTCTTTACTCTTCAGTGATACCATATAAATAGACATGAAACACAAAATGTGATACATTTTACACATACTATGCCGAGAAAAGATAGAATTTTCATTCATTGCATAGAGGAAATTTAGGTGCTACAGGAATTTATATACTAAAGAAATTTGCATACTAAAATACTTTTATTTTATTTTTACTGTGTTTTTTTTAAATGCCATAGGCAATAGTTTTCTGAATTCTATCTTCACTATAAACAGCAAAAGACAAAATTTATTTTTAACATCCTAAAATAAAAGCTGAAAACAAGTATCTGAGCCTTCACTTGTCTGTGGTTTTAAACTTTTGGAACAGAGAAAATAAATTAGTTGCCTATAGATATATCAAGGAATTAACTTTTCCAATATATTAACTATGTCTTCATTAACATGGGAAGAAATGACAAGTATAGATTTCAATCTCAGTAGGAGACTTGTAAAAACGAAAGTAAAGAGCTGTTGGTTTGATGATATTTATTACTATGATTTTTAATTGTTGATGTGTCATTAGATAGCCTATGCCATAATTTAAAAATGTGTAATGACTAACATGCCATAGAAAATAAAAAAATATATGATTATAGTTAGATGTGAAGAGGAACTTGGATTTTAATTAAGTACAGTTAATTAGGAAATATTTATTTCAGTGTATTACCTTGATATTGAATCATAGGTATAAAGGACTTAAGAATTATTTTCAAACTTTGAATCTTAATTCTGCCATTAAATTATTTTATATTTTACTTGTTTGTTCATTTACTTTTACTTCTCAGAAGATCCTTGAATTCTCTTAGTTTCAGGTCTATTTGTTTAAATGGCAATGATGTCTTTCTAGAAGGGCTTTTAAGGGAGTTGTTACCAATAATACAAATGAGGTTCCATTTGAAGCTATAAGATATAGCAAATAATAAAAGTAATATTTATACTTATTTACAGTAAAAATATCTAATGAAAATAAGTGACCATTATGGTTAAAGATCAAAGACTCATGATGTATTTTGTCTCACAAAGAATTGTCAGTGGTCATTTTTCTTTGCATATTTACATGGAAACTGAAATGAAATCAATGCTATGATTTGAATTTGTCCTTCAAACTTCACGTATTAGAAGTATGATTCCTTATGTGAAATTTTTGAGAAGTGAGGACTTTTGTTCCCTCAGTGGGGGAGATCAAACCTAGGGCCTTGTGCCTGCTAGGCAAATGCTTTGCCAGTGAGTACAAACCCAGCTGCACAGGTGGGCCTTTAAGAGGTAGAATCCTCCTGATCCAAACACCTGATTGTAATACCATTAATTACAGAGAATAACGAATACAATTTAATTTTATTTATTAGGTTATTACCAAGTATAAGTTTATGCCATTACTGTGGAATAGGTTCTTTATAAAAGGATGACTTTCATCCTGCCAACTTTCTCACCATTCTCCCTTGTGCCATGGAACGTCAGATGCTGGCCCTTGGATTCCAACCTCCAGAAATATGAGACATATGTTTTTGTTCACTATAAATGACCTAATCCGAGGTATTTAGTTAGAGCAACACAAAATGGACTACGAAATTTAGGCTGGAAGGAAAGGTGTTGCTATAATAAATTCTACAAGTGTGGAAACAACTTTGGAATTAGATGACGGCAGAAGCTGGAATAGTTAACAGGAGCAGGCCAAAAAAGCCTCTATTACCATTCTTGCAGCATTAAGGGCAATTCTGCAGAGGATTCAGAAGAGAAGAAATGTAGGACAAGAATGAAGTGTTTTGGAGAGAACCAAAGTGGCCATGATAAAAATGTAGCAGCAGCATGAACAATGAAGGCTAGCATGATAATGTCTCACACAGAAATGAGACAGACCTCTTTGTCAACAGGAGTAAAGATCATCCTTGTTGCAAAGTGGCAAAGACTTTGTGTCCATGGCTGAGTGCTTTATGCAAGTAAATATTTAAGAGTAGAGAAAAGGGGTATTTGGCAAAAGAAATTTCTAAGCAAAATACTGAAGATGGCCTGTGGTTTCTTTTAACTGCGTATAGTAAAATGAGAGAAGAGAGAGAGAAATAATTTAAAGATGGAATTTGGTTTGAATGTGTCTTCTGAAGTTTACGTGCTAGAAACTGGATCCCCAGTGTAGATGTACTGGGAAGTGCAAACTTTAAAAAGTGGATCATGCAGGGACTGCCCTCCGGAATGAACCAATGCCATTGTCATGTTTGATAAAATGCGTTTCTCTTACTCCTCCTTTCCTTCCTTTACTCTTCCACTTCCTCTGTGGATGCCGTGTCTCAAAGGCTCAACCTGCATGTCTCAAAGGCTAGCCTGCAGAACTATGAAAATACGATCCTATTTACTATAAATTACCCAGTCTTAAGCATTTTGTTATAGCAGCACAAGTTAGATGAAAACAATATTACAAGAGACATATTCATGACACTCAGATGTGTAGTTCTAAGGATAAAGAGGAAATAAAGTGTGGGATAAAATAAGTGGGAAACAATATGGGCAGATGGCGCATAATCAACAGCCTTATTGATGCAGCATTTCTTTAGCCTTTTCCAGTAAAAGAAGATTCTGTGCAAAGGATTTTGTTCAACTTTTGTGTTAGATATGTTTAAGCTTTTTTTATACACTATTGTAACAAGAACGTCTTAATATACAGTTTTGATCGGTTGGTTGCCTGTTTGAATGATAATACATTCTTAGACAAAGTAATCAGATTACATTGTTCACAGTTTCCAAGGCAGAGAAGCAGGGTTAAATTCACAAGGGCTACCTCTGTGTAAATGGTCAATCTGTTTCCATAGCAACAGGCAGGCTGAGTAAACTATAAATTTGTAGGTATTGGTTTGTGCCCTCTAATCTTAAAGAATCTGAAAGAGATTGTTTCTATAAATATGGTTTCCATCTCTGGGCTAAGTTTGGGTTTGAAGATAAATTTAAGAGAGAGCGCTTTTAAGTTATACAAATAGTAGTTCATAACAAAACCTTTTCTTGCATCTTGTACTGCGTTTTCCATAGCACGATTTTATTGTGGTTTCTACTCTTCTAATTATACACAAGTACACTTTATCACTTCTCTTTTGAATGCATCCATTCGTGTGATTTCCTTGGCCACAGGTGCGATAGGTCTCTGTGATGCAGAAAGCTGTTTTTAATACCATCTATTACCTTCTTTTCAGGACTATTACACCAACCAATTTTCGCAGACACAAAGAGGATTTTAAAAAATGATACAGAGGAGATATTTTCATCCTAAATAAGGCTTGGAAGCTTGCAGGAAACTGAAATGAACATAGTTGTATTTTATTTTTTAGCAGTAGATAGTTTTCATTTCATATACAAGAAAGTGTACTTAAAATTGTTAATTTCTTCTTAGTAAATTTTTTTTTATAAAATAATATTTAGAATTTAATTTATTTTAATTAAAAACAGTAGTGCGGCCTCATTTTTCTCAACTTTGAAGGAACTGAACTGGGTTTTTCTATATATATGCTAAGATTCCACTCAGAGTGGTAGTGCAATTTCTTCTTCCCCACACCCATCAGTCCCCTGCTGAGCTGAATTGATTGTGGAGCTCCCATTGATTTCAAAGAGAATTCCAAACCCCCAACACCTCCCTGACTGTGTATGTGTGTGCACAGCCTCCTGATAAAGTGGCTGGGAATTACTTACAGCATGTGCAAGATGAAGATTAGAATAATTTCATCATTATCATTATTATTGCTATTTAATATTTATAGGCGCCTTTACTCTGAGAACCTCAAGAAACTTTATGAATTTTAAATTAGCCAATGAGCTCTAATCTTAACTATACCTTCATGTACTGGAATAACTCACAAAATTAATAATGGATTTGAGTGACATACATTACCAAGTAAATCTAATTCCATTGCTGTTTATTTGTCTTCCGTTACTGGAAAATGGAACTATACATTGCTCAAAAAGCTAGATAGCCATCGTTACTTTAGTTCTGAGGGTCTATTTTCTATTTATTTTGGAATAATTCCAAGTGACAACTTATTCAAAAGCAATAAACTGTCAAGTAAGTACAGAGAAAATTTTTGTTTTTTGCATTAACATTCTAGACTAAACTGTTGTGGAAAAAGAAAATGTGATTGCTTTTTTTAATAAAAACTTACAAGCACTGTGCTTATTTTACACTCAATGTTTAAATGTGGATATATCTCAATAAGTTTTTGTACTACTTTAGGTACATAAGCTGGCTTCAGAGTTCCCTTTTGGTCCTTGTAACACATGGAACAGAATTTAAAATTATTACAGTGAATTATTTTATTCTACACAACTAATGTAAAAGGATAAAGATGTAAATATCATACATTTTGTGAACCTAACAGGATTATAAGAATACTCTTTTTTATTGACATTATTTTACCAAAAAATCCCTAGTTTCTGAACAAAATATAAATTAGCACTACTAGCTTTAAAGACAGATTTCAGATATTTTCTTATATATTTCACTGAGTTGTCCTAAAACTCTTATTTTTTTCCATTAAGTAATAATCTAATAGTTTAAAAAGGTTTATTTTGACTTGGATAATTCTAGAAATATATTGAAAAATATGACCACAGTAAGAACTGTTAAATAGTACTGACATATTTTAAAATTTTATTAGAAGAAATAAAACACTAATTTCAGTAGCAGAAGTAAAGGATTCTGTTTTATAAGATATTAGCAAAACAGAAGGGATTGAATAAAATTACTGATTATTGTTTCTTTAAAAATTTTTCCTCTCTTAATAATAATAAACTCTAAAGATATGCTACTTAACTATTTTACCAAAAAAGAAGTTAAAACTAAAGAAAGTTAAGATAATTTCAAAAAGGTTGCACAGCTGGTGAATGGCAGAAAAAATCTAATTTGTGAATATCTGAGCCTCAAATTCTTCAACCTCCTTGTCAAGCAGGTCAGCAGTGGAATAGATTTTGACAAGAAAGGACATATCTTGAGGGCTTCTCGAAAACCTAAATAAGTGAATACTCACACAACATATCAGTTGTCCTCAGCACTATTTTATGGCATAGAATCATTGCCTTTTCTGATATGTTTTACTTCTCTAACAACTCTCCAGTGGGTTTTCATTTCTAAATCATTTTATAATTTGTATAAGTAAATGAAGATTTCAAGAGTGTCCTATATCAATAAATAAATTCAAGTTCAAATATTAAAACAACTACTATAGTCTCACCAAATAGTGGTCCTTAGAAAACACCTGCTATCAATGTTTTAAAAATTCTATGTACAACAAAATGGAAAGTAACTACATATCACAGACATTAAATGCCTCTAAGCATTAATGCTAATCTGTTTCTATAGTTATCCACATTTGTGATTTTATTTAAAATTTGGAAGTTTCTTCTTCTTTTTTTTTTTTTTTTTTTTTTTTTAGTTAAAGACCATCTATTCCAATTTTCTGTAGGGTTTTTATCATGAATGTGTGCTGAATTCTGTCAAATGTCCTTTCTGCACCTATTGAGATGATCTTATGGTTTTATCCTTGACTCTGTTCATATAGAGTATTACATTTATTAATTGATTTACTTATGTTGAACCATCCTTGAATCCCTGGAATAAATCCCACTTGGACAGGGTGTATGATCTTCTTGATGGCCTGTATTCTGTTTGCCAGTATCTTACTAAGGATTTTTGCATCTATGTTCACTAGGGAGATTGTCCTGTAGTTATTTTTTTTTTTTGGTTAGGTCTTTCCCTGATTTTGGAATCAAAGCAATACTTGCTTTCAGGAATGAATTTGGCAGTATTGCTTCCCTTTCAATTTCATTGAAGAGTTTAAAGAGTAGTGGCAATGGTTCTGTTTTAAATGTCTTGGAGAAATCAGAAGCGAAGTCATCAGGACCTGGGCTTTTCTTTGTTGGTAATGTTTCAACTACATTTTCAATTTCACTGATTGTAATTAGGGTTTTTAGACTTTTTATATCTTCTTTGTTCAAAGTTGGAAGTTCATATGTATCTAGGAATCTATCCATTTTCTGTATTTTCCATTTCATTAGGGTACAGGTTTTTTTTTTTTTTTTAATTGAGTTTATTGGTACATTTAGGGATACAGTACAGTTACATTCATTGTTGGGATCATGTACCTTTACATGGCAAGTCTTGATTCTCATTGAAGGAGATATTGATGATCCTCTGGATTTCGCTGGATCAGTTGTGACTTCACCTTTTTCATTCCTAATTGCATGGATTTGAGCTGGTTCTTTCCTTTGTTTGATAAGGGTGGCTAAAGGTTTATACATTTTATTTATTCTTTGAAAAAACAGCTCTGATTCATTGATTTTTTTCTTAGTCTCCATTGCATTAAATTCTGTGCCATCTTTAAAATTTCCTCCCTTGAATGAGATTTCAGTTTGTCTTGATCTTTTTCTAGAAGCTTAAGATTAAGCATTAGGTTATTTATTGGAGCTCACTTTGTTACCCTAGTGTGGGCATTTATTGCTATGAATTTTCCTCATAGAACTGCTTTCATTGTGTCCCATAGATTCCTGTATGTTGTATTGGCATTGGCATTTAATTATAGAAACTGTCTGATTTCTTGAATTTCCTATGTGATGCAACGGTTGTTGAGCAGGGTGTTATTTAATTTCCATGTTTTTATGAATTTCTTGAGATTTTTTAGGCTATCGATCTCCAGTTTAATTGCACTATGGTCTGATAATATACAGAGGATAACTTCAATTCTTTTGAGTTTACTTAAGCATGTTCTATGAGCTAGCATGTGGTCTATTTTGAAGAATGACTCATGTGCAGCCAAAAAGAATGGATATTCTGATTTTGTGGGATGAAACATAGGCAGATATCTATTAAATCCATTTTTTTCAAAGACTTGGTTGAGCTCTGTTATTTTGTTGTTGAGTTTTTGTCTAGATGATCTGTCTATTCATATCAGTGGTGTAATCAGGTCTCCCACTACAATTGTATTAGTGCTTATTTCATTTTTCACATCCATTAACATTTGTTTTGTATAGTTAGGGGCATTAGTATTCAGTGAAAATATATTTATGATTGTCACTGATTGCTGTTGGATTGTTACTTTTACAAAGAAATAGTAGACTTCTTTGTCTCTCTTAATTAGTTTTGGTTTGAAATTTATTCGGTCTGCAAATAAGATAGCTACCCCCACTTGTTTCTGGGCTCCTATTGCATGGAGAACTGTTTTCCATCCTTTTACTCTAAGCCTATGAATTTCTTTTTGGATTAAGTGGGTTTCTTGTGTACAGCATATTGTTGGATTTTGCATCTTAATCCATTCTATCAGCCTTTTTTTTGATTGGCGAATTTAGGTCATTAACATTGATAGTTATAACTGTTATGTATTGACTATTCATTGTCATATTATTTTCCTGTTGTTGGTTCTTTTATTTTTCCCTCTCTCCCATTAATTTATTGCTTTGCCTGGTATATTTGCTCTGTTGGTCCTTATGGAGTTGTGGTCTTCATTTTCTTTATCCACAATATTATTTAGAAATGTTTGGAGTGCTGGTTTGGTGTTCATGAGATTAATCAGGTGTTCTTTGTCGTGGAAGTATCTTATTGCCCCATCAATTTGGAAAGAGAGTTTTGTAGGATACATCAGTCTAGGTTGGAGGTTGTTTTATTTTAGGACTTGAAATACCTAACTCCATGATTCTTGACTTGAGGATTTGTTTTGAAATTTCTTCTGTGATTCTGATGGGCTTTCCTTTGCACATGATTTGTTTCTTTTCTCTACTTGTAGTATTTTGTTCATTGGGTTTCTGGGATCTTGATTATTATATGTCTAGGTGTAGAATTTTTTGATCATGGCTAATTGGAGTCCTATATGCCTCAATTATCTGTATGTCAAATTCTTTTGCTCTATTTGGAAGTTTTCTGTCATTAATTCTGTGAATAGATTTTTTAGGTCATTTGTATTTTCTCCTGCTACTTCATGAATTCCTATCAGTCTTACATCATTGTTCTTTGTATCATCTAAGAGTTGTGGGACTGATTTCTCATAGTCCCTTACTGTTTTTAAGAGATCTTTTTATGGACACTAACCACAATCCTATCTTCTATATCTGAAATTTTATCTTCACATTTGTTCTGCCTTCTTCAAATGCTTTCTGTAGAGTTTGAAATCTCCTGAATATCTGTTTGAATATGTTTCATGGATTCAATTTATCTCTTATGTTGGACATTCAAAGTTTGCATTTCTTTTCTACGCTGGTTGTTCATGGTTTCCATCATGGTTCTGAGCTCATCTATTCTTTGTCTGTTTCTGTTCTAGAGTGTCTAACCATGTCTTTCATTCTTCTCACCATCTCTGTGGTAATCTGGGAAATTATTTCTATTTTGAATTTTTCTAGAGCCTCATTCATCTCTTTAGTTACTTTCTGGGCTATTGGTTCAGAGTGTCCAGATGGTTGACTGTCAGGCTTTCCCACCTCATTTCCCCCAGAGTTTACCTTTGGTGGGGTGGAAGTCTATGTTTCTGTCTTATTTAAATGCCTTCTCATTTCTGTTTTTGTCATTGGTCCTGTCCTTGGTTTAATTCCTGCGTTAATACTTCAGTCTTCCAGATATAGCTTGTCATTAGGTTTTGAGTCTCTAGTATCTCTGAGGCAGTCTCATTTTCATTATACCAGGGAGGACAACTGTTTGTACCAATCACACCACCTTAGCCCAACTGATACAATCAGCAACATAATAGCATCAAGTGAAGTTTAGAAAATGACAAATTTCACACCAGAGAAACTATTCAGTAGTTACACATGTGTGACTTACGTATTTCACTTGGGAGTGTATCCTCAAAATGTATCCATTTTCCTATGAATGAATCTAATTTCTCATTCTTTATGGCTGAGTAGTATTCCATTTTATAGAAAAACCACATCTTTATCCAGTTTCCAACTGGTGGGCAAATGTAAGACCCTAATGAGATAATTAACAATGTGAAATAGGAAGAAAAGAGCTAAAGGGAAAGTGGGAAGGGTAGGGGAAAGGGAATAATGGAAAAGAAAAAATGAGAAAATGAAAAAATGGAAATAAAGTGTTTGTAAATGGGGAGGGGAGGAGGGGGCGAAGGGAGGGCAGGGACAAGGGGAAAAAATGAGAACTAAGACCTGTCATGTAAAGGTACAAGATCCCAATAATGAGTGTAACTGTACTGTATACCTAAAATGTACCAATAAACTCAATTAAAACTAAAAAAATAAAATGACAAATTGTAGTAGTTATTAATTTATCACCTTTAACTTTGTGAATTAAATCAAAAGTGAGGACCAGCCTACAATATGTTTATAGTGATTAACTCTTCAATAAAGCAACTTTACCCTTCCCAATGGGGTTTTACAAGCAGTTGGGAAGGGATAGATAGGATAGATAAGTGTTAGAAGTGAGGTCAAAGGATACAGGAAAATAACACAATCTCTAGGGAGCTTTTAAAGAGAAGAGGAGACAACAGAACAAGATATACCCAAGAACAGAACAAAGAAACAGCAATAGGGATTGTAGAGGCTGTAAGCACTTCCTTTTAAAACTAATGGTAATTGAGAGAAGGAAAAAGAGAAGAAAAGCAAAAGAAATAAAGTAAATTCAAATTAGGACAGAGAGGAACAGAGAGGGAAAGTAATGGAGATCAAAGTGGGAGAGAGAGAGAGAGAGAGAGAGAGAGAGAGAAGAAAGGGAGAAAAAGATTAGAAAAGGAAAAAACTTGATAAAAGAAAAAGAAAAAATTAAAATGATTAATGATAAGAGAAAATTATTACTTTGAAAATTAAAAATACAAATAGAGGGTATGCCTCTGTTGAGACAATAGACAATGTGGGCAGGAATTTGCAGGTCTAAGTTAATTAGTCTCAGCAAGCCAGCACCTGTCCCCTGAGGTTCAGGCTGATTTTTGTCTGCAAGGCTCAAGTTGAGATCTCTGACCTCCTGCTGGGTTGGACGCTGCAAGGTTCTACTGCAGGTTCTAGCTGTATTTGCCCTGAAGTTAACCTGGTTCCAATGTGAGGTACTGGTGTCTCCAATTTACCAACTATGGTGTTGTGTTGTGCCTTTATCACAGATTTTCTTCATTTTGCGAATGGGCTTCAGTTTTCTACTAGGAGCCTCAGAAAGGCCCTCTTTCTCTTGTTTGTGGGGTGCGGACCATGAACACTGCTGTGTTGGTGCCCATGTGGCTGGGCTCCTCTGGTATGCTTGGCCAAAGGAGCTGGCCTACCTGTTAAATTTTTAATTATATTTTTCAATTTTGCCGATTGTAATTGGGGTGTTTATAATTTTTAATATCTTCTTTGTTCAATTTTGGTAATTCATATATATCTAGGAATCTGTCCATTACTTCTTTGTTTTCTATTTTATTAGAGTACAGGTTATTGAAGTAAGTATTGATAAGCCTCTGGATTTCTGCTGGATCTGTTGTGACTTCACCTTTTCATTCCTAATTGCATAGATTTGAACCTGTTATTTCCTTTGTTTGATAAGGTTGGCTAAGGGTTTATCAATTTTATTTATTCTTTTGAAAAACCAACTCTTTGATTCATTATTTTTTTTGTATTATTCTCTTATTCTCCATTGCATTGATTTCTGCTCTGATCTTTATAATTTGCTCCCTTGTATGAACTTTGGGATTCTTATGCTCCTCTTTATCTTGGAGCTTAAGATTCACCATTAGGTTGTTTATTTGAGCTCACTCTGTCTTCCTAGTGTTGGCATTTACTGCTATGAATTTCCCTCACAGAACTGCTTTCCTTGTATCTCATAGATTCCTGTGTGCTATACTGGCATTGCCATTAAGTTGTAAAAACTGTCTAATTTCTTCTTTAATGTCTGCTCTGACCCATTGGTTGTTCAGGAGAGTGTTATTCAACTTCCATGAAGTTCTTACCATTTCTTGGGCTTTTTTTTTTTCTCATCGAGTTTATTGGTACATTTTAGGTATACAGTACAGTTACATTTATCATTGGGATCTTCTACCTTTACATTACAGGTCTTGGTTCTCATTTTTTCCCATACCCTTGTCTTCCCTTTACCCCACCTTCCCTATTTACAAAAACTTTATTTCCATTTTTTCATTTTCTCATATTTTTTCTTTCCATTATGTCCTTTCCCCTAGTCTTCCCACTTCCCCTACTCCTTTAGCCCATTTCTTCCTATTTCACATTGTAAATTATTACCATTAGGATCTTACTTAAGATTATACTTTTTCACACCAAAGAAACCATTCAGTATTTACACATGTGTGACTTATTTATTTCACTTAAGAGTATATCCTCAATATGCATCCATTTTCCTATGACTGACTCTAATTTCTCATTCTTTATGGCTCAGTAGTATTCCATTTTATAGAAAAATCACATCTTCTTTATCCAGTCTCCAACTGATGGGCAAATGGGCTGTTTTTCAAATTTTAGCAATTACAAACTGTGCTGCTATAAACATGGGTGAGCATATATCACTGCTGTATGATTCTTTTATTTCTTTTGGGAAGATACCCAGCAGAGGGATGGCTGGGTCAAATGGAACCTCTAATCCTAGTTCTTTGAGGTATCTCCATCTTGATTTCCGTAGTGGTTGCACCAGTCTGCACTCCCACCATCTTAGGTTATTGATCTCCAATTTAATTGCACTATGGTCTGATAACAAGGGATAGCTTCAATCCCTTTGCACTTACTTAAACATGTTCTATGAGCTAGCAGGTGGTATATTTTGGAAAATGACCTGTGTGCAGCTGAAAAGAATGTATATTCTGGTTTTGTGGGGGGCAACGCTCTGTAGACATCTATTAAGTCAATTTGTTTAAAAGCTTGATTCAGTTGTACTATTTCATGGTTGATTTGTAGTTTCTATGATTTGTCTATTTGTGACAGTGGGGTATTGAAGTTCCGCAGTACAATTGTATTAGTGCTTATTTGGTATTTCATATCCATTAATATTTGTTTTGTATAGTTGGTGGCATTGTTGTTTGGTGCATATACATTTATGATTTTCTCTTCCTGTTGGATTGTTCTCTTTACAAGGATGTAGTGACCTTCTTTGTCTCTCTTAATTAGTTTTGTTTGAAATTTTCTTTCTCTGCAAATAAAATAGCTATTCCTGCTTTTTTCTGGGTTCCTGTCACATGAAGAACTGTTTTCCATCCTTTCACTTTCAGTCTAATGAGTTTCTTTTTCAAGTAGGTGTGTTTCTTGTATACAGCATACTGTTGGATTTTGCTTCTTAATCCATTCTGCCATTCTATTTCTTTTGATTGGTGAATTGAGGCCATTGACATTGATGGTTATAGCTGATATGTATTAACTTGTTATTTTCATGTGGTTTCTTTTTTATTTTTCTCCCTTTCCTTTTAAATTCTTGCCTTTTGGGTTTACTCTGTTCTACCTAATGGAGTTGTGATCCTCATTGTCTCTTTCTATGATATTTTTTAAAATTGTTTGGAGTGCTGGTTTGGTTTTCATGAAGTTCCTCGGATGTTCTTTGTTTGAAAATATCTTATTTACCCATCAATTCTGAAAGATAGCATTGCAGGGTACATCAACCTTGGTTGGATGTTGTTTTATTTTAGGGCTTGAAATACCTCACTCCAAGCTCTCCTTGACTTGAGGGTTTGTGTTGAAATGTCTGCTGTGATTCTGATGGGCTTTCCTCTGCATGTAATTTGTTTCTTTTCTTTAACCTCTTATAGTATTTTGTTTTGTTGCATTTCTGGGATCTTGATTATTATTATGTCTAGGTGTAGGTTTTATTTTATTATAACCATTTGGAGTACTATATGCCTCACTTATCTGTATGTCAAGTTCTTTTGCTCTAATTCTTTGAGGAATAACCCACATAAATTTGTTAACAGTGGGAAGCCTAAACAGCGACATGGGAGAAATACTAAAGAAGATATTTGGCCATTGTTTACCAGGAGTGCAAGCTTTGGGCTGCATATACAAGGAAACAGTAATAAACACACATTTGTGTGCATGTATCAAATATATATGTGAATATGTATGAGATTGGCTTGCTAATTTTCATTTTAAAGAAAATAGATTTGTCAAATAAATGCAAAAGAAAGAGTGAACTAAGTTGGTGGAAAATTAATGTTGAAAAATGTTCTTAAGATCAAAGAAAATATTTCAGGAAGAAAGTGGGCAACTGAGTCAAATACTAAGAATAGGAGGAATGACAAAAAGACTGAGCATTAATTGTTGGTTTTGGCAACAAGGAAGTAATTTAAGACCTTGATAAACACAATTCTGATCACTCTGTCACATGACCTGGGGTGACTAAACCAAGAGCTTCTAAGAGAGTAGAAGAGGCAAAACATGAGGAAAACCTCAAATATTGACAATTTTATTCAAGGTATTTTTTATGTCTGTCAGTGATTCAATCTGCAGATGTTATTATCTGCTCATTACTCTTGCTGGTCACTCAACCACTGTAGTGGACACAAGTTGTACCACCCAAGCCCATTTGAAAAAGGCCTTGCTGACCAGCTGTGGGGAGCACAAGCTTATGGTGATCTCCAACTGCTAGTTTCTTCATTTTACCTATCAGAAGCAGAGATATGCCTCAGTTAAGTCATGCTCTTTCCAGAGAAAAACTTATCTAATTTCTGATTGGACAGGGCAATAAGTATGTGGGCATTTTGTCTTGACACAGGACAAGTTATTGGGTCACTCACTCCAAATCTCTCTACTAATTAAGTCAGAATATGTTAGGCCTACATCATAGCTTGACTCTCTTGCTGACTATTTATTTCTAAGTTAGTCTCCTTAATTTTGCAGAGGTTGGTCTCTGTTACACACCTTACAACTGCAAACTTAATTTCAACACTTGCTTAGAAGAATCCAGTCTGTGATAACTACCCTGATACTGCCCGGTTGTACTTGTTGGTTTATGGCTCATTAGTGGTAACACACAGAGCAGTGAGCAAGCTGGTAAAATGTGGAGACAGGTATGAAAATAATTAGATGTTCTCCTTTAGTTTTCCCACTTCTGGACTGCCATTTTCCTCCAATAAAGGGACATATAACATTTGTCAAAAATTGCCCATTAGTTTCTCAGTTTTGAAAATTTCTTCATTGATTCTACCAGTTCCCTTGGGTTGCTTTTAGGAGAAAGAAAGCTCATAGCCTGCATCAGTTCACTTATCACCAAGAAACTATTAGTGGGTTAAAAACTATAGCTTTTTTATATTAAAAACTGACACAACATGAAATGTCTTTGAATGGCCATGAGAGAGCAGTAGGTTTTCATATATTTTGTATTTGAATCATTAATTTACTAAAACTTTTTAGGTCATGGTTTTGAGATAAAAATGTTTTTAATAATTTAGCTTAGGTTCAAACTGAATAGATGTTTATACTGTTTACCCCCACTAGAACAGTAGTCTTAAAGTTTATTTGCCTAAAGGAGCAAGTTTAAAATAGAACCTGTTTTCTAGCAGTTAAAATTTAATTGGATAATTTGAACCAAACATTTGAGTTTGACATTTTATGTTTCCTTGTCATTCTTATCAATGAAATTTTGCCATAATAGCTTAATGTGATATCAAATGTACAATTGTTAGGCTGTAATATAGGTACTTCATAACTTTGAATGTACTGTCTTTAGGAATCTACTCTTTTTTTTTTTTTGGTACCGGGGATTGAACTCAGGTCCTTGTGCTTGCAAGGCAGGCCACCAAACCGCTGAGCTAAATCCCCGGCCCTAGGAATCTACTCTTTAGTAAACCTCTAGGTGTTTCATTAACCTCAGTCTACCACTCAGGATTTTCAGTGTCAAATATGCAATTACTTAATAAAAATGTCATAAAGGAAACTAAAACCCTGATAAGATATTTTTAGCAAATCATGTGGTATAGCTGTGAAGAAATAATAAAAGCCTTGCCCCATAGACACTTGTTTGAGTAAATATCAGAGAGCCAGCTCTTGGGAACAAGGCTGAGAGGTAAGGCGAGGTCTTCCATTTAAATGAGATGGCATGCCAGTTAACTATTATTAGGAGTAATTGCAATGCACTGAACTAAGTCTCTGCCTTGCTGATTATTCAAATTAAGCAAGCATGCTATTTAACAGTGTAATGAGTAAGTGGAACTCTCTTAATTGGGCGTTCAAATGCTTGGTCCAGTCTGCTTAGCAAGTTATAGCATACAAGTTTATTTTTTTCCTTTACTCTCTATACCAGTTTCACTAGTATGGATTCTTGGCCCTGATCATTACTTGTATGGAAGTCATTTCTTTACCATAGTGCCAATTTCAGTTTGATTACTGAGAAGAGTAGTAGTTGAACAGTTTTAAACAGAGACTCATTCTGGAATCTCTTTAGTATAACTTGATAAGCCAATATCCAGAAGATTATTTGAAATTTCTGACATGTAGTCCTATAAAGGAAAATTAATTATGGCTAAGTCTGAGTGGTAAGACCAGAGACAATTTTCTCTTTATTCCTGTTTTTTTAAAACATTGAACATGTAGTGCTTCTCCAATAAAGTGGAAACAAACATGGTTTTTAAAACATTCATCTTCTATAATCGACATATTTAAATGAGGGAAATAAAAATGAAAATTTTAGAATCGGGATTAATAATATAGTTGCTTAAAAAGGAGGAGAATGGAATGAGAGGCAAAAGACTAGATTTCCTTCTCTGTGAAATTGTTTTGATATCATTCGTACTAGCTTTTTGTTTTCTTCCACATTTGCTTGAGCAAAATGCCCATTACCCATCTGTTTTTCTTTCATTAAACATAAATAATTGCCACAGGCAATCTTGCGGCTAAAAGAAACTAAATTTTAGCAATTCTCAGACTTTATGCATGATAATATTTTGAGCTTTACAAGTTTATGTGGTGGTCGTGGTGGGGTTGTCTCTTGATGTGGAGACTGATGCACATGACTAAGGTAGGATTTACTGCTTAATTTTTGTAAATCAGGAACTCTAGACTCAGCTGTACTGTTTTTGCAACATGACATTATTACTTTGACAGTGTTCACATGACTTCTCGATTCATTTCTCAGTTATAAAGTCATGGCTCTGTTATTAATCTTCCTCAGGTCACATGCTGACCCAGGTTAAAAAACAAAACAAAACACCAAATGCTTCTTGAATTGGGTTAGAATCTAAATCTGATGTCCTTTCACTCTCATTCATTACTACAACGAAGAGTCTGCCCACTTTATTTTTATCATCTTTAGTAAAATTATCTTTTTTCTTCTCTGGCAGTTCAGTAAGAAAAAAATATGACATTGAAGTATGAGATATGAATCTGAAGATTGAGAAGTAATGGAAGAATAAGTGAGAAGAATTGCTTGTTATTTATCCTGGATTTTTTGCAGCTGTGAAGACCTATTCCAACAGATGCAGCTGTGCTAGGCTTGCTTTGTCTAGTAATTTTTCCAGCAACATTTCCCTTAAAAGGTGTCATTTACTATTATGATCATTTATCTTATGTAAAAATAGAGTGCTATTTAATTTGAACAAAGTTATTTTTCATAATCATCTTCTCACAATAGGAAAATGAAGTGAAGCAAAGTTCTGTGGTAACGTACAGGCTTGGCTATACTCTACTGTTGCTCTTTATTTTTCTACTCTCCAGCAAGGATACTATCCTACTATCCAGGTTTCAGGAGCCTTCAGTTGTATGGATCCATCACAATTGAACTGATGTTAAAAGATGGAATAGTTGTATGGTTTTTGTTTGTTTGTTTTGTGTCATGTGACAATTTTTCCAAATTTACCCATTATAAAGGAGAAAAGGAAACAAAGTCATTAGGTTGAATATTTAAGCCAATGGTTCCTCATTTTCCAGACTATTGAGCTGAATGGAAGGCGATGGCCAGTAATCTACAATCTCATATTGTAGAGATGTGATAGATGGAAACACTGAAAAGTTTGATTTATAAGTGTGTATATTTTTTTGAAGCTAAATATTGCAAATGTTGAGGCACTTGAGGGACCTTCATAATCTTTTGTACTGAGATAAAAAACCAACTGAGAAGATGAAAAAGCACATGGAAACTGGAATATCACCTTCATTACTGCTAAAAAATTTGGGGGAAGTGCTGCTGAAGAAACTAAAAGTGGGTTGATGTTTGGACAACAGTGAATCTGAGAAGGACTAGCCTTGGTAGTATAAGAGGAAAAGAAGGAGCAGGCCGCTCTTCATCCACTCCACAAGATACCTTCAGAATTTATAGCATTCAGAAGCAGATCAAGATCAAAGGAAAAGTCTGTTCAATTCACAGGGAAGTTAGGAGAAAAGTAGGCTTATCTTATAAGGTTATTAGTAGCTTGGGAACCTCTTTCCCATGCAAAGAAATATTAGAGATGGGATATTTCTCACATCACAACCTTGTTGAACTTATCTAAATATAGGATGTTATTTTTTAAAGGCAATACTTTTCCATTGCATCTAATAATATTTGTGCTATAACCCTTAACCCTTTCTTATATTTTGTTTCACCTATTATTTTACTAAAATAAAAGCATGATTTAAAGCATTTAGAGAGAAAAACGATAAAACAAAATGCCTTTACCTTGAATGGCTGCCAAGTTAAACAGTCTGGGTCACTTGGCAACAATATTTATATGTCATTTTTGCATAATATAAAGAATTAGGGACATTCTGATCATTCCCAAAATTGCAGCAGACACCTGAATTTGATTTATTTACCTTCTTGAGAACTGCAGATGGTCAAGCCTCCCTTTCTTTGCCTTTGGGATTAATTCATTTCCTGAACTGATAGAACTAAATAGCCTGATCTCTCTTGTACACCTAACCCAATTGACTGAAAAGATTGCTGGTTTATCATCAAAATTCTTTTGAGGTTCTTAAGGCAGATGATTTTGGTACTATCTGTCCAAGATTATAAACATAGAGGAAGAAAGACCTGGACAATATTTGCTAATTTAATTGCTAGACTCATCTCTATATAAAGGTTAACTTTTACTTTATATAAATTTTTACTTTTGTTTAATAATAATAATGATAATACAAATAATAAACAACGATATTGCCATTATAGGGAGGTAAAAAAGGTCCCAATACTGACAGTTTCACATGGTTCAAACTATTATTTTAATTTATTCAAAAGTCAATAATATCCATCAACATACTCTAAAGAAATTTAAATGTTTGTAGTTTATAGATAATTACATATATATGAGGAACATTTAATGTATGCACATCATTTATGTTGCAATTAGGTATAAAAGTTATATGTTTTACATATATATATGTATAAGTAACATTTAAAGTTTTTAGAATATATGGATAACATATCATGGACATATAAAGCAAACGCTTCTTATAATTTAACAAAAAGCTTATAACTTTAAGGTTCATTGCAATGTGAAATCTGAAACCATGTTAATGTATTTAGATTCGGTATACTCACAAGTCAGTGATGATTAAAGGCAAATAATGTCTTAGCATTGATGCGAAGATGCTTTTGAATTATAGTCCATCTGAATCTAATAGTCTACCAGAAGTCCATCAACCACACAGAAATATGTGAATACAGCAGAACTTAATAGACCTGTGTGTGTGTGTGTGTGTGTGTGTGTGTGTGTGTGTGTGTGTCTGTGTTGTGCTGATGCTAGGAATGAACCCAGGGCCTCATGCACACTAGTCTAGAATTACACTACTGAGCAATAAAGACATGTAACACTGCTACAAGTGTTTTTCATTTTCCTAAACACTTGCAATGAGCTTCTTGTGTGGAAAGTAAACAAGCAATTCCCAGAGAAGAGCACATATGTACTGCTAGCATATATTTCTGGACACAACCCAGTGGTTTCTTCTCACTCCTCCACGTTTACAAACCAGTAAAATTATTTACCATCTATCAGGCATTGCTCACAGCACTGCCAACATTTTAACTCATTTAATCCTCACAACCTTACAACTACTGTTATATAATGTTTTTTCTTTTGAAATCTGTGGAAACCACTCAAACTTTCCCTGAGCTTATTGATTAAATATAATAACTTTACTTTCTTTTTATATTTATTTTGATACAATTTTTGTATTTCTTTATAATTACATGGGTTGTACTTATACTAAAAAGACAGTGATTATTTATCTGAAATAGAAATATAACTAGGCATTCTGTATATTTTAAAATACAATGGCTATGTTTTAGAGCAGTTTTACATTCACAGAAAAATCAAGCAGACAATATTTAGAATGAGAATGAGAGGAATGTGGAATGAGATTTTTCCACATAGTTCTTTGTCCCCACTATAAAACATCCCCCATCATAAGGTCACAATTCATGCATCCACATTGGCACATTACTATTACCCATGGTACATGTTTTATATTGGGCTTTTGGTACTGTATATACTGTACATACTGGGTTTTATATACTGTATATACTGGGTTTTGACAAATGTATAATGGCATATATCACCACAGGGTATTATACAGAGTGCTTCGTAGACTCTAAAGCAGCCCATGTGCTTCACATATTTATTGTCCCCTCTTCCCCACCTCCTGGCAACCACTGATTCTTCTATTGTTTTTCTAATTCTGCCTTTTAAATAATATTACACAGTTGGAATCACAGTATACAACTTTTACAATTGGCATTTTCTCTTCGTGTCTTCTCAGGGCTTGACAGCTTATTTCATTTTCGTACTGAATTGCACTCCATTGTCTGGGTGAACCATGGGTCATCTATCCTTTACCCATTCAGGGCCATCGTGATTGCTTCCAGGTTTCAACAGTTTGAGTAAAGCTCTTACAAGATTTCATGTGTGCATATTTTTGTGTAGGTGTAAGTTTTAAATTCATATAGATAACTAACAATCTGCTCAACTGCCAGATCATATAGTAAAAGTAGGATTAGTTTTGTAATAAACCACCAAAATTTCAGCAAAAATTCAAAGAAGCTACACTGTTTCATATTTTTTCTGATTGAGTTCCTGTTGGCAATGAATGAGAACTTTTGTTGCTACCCAACCTCACCAGCATGAGGTCTTGGCAATATGTGAGTTTTTGCTATTCTAATGGGGGTGTAGTTCAATCTCATTTTGATTTGCAATTCCCTACTAATATACAACGTACATGATTTTTTTATGCTTATCTGCCATTAGCAAATTTTTTTGGTGAAGACCTTTTTCTGGTTTTAGTGCTTTTTCAAATAAGGTTATTCTTTTTTTTGCCTTAAGTTTTAAGAGTAGCATATATTTTGGATAACAGATTTTTAGTAGACATTTGGAGACATGCCTTTTGCACATATTTTCCAGACTGTGTACTGTTTTTCCATATTTTGATGGTATAATTTTCAAATAAATTATTTAATTATAATGAAGGTTACTCATCAATTCTTTCAAATACATATACACTCCTCAGTGTTTTTTGTAAAAAATTTAATGCCTGCTTCTATATTTATTTAATTTATTTTGGGGCATATAGGTGATGTGGATGCCCAGTTGTCTCAATATCATGTGTTGAAAGGAATATTTTCACTCCACTATATTACCCAAGAACAGAGTGGTTTTCAATAAAAAACAATACGAAGTTTTGCAATATTGCATTGTGGAAAATCTAAACCCAAACAGAAAGTTTAATGGACCCTAATTGAGGAGATAAAAGTTTAGATAGGGTTCACTGATTCAAATGACTGTGGAGATCAAACAAATGAGCAAAGCAGATCCAGAATCACTACCGCAGGGCTGGTGGGGATGGTGCCAAACTGGCACTCATACTTGAAAGCAATTTAAATCCAAGTTGGTAACACAAATAGGTGTGGCTCAATGTGGGCAGAGAGGGGAGGCAGTTTGCAGACTTATAAATCTTGGTGTATTTGTTGTGAATAATCATATTTATTACCTTTCTATTTTATTTTTGATCCTAACTTTCCTACACAATGGGTTTTTAAATGAATGGTAAGTGGTAATTCAGGAAAAAATGTAATATATATGTATATATATGTATATATATATATATACATATATATATGTATATATATATATACACACCTGTATACATATACATATATATACACACACACATACAACAGCAGTCATTCATATATTTTCATAAATTTAGTATTACATATATAATACACATATCTTATATATGTATAATAAAGGTGATTTATATACATAATATTTTCATAAATTTAATGAAAATGAATTTATATCACCTGTTCTATTATAAAGAATAGAGCATTTTGTACACATTTTATACACACCCTGCATAAAGCCTTTCTATATTTGATGCTTTTGGCTTTTATCATGGATTTTTAAAGGGATAGCTAACTAGGTGCTCAAAATTGCCACATGCTTTTCTTGTACTTCAAATATTAAACCTTGCTGGCACCCAGAGCTAGGAAGTGAAAATGCTAAGCATTAAGCAAAATGGATTAGCCTTCAGAAGGGGAGCTTCAGACTGTCAGTGCCAGAGGGGTTAATGGAAAACAGTATGTCATATTTGCCATTTCCCCTATATTATCTTGCCCGGAACACCTGCTTAATGAAGTAGACATAAATTATCATACTATAAGCACATTCTTTAATGACAAAAGGCTTGTGGAAACATTCCTTCTTGTCAGAATAATAAGCAGAAAAATTATTTTGATGAAGTTTTCTTAAATGCTACATGTAAAAATATTTTTAAAGTGTATTTATGACTATTGATTTTCTCTGTCTCTAGAGGAAGTAAAAGGAATCATGTTTTTAAGTGGTTTATTTTAACAGGAATTTGACTAGACCTTTGTCGGGATCACAGGCATATTTTGATTTGGTATGTTCTCAAATTGCAAATGGCACTGTAAAGATTTTCTTTCTTCATGGCTTTCTCAGTTGTAAAAATTCCTCTTGCAATTTCTCGTCATATGCATACAATAAACATAACTTTTTATGCTCATATATATAAGTAATGATGTTCAAATATCATTATTCTAAAACAAGTTTTGTTGATCGTGAGTATATTGCTACAAAATATTTTAAGTTTAGATGCAATGCCAATATATACTTTTTTGTATGTTGATCTACTGTAACATCTTTTGATATATTGTAACATTTTGAAGACAGAAAAAGAGAAATGTTACTATGAAATAATAAGACTTTTAAAAATACTCATATAAGAAATTGAGGTTTACCATATAGATTAATGTTTCCCTTTCTGAAATCAAAAACATTTCTCCACTCATTGGGTAGGTTTATTCCATTCACATTGTTTTAGCCTTCTTTATTCTTGCTATTTTTCCCCTCCTTTCTCACTGTCTGCTAAAACATCCTTTATTATGAAGATCAGTAATTTAGGAATATTAAAATAAAGTGAGAGGGAAATCTCAAAAAACTTGTTTGCATATTTCTCTTTACTGAGAACCACAATTAATATTCTTCACAAAAAATACCAGACCAAAATCGATATATAAACATTTTTGGAAAGCTCAAGAAATGAAAATTAATGACAGCTTTCCATTCTGTTTTATACTATCTTTCTCTTAGAACTTTTCCTAACCAGAATTAATTTAGTCCCAAGACTTCAACTACATTAGTACCTGGAGTCCACAGGTAAACATTAAAATAAATGATGCTCTTTCCTTGACAATCTCTTATATAAACACACAGTTTAGGCTTTAAAATAGCAGTAGGGCTGGGGATTTAGCTCAGTGGTTTCACCACCTGCTTTGCAAGCACAAGGACCAGAGTTTGATCCCCGGTATCAATAAAATAAAATAAAATAAAATAAAATAAAATAAAATAAAATAAAATAAAATAGCTATAAGTGTGTAATTTTTGAGAAATAGTAAGGTTTTTTTCCTTAAAAAAAAAAACACCTCATTTTGTGAGGCAAGTTGAGTTCCACCCTAACCCTGCTGGGTAACTTAGTGAGAACCTGTCTCAAAAT
The DNA here is from genome assembly GCF_012274545.1 of Fukomys damarensis. Taxonomy (NCBI): domain Eukaryota; kingdom Metazoa; phylum Chordata; class Mammalia; order Rodentia; family Bathyergidae; genus Fukomys; species Fukomys damarensis. The sequence goes on along the minus strand of NW_022900917.1, from coordinate 30,575,412 downwards.
TAAAAATAATAAAAGGATGATATGTAGCTGAATTCAAAAGACCTGGGTTTAATCCCCAGAACCACCATCACACACACACACACACACACACACACTTACTTTCTTGCTGTCTTAGTTTGAAGGTTATTTGCAGAAAAGAAAAGACTTGATACTTTCAGGTCCATGAAGAAGGTAGGGCTTTATGGAGATTAGCAGGAAGAAGCACTTTGGGGCCATTGTTTAGCCTACCTTCAAAGCTTCTATATGAAGGACTTATTACCTAGGACCAGAGCTGCTTCTTCATTAAATGAAAATAGAGTAGATTCCTTAATTTTTCTTTTGTGATTATTCTTTATACTTTAAATATATCTTTCCATAGATATCTTTGCATAGCTTGTTTTGCATGTCAACTCATCATTTGATAAATGAATTATGGGTTAATTTTAGATTATTAGAAAAGAATTGCAATTTGAAAGCCTTCCTCAACAGCCCCCTTTTCTTGCTAGCACAGATAGTCATAGGACACAGCTGCAATTCTGAATTACCTCCTGAAGCCAAATAGTCTCAATATGTCTCAGAGCAAATATATCTTATGCTTAAATATAAAACCCAGCAAGGTCATCTCTATATTTGATTTTCCATTCCTTTAGAAGAAGATTTGAAGTATCATTTCTATATTTTAATTTTAGAAAATAAACTGAAGAGGTCTTGGTCACTTAATAAGCCTGCAAGTTTACCTCATTAGTTGCATAATCCAGAAGTTCAGGAGATATAGACAAATACATTACATATTTTATTTATTAACTCAAAGACATATTTTAACCAAAGCTGTAGATGAGGGAAGCAGTAGAAATAGAACTCCTAGATCAAGTGCTGAAGAAAAAAAAGTTCATTATAGAGATGTTGGATTATAATGAAGAAATACAGTAGTAACTAATGTATACTAATATGGTGCAACAAGGTTTTAGGTGGGGATGGAATAAAAACTTTCCAGGATAGAATTCTCCAGTGAATACTTAAAGTGTAGAAAAATGACCTTGTCTTTAGCTTGTTTTGGTGAAAGAGGGTAGTATGCTGAAGTTAACAGAAGCACTGAATGGGGTGAATTTGTCATTTGATTTTGACATCTTAAAATAATGTCTCCACTTTCAGTTCCATATGTTTACTTATGTGCAGACCACCTTTGACAAAGACCCAAATTTTCTACCAGGAGCTTTGTATCTTCCTCACCTGTCCACAGAGATTTATGGAGACCTTGAAGTTGTGTAACATCTACCAAGAGTTAATTAGAAGTTTTAGCATACAGATTTGAAAAGTTTTTACATTTTCTATATATATTTTTCATGAGGATTAGTATATGTGTGAAGAAATGTATCCCACAGTGTGAATTATGATTTATTAATTAACACTTGGTTATGATACTAGCATTTGCCAATATATCACAGTAGGTGAGAATAAATATAACAAACACCATTCAAACCTTGTCATTTTTTGGCTTCTATCATGCTGTTCATTGTGCAATTTAATTAAAAACAGAGATCAGTATTACCATTGGGATTCCTTCTGTTTTCTTATCTTTCTTCATTATGTCTGTTTTGTTTTAAAAATATTCAATGTACTAGGCTATATGTTTATAAGCTATGAATTGAATTTTTCCAGTTTAATACAAATTTATACAGACCCTTTAATATGCAGCATTTAGTAGAAGTTAAATTTTCATATTATAAATTACTCACTAATGCATTTGTATTTAAATATTTAATTATCAATAATTAGCATTTTACATTCCTAGTCATCATATGATCTACTCTTCAACTTGGAAATTTCCTATAATTTATAAAACACTACACACTGGAGAGAACACAAAGGATCTGACTGTTGAGTTGAATGTCTATGAATTGGAAATAGTAATAAAAATCAAGCTCTTCTAGTAATTATTCAGTAATTAAAAGTCATAGCAAAAGCAAGATTTTCAAATTTCCCACTGTGGCTTTCCAGCCCTTCCTTCTTCTTCTTCTTCTTCTTCTTTTTTTCCGCCTTGGTACTGAGGACATTGTGCTTGCTAGGCAGGTGCAGTGCCACTGAGCTAAATTTCCAGACCTCCAGCTCTTTCTTCTTTCACTCTGACACAAGTTTACAAAGAACATAGATGCCTCAGATAGGAAGAACATTTTACAATTATCCTAATATTATACTCCTAAAATTATAAAGCTTATTCTTTTTGTTCTTTTTTTTAACATAGGGTCTCACTATGTAGTTCAGGCTGATTGGAACTCACTATGTAGCCCAAGCTGGCCTCAGACCCATGATAATGGGTCCTGTCTTAGCCTCTCAAGTGCTGGAATGATAGGTATTGGCTACCATGCCCATCTAAGCTTATATTAGTCTTTACAAGGAGCCATGCACAATAAATCCATAGATCCTAGTTACATTTAACATATAGAATCTCTGAAGGTATAGTCTCTTAAAAGCATCTCAAAATAAATAAATCTTCTGCTAGGGAAAAATGACATAGGTGCAAGGTGAATGGATGGGATTGTATTATCGGCCTTCTTTCTTTTCTGGAGGTGGTCCTTACCATAGATCTTCCTGGTTAAAGGGATTAATGCCTTATTATTTTTTATTTTTATTTTTGTTTTTTGAGACAGGGTATCACCAAGTAGTTGAGACTGACCTGGAACTCACTATGTAGTCCAGGCTGGTCTCGAACTCACAGTGATCCTCCTGCCTCAGCCTTCTGAGTGCTGGGATTACAGGCGTGCACCACCAGGCCCGGCAAGGCCTTGTTATTATAAACCTTTATTTAATAACACTGTTTATACTTTTATAAAATTCAGTTTAAGATATATTTCCAACCTATGCATTTGTAATGAGAACACACAGAAGTGGCACTTTGTATCAGTACTACAGTTTGCTCATTATAAGAAAACATTCATTTTTTTCAATGTGTTCCTCACTGATGGACATCTTGTATATTGACTATTAGTGGAAATTATTACAAGTTTTATATATTTGAGTGTATCTGATTAGTTTGTCATTAAAACATTTACTGTCTTCTGACCATCTTTGGGATTATAACGTATTTCCTCCTCTTTGAGCCTGGGCACTTGACTAGCTTCAGGACATTTCTATCTATGGGCATAAAATACTGTGTACTAATTGCAACTCTAGGCCTTTAGAAGCCTTCCAGGCTTCTACTTGCTCTCTTGAGTCTCTTCTCTCAATATGTGGGGACATATGCAGACTAGTGCTCTGGATCCCGAAGAATGCTGTGACATGTGATGCACAGCCAAGCCTCCTCAATCAAGCCTGGCCTAGACGAGACAAGTAGTCCCTCGCACACATGGTAAGGCTAGCCTGGATCATCAGAGCTACTCATGTAGGCTCAGCCTATACCAGTCTTCCCGTGCCAGTGTGCAGATATAGAGGAATAAATTACTGTTCTTTCAAATGAATTTTTGAAAGTTTTGCTAGGGATTATTTTTGTAGCAATATCTACAAGTGTTTTCATATGAAGGATATATCCCTAGGCCTAGAATTGCTGTGACAGTATATTCATTATTTAGGGAATTATAGATTTAATTCTTTCTTAATGTTTAGAGATAAAAATACAGCCTATGTTATTTTGGGTATCCATTTATAACTTTTTACAAATTTGTTCAACTAAGATACAAACTCGAAAACAGTTCTAATAACTACTCTTGTTTTCTTTGCTCATCATATTTTCTCTGTTAATTATAGATTCAAGTGTATTATTGGGAAAATATTCAAAATAATAAAGTCTGCCATGTAAAGCAATAGTGAAACATATGTATTGTATCTCTAGTGAACTTGCTATCTTCCTTGCTATCAGATTTTGAGGAATAGAGCACCCTGATAAGAATTTGAGTATGAAGCTCTGCAAAACATTCATGGAACTTGAGGATTTTTAGCAATGGACCATCAAAATTATGTTCTACATACAATCCAAATTTTTTATCTTTTTTGTTGCTAAAGTGGAACATAAATTTTCTGAGGGTAATCTTAATCTTCTCTCGGTGGAAGTGGGATGCACTTGTTTAGCCTTTTGCTTTTCTGAAGAAATATCTAGAATCACAGATGGTAATGCTTGTGGCTGTGACAATAACAGGTAAAACAATTGGAAATATAACACTTATTGGAAAGTAAGACCTGGAACTGAGAGTTGCTCAAAATCTATAAAAATCACCTTGAAGCCAACCTTATTTGCTTCATCCATTTCACTAGGTACTATAAGTATGTGTCAATAACTTTAGACTTGTAAGTACTGGAATTACATTGGCTTCCAGCTCAACTGCCTGTTATAGAATTGTTTAATAAGTTGCCATTATCTTTTGACTATGACCAATGTATACATATCATAATAATAATATGCTTAGTTACCACAAGGCAATGGAAATTATTGGGGTCCCCTTTGTGAACAAATGCTGGGATAATTTTTTCCTAGGCAGCCTCTCCTTTATTTACCAAGGGGAGTCCTATCAATTTTTCTAAGCCCAAAATTATCCATGAATGTCATTTTTCCATTAGGTTTGAGCTATTGATATTGTTTAGCGTGTAATAAATGCCTTTGAAATTTCATAGAAAACATTTTTTCCTGATTCTACTTATGCAATTATATTTTTCCTTGTGTCAAATTTTCAACTATTTCGAATTCATTTTATACATCCTACTACTTGTACCTTTGAAAGCAATTCTGTACCTTAGAAGTACATAGAAAGGCATCAAATGTGAATATAAATAAAAACTATTTGAAATGTGATAAAATGACACAAACATTTGGATATCCTTTCTGTGAGACATGAAATAATGAGAGAGGGATGGATTCCTCTATATTCCTTTGCCAATTTAATTTAACTACCATCTTGTTTTGGTATCAGGTTAACAAGTATGAATGTGTAGAATTGTTTCTTAGTTCTTTTTTCTCTGGACTATGTCTCAGTTGCTTATCTCATTGCTGAGACAAAAATATCCAACACCCAAAGGTAACGGAGGAAAGATTTATTTCACTCACAGGTTATAGACGTTTCAATCCCCAGTTGGCTGGCTCCAGGGCAAGGTGGTGTGTCAGACAGGCACTGCAGAAGAGGAACAGTTCATTGTGGGCTGAAGGTAGCAAAACAAGCAAGAGTCCTTAGCAGCTTCTTTCTTTCCCTTTTATATTCTATCTAGTCTACCGGAATTAGGGTGGTGCCAAACCAATCAGTGGACTGATTTAGTAATCACTCACTCTTAATCCCAGCACCACACATTCTAGATCCATCCACCTCTGAAGAAGCCTCACATATGACTGTTTGAGGCTTTGAGAGGGACATCTAGATACCACCATAACAGACTACAAAGGAGAATGCATAACCTTTAAACCAATTGCAAGGTGATGTTCATAATTTCTGTTAAAGAGTTTCTTCTGATTCATGACATGCTATATCCCTTGAGGCACAAAAAGTATATAGTATACATAGGTTTTACGGGATATCAGACAAACAAAAGTCTTGGGCAGAGCTTTCCCTCTAGTATGGCAATTCACAATTATTTATTCAATTAAAGCAAAAATGCCTATACAAAAGTGTTTCTCAATCATACATATTTCAGGTACATATGCCTTACAAACATCTAAATCATTAGTGATTAAAATCTAAAACTTCAAATATACATGTATTTGAATTAGGTAAATAAAATTATTATTTTGGGGTGAGCAAACTTGGTTCCTTATACTTGCAAGGCAGGCAGTAGAACCACTGAGCTAAATCCTCTGCAAAAATTATTTTTAATAGACGGAAAATTCCATTCCTATTCTCAATTCATAGGTGTTAACATAACAGATTTTATCCTCCTAAGATTTTCATCTTATTTGATCTAACTTTACCTTCCTCAATTAGTGATGTAGATGAGAAAAATGAATATAAGAAACAAATAAGCTGTGGGAAAAGGAACTCTTCTCCACTGTTGGTGGGAATGTAGATTGGTACAACCATTGTGGAAATCGGTATAGAGATACCTCAAGTAAGTATGACTACAAGTCCCATTTGACCCAGCTACCTCCCTGCTGCATATTTACCTAAAAGAATTAAGAGAATCATACCACAGTGATATATGCTTGCCCATGTTTATAGCAGCACAGTTTGTAATAGCTAAAATTAGGAAACAGCACAATTTCCCATCAACTGGAGACTGGATAAAGATGTGGTGGTTTTTCTAATAAAATGGAGTACTACTCAGCCATAAAAAATGAAAAACTAGAGACATTTATAGCTAAATGCATGCACATTGAGACCATGTTGTTAAGTGAAATAAATAGGATATACATGTAAAAACCAAATAGTTTCTCTGGTGTGAGAAATTGAAAGTATAATTAAGGATGAAAATGTATAACAGATAATGTGAAATAGGAAAAAAAGGTTGAAAGAAGTGGGAGGAGTAGGGGAAAGGATAGAAGGGAAAGAAATAAACACAAGTAAAGGAATAAATGGAAATACAATATTTGTAAATAGGAAGGGGTGGAGGGATTGAAGAGAGGGAAGGGAAAGGGGGAAAATAAGAATCAAGATATACTATGTAAAGGTACAAATTCCCAATAATTAATGTCGTTATATTGTGCACCTAAAGCGTACCAATAAAATTAATAAAAAAAGAAAAAATGTAGTTGTTAAAGAGCATTTGTTCCAACACACACACACACACACACACACACACACACACACACAACAGACACACAGATTTGCTTTTAAGTCTTGCCTGAAGAGTTTTCACTTTGGTGTGTATATTTTCACTTTTGGATTCACCTAAGCACTTATACCTGGTTATCACTTTACTTTTTTTTTTTTATAGCAGGGATTGAACTCAGGTTCTTGCCCTTGCAAGGCAGGAGGGAGAACCACTGATCTAAATCCCTGGCCCTATATTGTTTTTAAATGTAAGCCATATGTTAGTTATTTTACTCATTAAAGCAGAGCAATATATGGATTCTTTTAATTATTAAACAAAGTTAAAATAAACCAAGTGTGTTTCAGTCTTGCAGAAGGAATCCTGACATCAGATACTATTCTGTGAACCAGGAGCTCCAGAGCTATCTTCGCTAACATTTTTATTCCTATTCCCAAGAAACATTACTTTTATTATTTTTATTTTTTCCCTCATTGAGTTTATTGGTTCTTTTTAGGTATACAGTACAGTTGCATTCATCATTGGGATTTTGTACATTTACATGACAGGTCTTGGTTCTTATGTTTTCCCCATAAACCTGCCCTCCCTTCACCCCCTCCTCTCTTCCCTATTAACAAAAACTTTTTCATTTTTTCATTTTCCCAAGTTTCCTTTATTTCCTTACCCATACCCTTCCCACTTCCCCTACACCCCCAGCCCTTTTCTTCCTATTTCACATTGTCAATTATACCATTTGGATGTTATTTGCACTTATAGTTTTTCACACCAGAGATACTATTTGACATTTACAAATGTGTGACTTATTTATTTCACTTAAAATTATGAACTCAATATTCATTTTCCTAGAAATGACTCTAATTTCTCATTCTTTATGGCTCAGTAGTATTCCATTTTATAGAAAAATAATATCTTGCTTATGCAGTCTCCAAATGATGGGCGATTGGGCTGTTTCCATGTTTTAGCTATTACAAGCTGTGCCACTATAAACATGGGTGAGCATATATGACTGTGGTATGATTCTTTTAATTCTTTGGGAAAGGTACCCAGCAGAGGGATAGTTGGGTCAAATGGAATCTCTAATTCTAGTTCTTTGAGGTATTTCCATATTAATTTCCATAGTGCTTTCACCAGTCAGCACTCCCACCAAAAATGGAGAAGGATTCCTTTCTCCCCACATTCCTGCCAACATTTGTTATTGGTTGATTTCTTGAGAGAAGTCATCCTTTCTGGTGTGAGGTGGAATGTCAGTTTTATTTTCATCTGCACCTCTCCAATGACCAGTGATGTGGAACATTTTTTCATATATTTATTTGCTACTTTTACTTCTTTGTCTGATACATGTCTGTTCATTTCAAATACCCATTTTTGAATCAGGTCTTTATATTTGGGGGAGCTGATTTTTTAAGTTCTTTATATATTCCAGATAATAGCCCTTTGTCTGAGGAGCACCTGATAAAATTTTTTTTCCCACATTGTAGGTTGTCTCTTAGCTCTTTTGGTGATTTCTTTTGCAATGCAGAAGCTTTTTAATAAGATGAGAACCCAGTTTTTGATTCTTTGTGCTAGTTCCTGTGCTACTAAGGATTTATTCATAAAGTCTTTTCTAATGCCAATGTCTTCAAGAGTTCTTCCTCTCTTATCTTCCAGCAAATTTAGTGTTTCTTTTTTAATATTTAGATCTGTACTCCATGTAGATTTTAGTTTGGTGCATGGTGAAAGATAAGGGTCTAGTTTTAATCTTTGGCAGGTTGAAATCCAGTTTTTCCAGTATCATTTATTAAAGTAGCTATCTTTCCTCCAGTAAGGATGGTTGGCACCTGTGTCAAAGATGAGGTAGCTCAGTACATCGTGGTTTTCTGTCTTCCAATCTATTCCACTGATCTGCAGGTCTGTTTCTTTGCCAGTACTATGCTGTTTTTATCACAGTGGCTTTATAGTATAGTTTCAAATTGGGAATTGTTATACCCGCTGCCATGTCTGTGTTGCCTAGGATGACTTCTGCTATTCTAGGTCTTTTCTGGTTCCAAATTAATTTTTGAATTACTTTTCTATTTCTATGAAATATACTGTTGGAATTTCAATTGTCCTTTCATTGAATCCGTATAGCAGTTTTGGTAGTATGGCCATTTTCACTAAATTGATTCTCCCTACCCAGGAGCAGGGGATATCCTTAAATTTTCTTACATCCTCTTTGATCTCTTTTTTCAGAGTGCTGTAGTTTTCAGTGTAGAGGTCTTTTACTTCTTTTGTTAGAATGATTCCTAGATACTTCATTTTTCTGGGGTGCAATTGTGAAAGGAATTGTTTTCCCAATTTCTCTCTCAGTGAGTCTGTTATTTGTGTACAAGAAGGCTATTGATTTTTGAGTGTTGACCTTGTATCCAGCTACTCTGCTGAAAGTGTCAATTAAGTCTAGAAGTCTTTTGGTGGAGTTTTTTGGGTCTTCAATGTAGAGTATCATATTGTCAGCAAATAATGACAGTTTAACTTTTTCCTTTCCCATCTTTGTTGCTTTAATTTCTTTCTCTTGTCTAATTGATGTGGCTGATGTTTCCAGAACTATATTGAAGAGGAGTAGTAACAGTGGGCATCCTTGTCTTGTTCTTGATTTTAATGTTAAGTTTTTTAGTTTTTGGCGATTTAATATGATGTTGGTTGTTGGTTTTTCATAGATAGCCTTTATCAAATTGGGATATAGACCATCTGTTCCATTTTTTTACAGTTTTTTTTATCATGAATGTGTGTTGAATTTTGTCAAAATAATTTCCTGCATCTATTGAGATGACCATATGGTTTTTGTCCTTGACTCTTTTAAAATAGTGTATTGCATTTATCAATTTACATATGTTGAACCATCCTTGCATCCCTGGAATAAATCCAACTACATCAGGGTGTATGATCTTGATGACCCTCTGCATCTGTTTGCCACTATCTTATTAAAGATTTTTGCATCTATGTTAATTAAGGAGATTAGACTGTAGTTCTCTTCTTTGGTTGGATCTTTCCCTGGTTTTGGAATCAAAGTAGCATTTTCTTCCAGGAATGAGTTTGGAAGTATTGCTTCCCTTTCAATTTCATTCAAAAGTTTAAAGTGTAGTGGAGCTCTTCTCTAAATGTCTTGTAAAACTCAGCAGTGAACCCATCAGGACCTGGGCTTTTATTCACTGGTAAACTTTTAATTACATTTTCATTTTCACTCTTTGTAGTTGGGGTGTTTAGAATTTTTTTATCATCTTTGTTCATCTGTGATAATTCATAAGTATTTAGAAATCTGTCCATTTCTGTGTTTTCCATTTTGTTTGAGTAAATATTCTCAAAGTAGGAACTGATGGTCCTCTGGATTTCTGCTGTATCTGTTATGACTTCACAATTTTGTTCCTAATTGCATTCACCTGAGCCTTTTCTTTCCTTTTTTTGACAAGGTTTGATAAGGATTTATGTATTTTATTTATTATTTCAAAAAACCAACTCTTCAATTCATTGTTTTTTTTTATAATTTTCTCAGTTTCCATCGCATTGATTTCTGCTCTAATCTGTATAATTTCCTCCCATGTTTGAGCTTTAGGTTTTTCTTGCTCTTCTTTTTCTAGCAGTCTAAGATTCATCATTAGTTTGTTTATTTGAGGTTGCTCTATTTTCCTAGTGTGGGCATTCACTGCTATGAATTTTCCACATAGAATTACTTTCATTGAATCCTAGAGATTCCTGTGTGTTGTATTGGCATTATCATTTATTTTTAAAAACTGTCTAATTTCTTATTTAATTTCCTCTGTGACCCATTGATTGCTCAGGAGAGTGTTGTTCAATTTCCATGTGTTTGTGAAGTCCCTGCAGTTTCTTATACTATTGATCTCCAGTCTAATTGCACTATGATCTGATAGTTTACATGGGTTAACTGATTCCTTTGCCTTTATTTAAACCTGTTCTATGAGCTAGTATGAGGTCTATTTTGGAGAATGACCCACATGCAGCCAAAAAGAATGTATATTCTGATTTTGTGGGGTGGAACACTCTATAGATGTCTATTAAGTCCATATATTCAAAAGTTTGGTTCAGTCCTAGTATTTTGTTGTTGATTTTTTGTCTAGATGATCTGGCTGTTTGTGAATGTGGGGTACCTAGGTTCCCAGCTACAATTGTATTAGTACTTATTTGGTTTTTCATGTTCCTTAATTTTTGTTTAATATAGTTGCAGGTATTAACATTTGGTGCATATATATTTAAAATTGTCATCTATTCCTCTTGAATTGTTCCCTTTACAAGAATGTAGTGGTCTTCCTTGTATCTCTTAATCCATTTTGATTTGAAAATTATTTTGTCTGCTAATAAGATAGCTACCCCTGCTTTTTTCTGGGCTCCTGTCTCATGGATAACTCTTTTCCATCCTTTCATCCTGGATGAATCCATCCTGGATGGATCTTTCCCATCCTGGGCTTCTTTTTGAACTAGGTGTGTTTCTTGTATACAATATATTGTTGGATTTTGCTTCTTATTCCATTTTGCCAGTCTATTTCTCTTGATTGGTGAGTTGAGGCCATTGACATTGATGGTTATAACTGATATGTACTGACTTATTATTGTCACATTATTGTTCTGTTGTTGGCTCATTTTAATCCCCCCTCTTCCTGTAGTTTCTTGCTTTGCCTAATTGATTTGCTCTGTTGGGCCTCATGGTGTTGTGATCTTCATTGTCTTTTTTCTAGGATATTATTTAGAATTGTTTGGAGTGCTGGTTTGGTATTCATGAAGTTTCTCAGGTGTTCTTTGTCATGGAAGTATCTTATTTCCCCATCCATTTTATTCACCATCCATTTTGAAAGAGAGTTTTGCAGGATACATCAGTCTAGGTAGGAGGTTGTTTTCTTTTAGGAGTTGAAATACTGCACTCCAGGCTCTCCTCCACCTGCTGGTTTGTGTTGAAAAGTCTGCTCTCATTCTGATGGGCTTTCTTTGCATGTGATTTGTTTCTTTTCTCTTAGTGCTTGTAGTATTTGGTTCTTTTGTTGGGTTTTTGGGATCTTGATCATTATATGTCTAGGTGTAGATTTTTTGTGATCATGGCTAGTTGGAGTCCTATATGCCTCACTTATCTGTATGTCAAATTCTTCCCCTCTGTTTGGCAAGTTTTCTGTCATTAGTTTTGTGAAGAGCTTTTTTAAGTCATTTGTATTTTTCCTGGTACTTCATGGATTCCTATAAGTCCTATATCATTTTTCTTTGCATCATCTAAGAGTTGTTGGATTGATTTCTCAGTCCCTTCCTGTTTTTAAGAGACTTCCCTGTTCATGGTCACTGACTGCAATCCTATCTTCTATATTTGAAATTCTATCTTCACATTCTTTTATCCTGCTGTGAAAACTTTTAATAGAGTTTTTAATCTGAATATCTGAATTTGTTTCATGGATTCCATTTCTTTCCTATGTTGGGCATTCATGGTTTCCATTTCTTTCTTATGATGGACCTTCATGGCTTCTATCATGGTTCTGAGCCCATCTATTTTTTTGTCAGTTTCTGTTCTAGAGTCTCTAATCATGTCTTTCATTGTGCTCACCATCTCTGTAGTTATCTGGGAAATTGTTTCTGTTTTGAATTTTTCTGGAGCCTGCTTGATCTGTTTTGTTATTTCCAGTGCTATGAGTTCAGGGTTTCCTGGTGGTTGATTGTCAGACTTTTCCACCTCATTTCCCCTAGAGTTTTCCTTTGGTGAACTGGAAGTCTGTCTTTATGTCTTGCTTAAGTGTTTTCTCATTTTTATTTTTGTGGTTGGGTTTTCCTTGGTTTAATTCCTGGGTTATTACTTAAATCTTCCTGATACAGTTGCTCGTTAGCTTTTAAGTCTCTAATGACTCACAGACACACTCATTTTCATAATATAAGAAAACACAGCTCATCATATCAATCACAACACTTTATCCCAATTAATACAGTCAGCAACACAATAGCATCCAGCACAGTTTAAAAATTGACCATTTGTGGTAGTCATTAAGCTAACACCTTTAAACCATGTGAATTAAATCAGAATCAAATAACAGCCCAAAACATGTTTACAGTGAATCAACTCTTCAATATAGCATCTTTACCATTTAGGATGGGAGCTTAGACAGAGTTAGGATGAGAGGAATTAATGGATGGAAGAATTTGAGAAGGTTTCAAGTAAGCCAGGGGACACAGGATGATCCCACAAACTTTAGGTAATTGTTGCAAACAAGAGGAAAAGACAGAGTGCAAGAATAAAACAACTTAACAGGGGCACACTTACCTTTGAAACTATTGATCTTTGATTGAAGGAAAAAGAGAGTAGAAAAGACAAAGAAAGAATCAAAATCAATAAAAGAAGAAATCTGAGTTAGGGCAGGAACAGGAACAGAAAGGGAGATAAACAACAATATGGGGGAGCAAGACACTGAGTTGGAAAAAATAAGACAGACAAAAGAATTTGCAGAATGGAATGAGGAAAAGAAAGAAGAAAAAAATTGAAGGGCCTCTTTCAGGCTATATTTCTGCTGTAACAACGTACAATGTGCACAGCAATGTGTAGAAGTAAGTCATTTAGTCTCAGCTAGCCAATAGCAGACCCCTGAGATTCAGCCTGAATTCAGCATGCAAGGCCCAAATTGAGCTCTCTGACCTCCTGCAGGGTTGAACTCTGCAAGGTTCTACCACAGGTTCCCTTTGCCCTTTCTCTGAAGATATTTAAAGTTCTGATGGAAGGTGGTGATCCCACCAAATTACCAACTATGAAGGTCTGATGTTTCTTTATTGCAGTTGTTCATTTCTGTTCTAGTTTTGGGAGCTCAGAAAAATGAACTTATGACCATCTGTGCCTCTGCAGAGTGGATCCAAGAACTGGCACAATCAGGAGGTCTGAGAACGTGCTTGTGCACTTGTGTGTGTGTGTGTGTGTGTGTGTTCATGGTGGTGGTGGTGGATGTTGCAGAGGCATCTGCCTGGCTAACTGGTCCTTACCAGTCCACTTTATACAGGCTGGAGGATGGGATCTCTGCACGGCTGACCTGGTCCTCCATGTTCCAGCAGGCCGGGCTGAGGGCAGGGGTCAGGGTGAGCCCACCACATGGCTAACTGGTCCTTACCCATCTGCTTGATGCAGCTAGATACATTACTTTTAAAAAACTTATTATTGTGTTTGCAAAGAACTCTCCTTCCCTTTTGCTATAATGAAATTCAGATTTATTCTTATTTTGTATTTATCTAAAGATGATACATATCTGAAGTTTTGTAATTGTTTTATCATAGGATCTTGTATAATGTAGACATTCAATAAGTGATTTTTCATGAGTGATAGAAATGATTCTTAAATCAAATATATATATATATTTGATATATATATATATATGCACACACAGATATAATTTCAAATGCTAGGCTAATGGATACATGAGTGCTTTATATTTTATATGTATTATCATCCATTTTTTATATATAGAAAAATTCTGTATTAGCAAGATGAAATTTTTGTTTCTATGGCAGACTAGCCATTCTAATTTCCTTTGTGAAATAATTCTATTACATCTACATGTCTTCTGGTCAAAGTGCATTGACAATTCACTTTTCCAATTATGATTCATTTGCTAACAGTTTAGAAAGGGAAGACAGATAACTTTTTCTGAGCAAGATTATAAATATAAAGCTCCCTGTGGTACAAATATCAAGCAGGTTTACCAACCCTCCCCCTTTTTTAAAACCCTAACAAGCATTTATTATGGTGAGGATCTGCCGAGCTGTCTCCAAACAAAGGACAGAAAGCAACATGGCAGGGCAGGGAGCTTCTTTTATGGAAGTGGGGTGGGGTTAGACTGAGCTGAGGTGGAGTTGAGTGAGGTAGTATTAAGGGTTTGGAGGAGCCTGTTACATCACTGGGAAGGGCTTGTGACATCACTAGCTGCTAGGAGGTTGCAAATATCAGGTTACCTTTCTTGGTGGGAAGAGGCACATGTTGGGAAGAAGAATATCCTTTGGTGGTAAAAAAAGCTAGGTATGTTTTCTTTTTGGCATCTGGGATCAAATTTGAGGCTTTGCACTTGCAAGACAGGCAGCAGAACAACTGAGGTAATTCCCAGGCCTAGCCCTTTTAAAAGTTTATGAATTTCTTTGTTTTAAGGATCCTAACCTGTAATAAAGGCTTCCATATGAATAACATACACTTTGGTCCTCCTCTGCATTGTTCACATGGAACTTGGCACAGTAAAGTTAAACAGTGGGCATATGAGACTAATTCTTTCTGCAGTGGTGTAAATTACAGTACACTATCTAAATCCCTTTGGGCTTGTTGTCCCATGCTGATAAATTGCATCGGTTGTGGCAAGCTGCCTTAGCAGCTGTAGTAGCAGCACTTGTCACTTCCCTTCTGAATACTATTTAAAAAATGGAACCAATATATTTTTCAATTATCTCAAACACTGAAAATTCAGAAACTACCAATGCATATTTAGATGAAAGCCTTAGTAAAAAATGAGAAACCAGAATATGGTACTAAGCAGATAAATAATTTTTAACCTAAGAACTTTTGCTGCCTGACAATCTAAAGTTTTAGCCTTTAGTCATCAGAGAGATGAGTACGGACATGGTCTGCTGTGGCTAAAGAAGGTAATTCTGAAGAAGCCATACACAAAGTGCAAAGAGCTGTTAATTTCTACAAATGTGTTTAACAACAGGAAGATAGCCATACTCAAGTGCTACAAGGACAGCATAATTTCACTGAACTGTGATGAGGGAGGAAATACTGTCAGGCATTATTATCACAAATCTGTTATTGATGGTTTGCATAACCAATCATAACCATCCTAAAGACCTTTTGCTGTCAGTTCTTTCAAAGAGGGAGGGTCTCAGGTCCCTTGCAGGAGAAAATGTCACTGCTTTGTGTCTGACCTCAAAGAATTTCCACAAATAAGTTCCATATATCAAGAATAAAAAAACAAGCAAAACGAAATTTAAAAAAACAAAACCAGTACAAATCTAGAAAGGAAATTATCTTTGAAGATTTTAAATACTAGAGCTATTAAATATATATTAAATAATATACTTAATATGTTTGAAAAATAAGCCTGAAAAGATTTTTAGGGTGTTGGAAACTACATATATAAAAAAGAAAAAACAGATTTAAAAATTAACCAAATATACTAAGAAAATAAAATATAATGAGTTAATGGATGCACTTAGCAACTAATCAGATAAAAAAATGAGATTTTAATGATGTTCAAGATTAATAGAAGAAATTATGTAGATTACAAAACAGGTAAAGAGAGAAAATCATAAAATAGAGATAAAATTTTATGGGATAGAGACATAAGAAAGTTCAACATATGCTTAATGGGAGATCCTTGAGTGACTTTGGAATAAATAATGCTTGAAGATTTTCTGGAAATAAAGAAGAAACGTTCACAGATAACATGAACAATAATTTTATACATTTCTTTTTAGTATCAGTAGCAACAACAAATAGTGAGGTAGCATATTCAATGTGCTGAATGAAAATCAAGGCCAAACTATAAAACAAAATCCAGCCTTAAGATGAAGTAAAGATGTTGTAAACAAAATCGGAGAAAAGTCTCACCATTAACATATTCTTAAAAGAAAATCTAAAAAATATATTTCAAGGGGAAGTAAAATGACTCCAAAGGAAACCCCGATTGTGTGAAGGTATGCACAACAAAAGTGGTAATTATCTTTAGCTGCCTAAAAAAGAAAGTTACAATATTTGTGAAGAGATACTAAATAGAACTGAAGTGAAGAATAAAATAAAATATAAGTGGGGAAAAATAGTAATTCAGGTCTTTATATTGTTAAAGAAGAAAAGAAATTAAATGATTCACTTTGACATTGATAAATTATTTATATGTACTGTAATTTCTAGACTGACACTAAGAAAATAGGGAGCATGTAATCCAATCTAGTAAAGGAAAAGATAGCACATAAGATTTATTCATTAACACAGAAAACAAAAAGCAAAAGGCAAAAATGGAAAAAAGAAAGCAAAACAACACAAAACCAGAAATGGAGAAATAAATAGAAAACATAAAATAAGATGGTATAGACTAAAGTATATCAATAATTATATTAAATGAAGAAAAATAATATTTGTGAAAAGAATTATTAAAATACTCCACAAAACTAAATTGCAATTATTTACCATCATAGCTAAAATCCTAGGAACAAAACAAATAAAAAAAAATTGAAAGGAAAGTGAAAAAAAATACCATGTTCTCTGCTATAAATAAATTAATATGACACAGAATATACTTAAGCAAAAATCATTCTTAGGCACAAAGGTCACATAAGAAAAATAAATTCCCAAATTATTAGAAATACATTAAAATGGTATTTTATAGAAATTAAAACATCAATTCCATAAGATCTTAATTAACAGAACCGGTATTTTGTAAGATGTTTAACAAATTGAGACATGACATCTAAATAAAAATATATTTTTGTATGTCATATTTAGTTTGCAAATATACAAATAACTTCAGCGATTTGAAGTTAATGCATCACTAATCTTATTCATAGGAAATGTAGTGAAAATAGCTACCGCTTCATTTTTAAGATCTTTATTTTTATAGCAATCACAAAACTTACTGACCAGGATATTAAAATAATGAGAAATTGTCCAAGATTGTTAGTTTGCAGTTTGCTTTAACTTTTACTGAGCAGACAATCCATATCTAGTTCTAAGATGCGCTTATGATGAGTTATATCATCACAGTCACTCATGATATGTCAACTTGACAACATTAGGAAAACACCCAGAGGCTCAGACATACTGCCGAGTAAGTCTGAGTAGGTCATGGAGGTGTGGCTTTGGTACTATATATGAATATGGCCCCTGGCCCTTTCCTCTGAAGTCCTTACTGTTCCCCTACTCTGCTAAGCATTCTTGCTCAGCCATCCCCTCTGTCATGATGGATTGAATACCCTGAAAATGTTAACTGAATTAAGCCTCTCCTCCTTTAAAATTGTATCAGATATTATAAATCTGCTGCAGGAAAGCTAATACATTTCTCTTTGTCTACTTATTTCTCCTTCAATTTGCCACAAGTATTTGTTTCCCCTTATCCTCACAATATGATCAAATCTTAATTATTTTGTTGCACAGAAAAAACATTTATTTGGCTGAGCACCCTGAAGGCACTTGTACTCCCAGCTACACAGGAGACTAAGGAAGGAGGATTGCAAATTCAAGAACTTCTTGAGTAATTTAGTGAGGCCTTACTTCAAAATAAAAACATTAATAGGACTAGGGATGTAGCTCAGTGGTAGAGTACTTGCCCAGCACGTTCCAGCCTCTGGGTTCAATCACCAATACTGCAATAAAAGAAAAACATTTATTTGTCTAATAATTAGAGTCGTTAGAATGAATATTGTAACAATGAAATCAAAACTGGATGTGGGATTTCAAAAAGCCCAAATACTTCAGTTTTAATAAGCTCTGTGGTTGTGACTGAGATATCACAGGGCTATTATCATTTGATCTTCAAAATAACTATAATAATGTTGTGAACACAATAATAATAAAAATAATAATAATGTTTATCATTAAAGTTGCTAGAAATCCTACTCAGTTCTATGCCTATTTCTATTAATAATAGACACTGAATTCCTTCAGGGCTTTTAAATATTACTATTGATATATAAATATTTTTGTGTATTCTAAATGCTGTATGTGCTGTACACACAAAAATATCTAAAATCTGATTTTTGATAGATCATTGCTAATTTCAATATGATCATTTTAAATTTAATTATTAATCTTATAATTGCTTCTTACTATTTTTTATTCTTGTATTTAAAAAAAAAATGCAGGCATGGTGGTACACACCTATAATCCCAGCAATTGGGAGGCCGAGGCAGGAGAATTGCTGCGTGTTTGAGGCCAGCTAGTGCTACATAGTGAGCTGAAGGCTGGACTGAACTAATAGAGAGGTCTTGTTTCAAAAAATAAAAAAAGGAAGAAAGAAAAGAAAAGAAACTATATCAAGTTTCTATTTATTTAGTACTTAGTATTTGAAACTTTCATTTATAGAAATTTTCTCTGCTCTTTTATTATTTTTATTTTTATATGTAAAATATATATTCTGTACTACACTTTTATATAATTTATGTTTAGTGAATAGAAGTTTTAAAGTTATATATTCTCTTCCCACCCACCCCAATTTATTGAAATTCTCCTGTTTCAGAGCATTAATCATGTTATTTGACAATCTTGTTGATTAATTCTAATCGCTTCTTATACATTAGCTCATGTTTTTGTACATAGAAAATTATGTAATTTAAATATAGCACTCATGTTTATTTTTTTCAAAACTGTGCACCTTTTACTGCTTTTTTCCCTCATGTAACTGTTTGTTAAGAACTCAGATCAGTTTGAAAACAAATGCTCATAATCAATCAATAGCCTTTTCTTTTTTAATTTAACAAATGTTTCTAACAAATCACTGCAAAGTATGAGGCTCTTGAGGGTTTGGGGCAAGTTCTAAGCTTTTTTTATTAAACCTTACTGCTTAAAAAAGTTGGGTCTTTATATGTTTTTAAAGAAAAGAGACAGTCATTTGTGAGAAGGAGGTCATGCTGCCCTTTGAAAATTTGACCAAATATATTCTAAAGAATAATATGTGTTTGTAGATCAAAACAATCATTTTATATGCCATTTGGGAGCTTGTAGATATGCTCTGTATACATTGCCTCAAAATTGAGATCTTTTGATTTAAAAATTTGTTAAAACTCCAACAAACATTTAATGAACACTAATTATAAGACAGTAACTCTAAAATATATCCTTGTACAATAAAGAGAGCAATAAAGCTAATGTTTACATCCCAGCTGCTTGTAGTATAAGGTATAAACTAAACAAAGGTCAAAGTACAACATATTCCATGCAATCTTTAGTGGATTTATGAATTTGTACTTCAGTCACTTATTTCTGTGAATGTTTTGGTAAAAAAAAAAACTTATGGTTTAATTTCATGTCCATTTTTTCATTATATAAAAGTTCCAGATTCTATGAATAAATACTAGCTTATACAAATGAAATTGAGCTCACCTAAAAGTAAATTATATTCTAGCCTAGTAACTCTCCATGTTTTTGTTTCCTCTCTGAGTTTATTATATGAGAGCACATCACTCTGGTATGTCCTTGTAAAGCTTTATTTTGGCTAAGCCAACATAATGGTGCTCAGAGATTTTTTATTGGTAGTTTTTCAAAGATGACTCCTGGTCAGAGATAACAGATTCCCTAGAATTTTTAGAAGAAGGTTTGTCTGCCTTTGCTTTCTGAAATGTTGTTGACAATTTGAAAATAAATAAATGAATAAAATACTTTGGTTGAACCATTGTAGTGATGTGTTGAGGTCTCCTTCTAGAGGAGGGGACTCGGGGATATGACTGCGGACACAGTGAATGACCAAAAGCAGATGGCTAATGGCAAAGTTTATTTATTTCTGACACAGGGTGTTATATACTAGTTTCAAGGCCACACACACAGGCATGATCTCAGTGGTTTGATGATTAACAGCAGTTATGAGCAGTGATTAACAGCAGTCATGAGCAGATACACATTGTTCAAACTAAAGACATAACATCTAGATAAAACAACAACTGTTTAAGACTAAAAGACAGTGTAAACCAGAAATAGGAATAAAGAAGAGATTAGGGAGTTGTTTGTAGGTCAAGGGACTTGGCTCTAGCACATCTCCTTCGGGACACCTGAGTCCCGGTGAGAACCAGCATTCCGGGACTCAGGGTCAGCGCTTCGGCTGTCCCAACAGTGATGGATAAGGTGCCTTCTCAAGGGAAGTATGGCCACGGGCCTGGTACGAACTGAGGATGAATTTAGCATCTGGAACTCTATTTTACCTGCACTGCTTGTTACCTCTTGGCTTGAAGAACAGGTGATAATTTTCTCTGCACTTCTTCGTAGTTTCTCAGACATCCTGCACATTTCACTGGCCTGTACACACTCTGGTTATTGTGCCCGTGGCTGGATTAATCTCAATTTTTCCTGCATCTTTCAAAAGGGATGTCAAATTGGTCAAAGCTTCTTTGGTTATATTTCTATTTCATCAATCTTTTCAAGTGAAATGGCTTACTCCTTTTTCTAGGGAGACTTCAGTAGGGAATTTTCATTTCAAATGACTACTATATGCAGTGTCTTCCTCACAACTAAAGCTGAAAATACAGAGGTGTCACACTTTTAATCTAAGTGTGCAGCAAATTTTGGGCTAAATGTCACTAAATTTGCATACATATCTTTGCATATAAGTTCACATTTAATATTCAATATTAAATATTCCTCACATATTCAATATTAATATGTGAGGAAGTAAAAGATTTGGGGAAAGAACAACTATTACCTCTACATGTAAAAACAATTAATTAGTGTAACTACTAATGGTTACAATAATGTCTTAAATTTAGGACAATGCATCAACTGACTAATTCTCAGTATATCTTTGGTCCTAAATACAATTGTTCTAAGTGTCAATCAATGTCTTATCCACAACTGGTAAAATTAATTGATGGTTAATTAAATTAAGATGGGATCCATTCCAAAATGTGGTTCTGAGTTGTTCTTCTACCATGTTTAATATTCATATAAACTATTGGATCATTAGTTCATGCCCAGTCTTGAACTTGATCTAAGACTTAAAGCCTTGATCTTTTGTTTCATGAATATTTAATTGGACTGAACTCTTTTTCTTTTACAGTTTGAGTGAGAGTGAAACATTCTTTATTGCTAAAGTTATCCGTTGTGCTTGGCATTTTAATTTACTTTCTTAAACTTTTTAACCAAAGACCATTTCAATTCCAATGAGGATACTTTATCACACTTTTTCAGATGATTATATTTTCTCTTTGAAGTTTCTTTATTTTTTTTTCAATTCTTCTGAAGCTTGAGAATATTTTCCCTCTAGTTCTAGCTTACTAAATATGACACTGAAGTCCTATAGAAATCTTGTATGATTTGGGGATTTGGGTTGGTAGGTGACTAAGTGTAGTTTAAGGAATGTACCATTTTATTAAATGTGAGTCATCTTCATTTCTCAGCAATAGTAAATGTGATTTATTTTAACCTGAACTAAGTGTATTAGCATAAATAACCCATAACCCAGTGAGAACCTAACAAGTTACTGGTAAGGTCACAACCACTCTCTCCCCTAAATTTTGTCTTCATTAAAGGATGAATCAGAGAGGCATCATGTTGGGGCTCCTAGTTATACTGAAGGTCAGAGCAGGAGATGGGATTCTTAGTGAAACCTTTTCGATTGCTCATATACACTGCATATATGTCTTGGCATAGATTACAAAGTTACATTGAAGTTATTGATTTCAAATTAACCATTATTAATAATCCACATTAATTATAAAGATATTTTAGTACACTGTCTCTTTCCAATCATCTTGTTTCTCATTTTATTTTCATCAAAATGAAGAGTAACTTCTATCCATATATTTATTAAGTAATATAATGGAGATGAAGGCATAGGTCTTCTGAAACACAACCTGGTCATCTTTCAACTGCCTTGCTGTTACAAAAATTTCACCTTCGTATGTACAGTAAACAAATTATTCACCACATTTAGAAATTCTTGTATTTAAATCAAATGTTTCTATTCTATCTTTAACATAAAGTTTCACTGTGTAGTACAGAAGTCTCATGATCAGCAAGCTGAATTGAACTTGGATGTGCTTTTATTTTAGTTACTGTTGAAAAATTTTAAACCGGGTATTTTCATAAAATTCCATAAATCCAGTTTCTCTTCAAAGATGAAATGACTGAGCAACAAGGATTCCCTTTCTGTGTGGAAATAATCAAATAGTGCCAAATAATTTCTTTCCTCTTCAAGTAAGCTGTCCGGTGTCAGTAACCCAGCCCTTTGCATTTTCCTGACCCAGAGACAGAATTCTAACTGCAGGACTGAGATTGAAGAAAAGTGACGATGTTAGATTACCAGAATTCCTATATGAGCCCCACCTTTTTCATTATGTCCAAGCCTGGCACCTACAGGCGATTGATACCGTGACTCCTGACCGAATGATTTAATGAAGTGTTGGAATTGCTTCTCTTCAGTTCTTGTCAAACTCCTCCTCACTTAGACAAACATGAAATGATGCCATTGTTACACGAAAAACCATGTAGAGATTGCATTATAAAATGACTTCTTCCCATCAGGTGTTCTAGGAGACTTTTAATCTCCGCGTTTACAAGGATACAACTTATACCAGGATCTCTATGGATAAAGTATGCTCACGGTATGTTTTCTTTATCTTTGATGTTTAGTCTCTGTATTTTATTCCATACTATGCAGCTCTACTTGGATGTAGAGTAGATCATGTCTCTGTTAGAAACTGAACTTTCATACTATTTCGTGGATTTTCCTTCTTATTTCCTTAATTCAGAAAATAGTAATGTCATATTCTGGTACACACAACAGAAGGGAATTCCAGAAACATTCAAGTTTTCTTTGTCACCTTTCTTTAAACACAAGGATATAAAAAATAATCAGATTATGTTCATGTGACTTCTCAAATCCATAATTTTTGGCTTAAAACATCCTCTATTATATATCAAGAAAATATAGTGAAGGAAAGCAATATAAATCCTCATGTCTTGTGAAAAGACTTTATTAGACTTATGAATGAAAAAATGTAACTTAATATGACAGAACTGCTAGAGGCATACGGAGGAATGACATCTATTTCACACTGAGGCAGACTGGTGTGGGACTGCTCCTGGGAGTTATGATGTTTCATCTGTGTTTCATTTTGTGAATGGACATTCCATGCAGAAAGGGAACTGAAAAGAGTCAGAAAGGTGAGTAACATACGAGAAAATTTATAAAATCTGGTTTGCTGGAAGATAATGTAGAGTGTAACAAATCTGGTAGACAGGTTGGAGAAACAAATAAGACCTGCATTATGAATTGATTTAAATGACATGAAAAACTTTATTGTGTGTCAGAGAGACTTGAGGCAACGAAGAAATAGAGTTAAAATGCAGCTTTTTTTCTGTTTTGTACTGGGGGTAAGACTTAGGACCTCATGCTTGTGAGGCAGGAGGTGGAACCACTGGAACCAGACCCTAAAATGCATTTTAATAAGAATGTGGTTGACAGTTTATATTTGACACCAAATCTTCAACGCAAAGAGATCAAGACAGTTTATATTTGGAACAAAATCTTTAATACAGAGAAGCCAATTAGGAAAATAGCACAATGACCAGTCAAGAAGATTGTGAATGATTGAAATGTAGTGGATATAGGAAGGATATGGACAATTGCATTAGATAAACTTTTTTGCCTTATTTAAAATTATTATTATTTTTTTCTTTTTATTGAGTTTATTGGTAATTTTTAAGTGTACAGCACAGTTACATTTACCAGTGAGATTTTGTACCTTTACATGACAGATCTTGGTTCTCATTTTTTTTTCACATATCCCTGCCCTCCCTTCACTCCCTCCACCGTCCCGTTTACAAAGACTTTGTTTCCATTTTTTTCTATCCTCATATTTTTTTTTCGCTTTTTTCCTCTCCCCTATCTTTCCTACTTTTCTTATTCCTTTAACCCTTTTTTCCTATTTCACATTATCAATTATATAATTTGAACCTTATTTATATTTTTAGTTTTCCACACCAGAGAAACTAGTCAGTATTTGCACATATGTGTCCTTTTTATTTCATTTAAGAGTATGGCCTTGATATAGGCATCCAGTTAGCTATAAATGTCTCTAGCTTTTCATTCTTAATGGCTAAGTGTAGTACTCCATTTTATAGAAAAACCACATCTTCTTTAATGCAGTCTCCAGTTGATGGGCACTTGGGCTGTTTCCAAGTTTTAGCTATTACAAATTGTGTGGGTGTGCACATATCACTGTGGTATGATTCTATATGAAATGAACAGACACTTCACAGACAAAGAAGTAAAAGCAGCAAATAAATATATGAAAAAATGCTCAACATCAGTGGTCATTTTAGAGATGCAGATGGATACAGCACTGAGATTCCATCTCGCAGCAGAAAGAGTGGCTGCTATCATGAAATCTACCAATAACAAATGCTGGCTGGAAGGGTAGTGGGAAGAAAGAAACCTTTCTTCATTGTTGGTGGGAGATTGGTGCAATTTTGGTGGAAATCAATATGGAGATATGTTAAACAACTAGGATTAGAAGTCCTTTTGGATGAATATTTAAGACTTAAAATACGGTGGTTCAATGAAATGTAGAGGCAGAGGAAAAGAGATAAAGAATGGTGGTGGTATGACCAATCACAGTAATGAGTCCCTACTGAACTGGAAAGATGTTTGTAGTAACCAAAAAGGCACTTTTTTATGTGGTGTTTAGAGTATGATGCAATTTTTATCAAGCATATAAATACTTTCTGTAGTGTTCTTAATTATTAATATATACTTAGGAGAGTTTACAAATAGAAAGTCATAAGTTATAATGTTGATTGGGGTTTTTAATATGATACTAGGTGAATGTGCGGCGTTCAAGAGCTGTGTAGGGGACCCTAGAGTTGTATAAATGCTCAAGTCTTTCTGTAGACATGTTATTTTTTCACTTAAATATATAAATATAAATGCATTTTTTTTCCTCATTGAATTTATTGGTACATTTTAGGTGCACAGTACAGTTACATTCATCATTGAGATCTTGTACTTTTACATGACAGGTCTTGGTTCTCATTTTTTTCCTATACAATAAGCTATGATGCTTGTAACAAAATAGTAGCCAATGTCTTCATTACACGCGGGTACTATAGTAGTTTTTGAGGGATTTTTTAAAACATTTTTTTAATATTTACTCCACAACCACAGAATATTTTATAGAAAAAGAAACGGAAACAATACAAAATGTGAAAGTTTTCACTTAGAGGTGCCTAAATTAAAATCTATTTTGTTTTATCTCTTTAATACTACTTTGTATGTGGCACATGTAAAAGTGTCTAACATTAAGAATTCAGTCTTTTCTCAATTCTCTGCAAGGTAGTTGATATCTAATAAATGAGTCATTCAGAAAAAAGTAAACATCAGTGAGGTATAAAGGTATTAGTCAAGTATTTGGATAATGGTTTTGTCCAATTACGATTATTTGCCTTAAGATATTTCTCTTTTTGTACTTCTTTAATCTTACCGTGTGATGCCTCACTGCAGTCCCAGAATTTCATCCTGATCTTCACTGTTTCAACATCAAAAAATTTTCTTTAAGGGGAAACTAGTGCCTAATACATCCCCTAACATAATATCTTTCTAGCAAATATGAATTAGCATACTTGCTAGAGTTTTGTGAGTCACATTTCTTTTAAAAAACTAATGTACTATCAGAGAGAAAATGTTTACATTGTGATTTTTATCATCAAAGATGAGTTTTATATTTAGATGCTATAATACAGGACTTTAGCCTCTCAGCAAAATGATAATGTTGCCTATTTGAGATTTCAATTAAAAATATAAAACACAAACATTATTAAAACTAAATTATATATGTAATGTAACTGTACTGTATACCTAAAATGTGCCAATAAACTCAATGAGAAAAAGGCCAACCTAAACTATATAATGTCATTTTTTTTGCTAAGAAACTTTACTTTGACCCCTCTATTTGCTTTCAAGTAGGCTCCATGACATGGTGTCTGCAACAACTAGATCAAAAGAATGAACATTTATGTCATTAATATAAATGTATAAACACTATGAGATGAGGTGATCCAAACCCAGTTCCACCCAACACAAAAATGCATTCTACTAAGTCTCAAGAGCTTAAAATTGCTAATACGTACTCAAATTTAAAATCAGTAAGAAAATAATAGGAGACTAAAATAATCTTGTTAATTTTATGGCAATGCCTGTTTTGACTTTTTCCCTGTGCAAAATAAACTCAAAGTGGCAAACGCACTTTTAATGAGGATATATAATTTTATCATGGGCAAAATATCCTTCAAAATATGTAAGAGTCACAGCCTAGAATGTAAGTCACAGGAAAGAAAAACCTTGAGTATTTTTAATGGAAACACAATGATCAGATATGATTATGAATTACTTCCCTGATACCCCCTGATTGACAACTTTTTGGGCATGGGGAATTCTGCTTGAGCAAGAATCTTAAATATATCACGATCTTAAATATTTATCTTTAATAAATACATGATGACTATTTACTCACTAGAACTTGAATTTAATTATTTGGTCTATATGGCATTACCAGAGAGGTCTTGTGAAGAATTTAATGTATACAGTGCAGCTGATAATGACATCCAACACCCAATGTGACCCACTCATTTTTATTATATAGACTAAATAAGGAGTTTTGTCATGTTAGAACTCACTCTATTTCTTTCCTACTTCCCGAAGTTATGAAAACACTCCTTAGAACTCAAGATAGTGTATATATTACAAATATTGTTTTTATATTGCTTCAATATAATCTGAATTTAGTGATGTCCCTAAATTTGAATAGAATAAGAATGAATTACAAGCATAAGAATGATTTAACTGCAAATTCCAAATCATCTCACAATTATGCAAACCAAAAATGCATAATACATATTACTCCACATTTCATATTTTTAAGATAACTACAAATTTTGAGACTAAATTTTTTTTCATTGGAATGATTACTATGAATTATGATCACTTTTTTAGTTGTCTCTTCACTTTAGTTTCTACACTTTTCATTTGTTCTATGTAAATGTGTACAATATTTTCATTTCCAAATTGGTAAGTAAGACCTCTGTCATTGTAGCTTTATTGAATGTTTTGATTCTCCGCCACGTTCTACAACTTATCTTCTAATTTTCAAAATATCACCATCAATTCGTCACTTAAGATTGGCACTATGATAACTTATTCTAATAGTGTTTATGACTAAACAGAAAATACTGGAAAACGTTTAACACAATTGCTGTCAATACTCTACTTTTTTAACTTAACTGTGCCCAGAATAAAAGATAGTAGTCATTTGCAGTCTTGGTCTAAAAAATGTAAATGAATATTTTATTTGTACTTTTCTATATTTATTAATATGACTCATTTATTTCAGTCACATTCTTTAAAAGAGTTTTTTGCTACCCAGAATTACTTTACATAATTAAACTATTGGTTATCTATTTTGTAATAAAAAACTACTTTCACAAGTTTTAACACTGTCTCTATAATTAGAATTTTCAATATTATTATGAGTAAATAGCTTGTGTCACATGAATTTTTCACCCAGAATAATTATAAAAGCAAAAAAACAAAAAAATTTTTGCTGATTAGAGGTAACTAGAAACTAAGGAGGACTCTCAGTGATCGGATATGGTCCTGATTTAAAAAGAAAACAACAATAATAAAGGCTTTTGCCCTTCAGGTTTTTCTTAACTGGCTGAAGGCATGGTAGCATAGAGGAAAGCTTTTTAAATTCAGGATTTTTACCAGTCTTAGACAGCTGAGCAGACATGACAAAATGAAACAGTAGGTTCCAACCCTGCCAGAAATGGAAAGAAGAAGATGCCCAAGAAATAGAAATACTAAGAAGTGTGCCTGAGTTTCTAAGTTGATTTTCGCTATAAAACATTTGTCACTTTCTAAGATGTTGTGGAATGAGAAACCAAGGATACAAGAAGAAATTCAAGCTACTTAAATATATTTTATCAGATTCTGTGGCTGGGCAAAAAAAAGGAAGGTACGGATCCATCAAAGAGGAATGCAGAGGCAGTTGCCCCAGTACTTTGAGACCATAGAAAAGTTATGCCTTAAAAATAAAAATAAATTAGAAATAGAGCATACCTTGCAGAGGATAAAAATTTTATTCTTATTTTTAACTTCTGACTCAAGCAAATTATTCTAGCCATAGTTCAACTGCCAATTTCTTCCTATTCTGAATACTAGATAAACAAGTACCTCTACAAAAGAAGATCAAACAATGGAATACAAGCTTTATAATTTTAAACATAATTTATGGAGTGCAATAGAAGTCTTCCAGGCATAACTTGATCAAGGAAGAAATAGTCACAACAAAAGGTAAAATACAAACACTTTAGTAGATGGGGAGGGGAGGAGGGGGTGAAGGGAGGGCAGAGGTAAGGGGAAAAAAATGAGAATCAAGACTTGCCATGTAAAGGTACATGATCCCAACAATGAATGTAACTGTACTGTATCCCTAAATGTACCAATAAACTCAATAAAAAAAAAAAAGGTAAAATAAATAGATGCAGACCTTTAGCTACATATTTCACTCTTCTACTGACTAAAGTATTTGTGATTCATATGATCAGGAAAATAATGACCATAGAAAATTTTATCATAGAAATAAAATCTTCAAAATTCTACTTGCAAACTTGTCAACTAAAATGAGCAATGCAACATGCAAGTTTAAAACAGATTAGACAACAAAATAAAGGCTAAGTGAACACAAAAAGTGCAAGGGATCTTTAATAAAATCATGGAGACAATAGAATGGAAGCATGGAGAAATAATTGTAAGAAATAAATAGGTTATGATGAAAATCAATATTATACATATAATTTGAACACCAGAAAATAGTAAGGAGGGGAGAACAGACAAAAGCTAAATTTGATAGGAAGTTAACAGTTCTCTAAACTTTATAAGAGAAATTAAAACAAATTTTCAGACAGGCCTATAAATACTTCAAGGCAACTATTAAAAATGAATTATATTTGAAACAGAATCATTTAATAATAAGATTACAAGTTAGATAAGAAGGGATATGACAGCTTCACTGTGGTGAAAGTAAACAACTGCCGGCATAGAATTCCATATTCTTTAAAAATGAAAGTGAAAGAGAAATATATTGGAAATCATAGCCAGCAGACATGTACTACCTGTAATATTACTTGAATTTTACAGATAGCATGAAAACCTTCTCACGTAAAAACAAGAATTGGGAAAGAAAAGAACAAAGGGGAATGGAAGACAGGTGAGTATTGAGGTTTGGATCTAAAAATCTCTTCCAAAAGTCTCATGTATTCGAAGGTAGACATTTGCAAGGTATACGCTAAAGGGGTGCTCTCTTCATCAGTGGTTCAGTACATTGATGACTTCACATATGAATGCACTGTAAAAGACGGATCATCACAGTTGTGATTTGGAATCCTGTATTCTAGTCCCTGGCTCCTTCTTTTGCTCTCTGCTACCTGGATGCCATGGGTGAAGGACTTTCTCTTGCCGTGCCCTTTCACCATGATGTTTCTACATCAGAGCCAGCTAACCATGAGTCCTCTGGAACCATGAGCCAAAAGAATGAATCCTTTCTTGAATTGTGGATATTGGGTATTTTGACTTGGTCGTGTGAAATTGACTAATAGAATTAATAAGTGGAAATAAATATTGACTGTATGAACCACAGTGATATCATCTGTAGATTCAAAATGCATATAGAAGTAAAAATATGAGAAAAAAAAAGATGAGAGGGAATGAAATAAAATGTTGAAAGCTTCTATCTAATCTTTTACTTACCTGTACTCTGACTATTGTTATTTTTTCTCTTTAAAAGTTTAATACCTTCTTTTTGCACTTTGTTAAGGTGAGCTTTGAGGTCATTATTTTCAGATATTTTTTCTGTCTAATATAACAAGAGAGTGCCATAAATTTCTCCCCATATTTGTTTGTGCTAGTAAGTTTTATATATTATATTTTCTATTTAATACCAAATACATTCTAATAATTACTTTGATATTTATTGGTCTCTTCACTATTAGTCTATTACTTTTACCAAATATTTTGGAAATCTATTGGGTTTATGGAAATTAAGATTTTAGATAGCTGGTTTCTGAAAAATACCATGCATTTGTTTGGCTTAGATATATATTCATTCTACACATTAGGTAGATAGATAGATGATAGATAGATAATAGATGATAGAGTGTATTCTCATTATACACAATGGTAAAAATTTATAAAGTAACTTAAAACATTAAATTAATGAGTATTGAACCATTGCTTCAAAAAGAGAGTCCTGGAAGGCTCTGATTAAATTTTATCTACAATCAATACATAACATTGTTTTATGTGTATTTCTTTCTAAAGTCAATTTAATACACTTTGTTGATTTACTGACATATATGTCACGGTCAAAAGGTACTCTAACTCATGCTTGAAGCTTATGTAACATGCATATTATCTCCATAAGGTATATCCTGTCTTACCTGTATTTAAGAATGCTGGAAAGAACTTTCAAGTTACATTTGGGGAATTTCGAACATCTAAATTGTCAATAAAAAGCATAAAATTGCTTTAGAAAGTAGTACTAAGCAGACTGGAAGGAACAATTATTAAGAAGTATGAGAACCGAAATAAGATAGATAATTGGTTTACTAGAGGAAGAAATGTTTGCCACTGTAGGCATATCCCTAAGGATTATTATAATTATCTTTCACTGCAGTGTCAAAATATCTAAAAGTAACAAAGGAGGGACAATTTCTTTCAGCTCATGTTTTCAGAACTTTCAGTCTAAGTAAGCTTCATTATTTCGTGTTTGAGGTGAGATAGACCATAATAGCAGAAGAGAATGTAAAGCAAATCTTCTTACCTCATGGCAACTGGAAAGCAAGTGAGAAATACAGAAAAGAGGCTTACGACAAAAGTATCATCCCTAAGCTCAATGTCCATGACCAATTTCCTTCAAGTAGGCGCCACATTCTAAGTTATCATTACCATCCAAAATTTCCATCAAATTATGAATCTATCAGTAGATTAATCCAGTAATGAAATTAGAGCCTCCATAATCCAATTTGGATCATGAGCCTTTTGGTGGATTTTATGTCTAAATAATAGCGAAGACTGAGGAAGAACAACCAATGTTAATTTGGGGGTTATCAATAAATTATAGGAAGTAGACACATTTAGAAATAATAAATCTGAAAATCACTAGGGTTACTATCTGAGCACATTAATCATTAAACTGAGTGTATGAATCATCTGTAGTTCAGATTTAGAGGTGAGTTTTGAAACTGCCTCTTCCTTCATTGGGTACCTTGAGCAG
Organism: Fukomys damarensis; assembly: GCF_012274545.1. NCBI lineage: Eukaryota > Metazoa > Chordata > Mammalia > Rodentia > Bathyergidae > Fukomys > Fukomys damarensis. The sequence goes on along the minus strand of NW_022900917.1, from coordinate 30,543,762 downwards.
GTTCTTTTGTAATAGCAGGCACTTTTAAAAAAATAGTGCTTGGGGTGTGTGTGTGTGTGTGTGTGTGTGTGTGTGTGTGTGTTGGTTTAATTTAAGGGATTCTCTATACCTTTGAGTATAGAGTTGGAGAATGGATAAAGAAGATGTGGTTTTTCTATAAAATGCAATATTACCCAGCCATAAAGAATGAGAAATTAGAGTCATTCATAGGAAAATGGATGCGTATTGAGGATATACTCCTAAATGAAATAAATAAGTCATACATGTGTAAATACCAAATAGTTTCTCTGGTGCAAAAAACTAAAATTGTATATAAGATCCTAATGACATAATTGACAATGCAAAATAGGAACAAAAGGGCTAAAGGTGTAGGGAAAGTGGGAAGGGTAGGGGAAAGGAAATAAGGGAAAAGAAAAAAAATATGAGAAAATGAAAAAATGGAAATAAAAAAATGGAAATAAAGTGTTTGTAAATAGCGAAGGGAGGAGGTGGTGAAGGGAGTGCAAGTGTATGGGGAAAAATGAGAAACAAGACCAGTCATGTAAAGGTACAAGATCCCAATGATGAATGTAACTGTACTGTATACTTAAAATGTACTAATAACCTCAATGAGGAAAAGAAGAATACATTTTGTCATTATTTCTTATTATATCATCAGATTCATTTGATTCTCACAGGTAAAAGTAGCATTTACTTGTAAAAGAATGATTCATAAATCAGAAGCCATCCCAGCTATGACTGTTGTAATTCTTCAGTAGTTAGTATTCAAGCATATGAATATGTCAAAGGGATTTAAATTATGAGGTAGTATCCTTGGAAAGATGTTATGATAAAGTGCTTTTATCCCCATTATTTAGAATGTTTAAACTTTTCTCTTTCCTTACTTCCCAGAGAAAGCTCTCCTAGATTTGCCTTTAAAATCTTCATATTTACATAGTATAAAAGAATTCACATTTATTGCAACATATTTACAGGATATATGCACTTATTATCTACAGTTTTGTTTTTTAATAACCACATATTATGCCACTGTATTACTCTATGGTGTGTAGTTGACATAAAATTCTACATATGTTACTGACTAGTTGCTTGCAAGCACAAGTTCCCGTTTGATCCCCAGTACCAAAAAAAAAAAAAGAAAGAAAGAAAGAAAAAAGTACTCCAATGTATATTTCTGAAGTTATTTGGCTATATCTCTGATTCTCTGAGAATAATTTCTAGTAGTATAGATCATGCAGCAAAACATCTTTTGTTACATATGCAGCAATTAATGCATATTTTAAAATTATTCTCACAGCAAATTGCACTAATAGCAAACTAGATTGTCTTTTTGCTCCAAAATTTTCCAATTTGATATTTCAAAAATATTTTGATTAGCATTGATTTAAACAAATAAGAGGCTACACATTTGTTTATTATACTTGATTTTTATTTGAATTTAAATTTGTTTTTATGACATAAAATGTACATATTTATGGAGTAGCATGCTATTTTATATATGTGTTCATTTTGTAGCATTTAATTTCATCTTTCAAAAGTTATCATTTGTTCTGCATTTCTAGCATTTATTTTAACCGATACACAAAAATATTTAAAAATTGCGCATAGTAATGGGTCACCATGTAATATTTTGTTACATCCAAAAACTGCCTTAATCCTTTCTTCTAGCCTTTTTGTTTGTTTGTTTGTTTTGGTTTTGGTACCAGAGGTCTAACTCAGGTCCTTGTGCTTGTGAGGCAGGTGCTGGAACCAATGAGCCAAATCCCCGGGCCTCTTCTTTAAAATTGACAACACATTACTGTCATTTCTAGTTTCTCCGTCTATTCTCACCGGCCTCCAGTAGCCAATGTTCTTCTCTCCATGTCTATAAGTTTAGCTTTTTAAAAAATTCCATGGATTAATTAGATCAGATAATACTTGCTATTTTACTTAACAGGCCAGTTCCATCCATGTTGTCAGAAATGACAAAAATTATTTGTTTTAATAGCTGAGTAGTATTTCTTTGCATATAGGTATGATATTTTTATGATCCATTCATCAGTTGATGAACACTTAAATTGTTACCATTTCTTGGCTATTGTGAATAATACTGCAATGAACATTGGAGTTTCCATGTTTTGTTTTTTTTGTTTTTTTTTGACATACTGATTTCATTTCTTACTGATATATCCTAGTAGCTAAATCATGGCAATTCTAATTTTAATTTTTTGAGGACCATTCATCTTGTTGTCCACTGTTACTGTGTAAACTTATAATTCACCAATGGTGTGCAAATTTTCCCTTTATTCCAGCCCTTATCCTCTGCCTTTTCTGATCACAGCCACTCTTATAAAAGTGAGGTTGTATCTCATTATGGCTCTTATCTGTAGTTCTCTGACAACTAATGATGTTGATTTTTTTATGCTCTTATTGGCCATTTGTAGAAATGCTTTTGAAAAATGTCTTTGTAAGTCATTGTTCTTTTAAATCATGTCATTTTATTTTATTTTGAAATTAATTTTGTTGGTACATACATTTAAGGTATACAATATAATGACATTCATCATTGGAAATTTTCACCTTTACATAATTCATCTTGGTTCATATTTTTCCCCATTCCCCTTCCCTCCTTTCAATCCTTCCTTCCTTCCCTCCCTCCCTCCATTCTTATCTACAGAGACATTTTTAGATGGAATCACATTGGGGCAACACTCAAGTGAAATAAGCAGGACATGTGTAAATACAGAATAGTTTCTTTAGTGTGAGCAATGAAAAGTGTAAATAAGGACTAAAAGGTATAATAGATAATGTGAAATAGGAAGAAATTGGGCAAAGCAGGTGGGGGGTAGAGGGGTAGGGGAAAGGAAAGAAGGGAAAGGAATTAAAATAAGAAAATTATGTAAATGGGGAAGGGTGGAAGGGGTGAAGGGAGGGCAGTGGAATCAGGAAAAAATAAGAACCAATATATGTCATGTGAGGGTACCAGATCCCAACAATAAATGTGTTGTATACCTAAAATGTACCAATAAACAATGAAAAAAATGAGAAAATGAAAAAATGGAAATTAAATCATGTGATTTTCAATCGTCATTTCTTTGCTGTTCAGTTTTTAGACATCTTTATATATTCTAGATATCAGCCCTTTGCAGTCATATACTTTGCAAATATTTTTTTCCACTGAGTAGTTTGTCTCTTCTGTCTTGATTGTTTTCTTTACTGAACAGAAATTTGATACAACCCAATTTGTTCATTTTTGTTTTCTGTGCTTTTGGAGTCTTGGCAAAAATAATCATTGTCTATTTCAATTTACTGAAGTATTTTCTCTGTCTCTCCTTTGGGTAATTTCATAGTTTTAGCTCTCATAGTTAAGACTTTAATACATTTTTAGTTAATCTTTGGAACTAGTGAGAGTAAGGGTCTAGTTTCATTTGTCTGCATATGATGTGTAAGTTTTCTAACACACTTCTTACTGAAAACTGCCTTCTCATCAATTTTGGTTCTCAATGCCTTTTTTGAAAATAAATTGGCTGTAAATAGGGGTATTTTCAATATTTTAAATTATCTAATAATGTCCTTTATTTTCATATATTTTCTACTGGAGTATTCATCTATTTCTTTTAGATTTATCCAAAATCTTTGTAAAAATGTTGGATTTTTATTCACTAATTATATTGTATGTCAATTACTCTTGTCAGTTATTTGTTTATTTACTTTTCATATTATTCAAACTATTTCATAGTATAGGGAGATATGTGTGTACATTTCTCTCTCTCTGTCTCTCTCTCTCTCTCTGTCTCTCTCCTCTGTCTCTCTTGCTGATTCTAGCTATGTTTTCCTCTCTATATTTTGGTAACTTTTATTTTTGATGAAAAGGTTCTCATCTAATAATTCTATTTACTTTTTTAGATATTTTGAAATTTGCCTAACATTGTTAGTTGAGATGCAATTTATTCAAAATGTCAATATTGTGTAGAGATGGAACATCTTTATTAACAGAAAATGATGTATTTGACTAAAATTTTAAAGATTCGAAGGCTTGTTTGTTACATTTTACCTTGGTTTATAGATCTAAAAGGTACATATTCCTTTCTATTTGCCATTTCTTGGTATTCTACTTTCTTTTATGTTGAAATACTTAAGTACTAAATAGAAGGACATTTTGATCTCATTTTATTGCTGGGTAAGGGCACAGCAGAGTTAATGAGTGTTCACATAGAAGTAAAACAATTACTGAGATAATCAGTGAATTAAGATTAGTAGAAAATAAGCTTGAAATGTTAAAATAAATAAGTGGTCTTATGCTTCCATGGAACCTTGTACCACAGACACATTGTTTATTTTAAAAAAATTAAAGTCTATACCACAATTCTCTCACTTGTCCTTTACTCTCTTTTTCATTGTCCTCACAAGGCTTTCTCATTTGAAGGCCCCGAAGATAACTCTGAGAAGCTACATTGCCTTGGTGTCGTCTGTTGTCACTTTTGGCACTGATCGAACCTATCTGGTCCAGAGAAGTGGTAATAGCCTGTTTTAGTCTTACTCTTTCATTGCTTCATTTTTTTGACAAAAGAAAATATTACCATCTTCTTAACAAAAGTTTGAACTAATGTCTGTGTGGGAAAAATATAAAAATAAAGAGAAGCGTTTCGGCATACTTTCAGAATTTTCTTTTGCTAAAGGGTCAAGTCCTTAAATACATGAATTTTATTCTCTTCTTGTTCATCATATCATGTTCATTGTATCTGCAGAGATATTTATGTGTGACTTTATAGAAAATTTCATCTAGGAGATATGAATAAAGAAATCTGGTAATTTGGGTGAACATTTTAATTACACTAGCAAATTCAATTAAATTCAAGTTCCATGCTAAATAGCATAAATATTAGTTCTAATTTCTGCCTATGAGATTGTTAATGTTAATATTCTAACAGTATTTATGTAATAACTTTTCCTGCGGTAAAATACACTATGACAGTTAAATGTGATTTAGAAATATAGATAATGTATTTGACATTTGATTCTGATTACTATTAGAGCTCTTAATCAACTACCAGAATTAAAAATGGGGATCAAAGAAAAACAAACTGAAGGAATTAACAATCAGTTAAGAGGCTAAAACAATATGGAACCAATAATATTATAGGCTCCGTAATGTTCTGTACATCTGTCTTTCTTTCCCCATTTCTTACATTCTCAGTCATTTTTCCTAACACACGTTTCTGAATGAATTTTACTCCAAGCTTTAGCAGACTCTTGGTAGCAGGACTGTATGATCTTGTTTAGCGGATTCTTATATTCTGTCTTACTGCTACTCCAGCCTTTGCCTTTGCCAGGGACTTGACTGTCCTTTAAGGGTCTAGTTTATGGGTGAGTGCTTCCCAAATGTAAGTATTTAAGTTCTTTACTACCTAGCTTCTTGTTTTTCCCATGTCCTCCTCACACTTGCATAGTAACTGGTTCAATTTCCTCATCCTGATTCACTGAGTTCTTTCATGTTCCCAGGATTTTCAGTTTTTTTCTTATGCAGTTATTATTTTTGCAGGCACATACACACACAGAATGACTCCTATTTAACTGAAATTCTATTCTAGTTTTCCTTCAATAATACCAATACATTTTTTTTCTTTCTCTTAAAAGGATAAAGCCAAACTCTCCTTTTCAGAATTATTATTTGTATATAATTTAAATTCCTTTGATATTTTAATTAATCTTGTTTGAAAAGTATTAGATGTAAAAAAAGTAGACACTATTATTGTCATCCATACAGAAAAATGAATATATTAAATTCAAAGAGAGAACAATGATGACCATACTTAAGACTGTAGGAATGTATTAAAATGGAAAATTATTTTCAGTTTGTCTGGAAATGAGAGAAAAAAAAATCATGCCAAATGGAAAAACAGTCCTGTCATGTAAAGTAATTCTATAATGATAATCACATTTTAAAAACCTGAAAATATTCATAACCTTCACTGTTATCAAAATCAGATGATAGAATAGTCCTTCATTTTCTTGATATTTTTTTCTAGAACATTTTTTTAATGATTTCAAAATTCTTCCATCTGCATATTCCTTTTATTTATTTCTAGTGTCTTTATTATTTATTAGCTAATGGACTCTGAAACCAGAAGAAAATGAATTGGAAAGCTTAACTTTGTAATTGACTACACCTGTAGTCTTTGACTAATGACTTCAACTTTCTGTAATTTTATTTCACCATACATAAAAAGGTTATAATATTAACTATATGTGGCTGTTCTTGAGATTACATAGTGCATGATGTTACTTAATGTACTGGTAGAAGTATACTGTGAACAGATAGTATTTATCACTATGACTAGTAGAGCCTAAATTGGTGAGAAGGCTTAGGACTGACTTCCTAGGAAGCTTTCTTGCAAGAGATGTTTCTGGCTCTTAGAGCCTGAATTGAAAAAACAAACAAACAAAAACAAAACCAAACCAAACAAAACAAAAAAACCTCTAAGCAAAGAAAGGAGTTGCAGAGAAGCCCCAAAATGGAGAAGGACCAACAGTTGATAAAGACAAAGGCGTGCGATGTTACAATCAGGAAATGTCATCAGTTCTGTATGACTAAATTGTGAAGTGTAAGGTGAAGAGGGAAGAGGAGCACTTAAGAGATAAGCGTGAGCTTGATCATGAAAAAAGGTATACATCTCTCAAAGGAGACCTGACTTTATCTTGTAAGGGCAGGATATAAATTAAAAGTATTCTTTTAAAAAAAATGAGTTGGTCAGATTTGATTTTGCACAGATCACTCTCAGGGAAATAGGTTGTAAAAAATAAGATGAAATTCAGAAAACAAGTTAATAAACTATTGAAAATATAACTGGATTGTATGGATTGTCACTCTATTGTGATAAGAATTAATTTACAGGGCTATTATTTTTGAAATAAAATATTGCTTATTTTTTTCTTATTCATTTTATGCTTTGAAATGTCAGAGGGAAGAAAAAGTACTAATGACAGGGGAACTAACTATCATGGGAATGTCATAAATGCAAATATAACGTTTACATTATCGGCTAATACTATTTCCTAGAAAAAAAGGCCTAGATATTGCATAACAATTATGATTGCTTTATGGTTTTGTGAAGAGTTAATTAATGTCTTATGTGATAAATATTTCTAAAGAAATAAATTTAATGATGTGAACCCTTTTTCTACACTATATTTTAATAGTGCCAGTAGTCGTCATAAGAGTGGTCTTACATTGTAATTTATTTGGTTAAGAAAATTCAGTTATGTTAAAATTAAAATAATAAAATTTAAAAGTATCTTTGTTTATTCTTATCCATTTCAATAAACTCTTGCATCAAGAATTATCTTCTACTCTACTGTTTCCAGATTCCATTCAAACTGATCAACACAGTAATTATTGTTCAATAATTACTTTTGTTAATTAAAAAATACTGATTTTTTCCTCATGCATAATCTGAGCACCTTGTTCAATTCCCAGTATACACGTACATTGAGGAAGCTACAGTGACATATGTGAAAAATTCAAGTACTTCTGTAGAACATGTTTTCACAATAATCATCTACATGTTATAAGGCATTGGCGAGACCTGATGCTCATATCCATGCGTTTTAACTTTACTTCTAATGTTTATTTTCATCTGCAGCTTTCTTCAATGATCTGAAAGCAGTATAGAAAAGATAATTTGAAGTCAGACATAGTGACCCATGCTTATAATCTCAGAACTCTGAGAGGCTGAGGCAGGAAAATCACAAAGTAGCATTAGGGAAAGCCTATTGCAAAATAAAAAACAACCAAAAACATAATTTGAACTATTGCTCAGACCTACATAAAACTGCATTTAAGCATTATTATTGAGAATGGTAAAATGACACATTGGATAGTTTAAGAATTTGCTCTGCTTACTCAGGGGGCAAGGCGGGAAGACCATAAGATCAAGGCAAGCCTGGTCAATTTAGTGAGAACCTGTCTTAAAAATAGAGTTTAAAAAGAAGGCTGGTGATGTAGTTGAGTGGTAGACCACACTTGGGTTCAATACCTAGTACCTAATAATAATAATAATAATAATAATAATGACAATGACAATGATAATAATAATAATAATTTTCTCTGAGTCAAGGGAATTAAGGAACCCATTCCCTGATTCAGAGAAAAGATGATGAAGATAAATAAAATTCAAATCCCCAGGCATGATATATACATAATCTTAGGTGCACTGATTAATCTCTAACTTTTTCTCTGACAATCTATCTAGTAAACTTTAGCATCTCACAAAGACAATAAGAAATTTAAATCATGACTAGATACAAAAGGTTAGTGTATTAGTCAGTGCTTACTAGAGAAACAGATTTAGTGCAAGATATACAAATATATAAGGATTTACAAGATGGGCTTACAATGGCTGAAGAGTTGAAGGATCCAGTTGAAAGCCTGGAGCTCACTGTAGTGTCACATGTGAGTCAATGTCAGGAAGCCAAAGAGTCTGTGACATAATGCTGAAGGGTTGGCAATCTTCCGTGCTAGAAGCCAGGAGATGATGTCCAAGGTGAAGGTGACTACTGGAGCTCCTCCGAAGAAACAGAAGTGATCCTTCCTTCTTCATTTCTCTTTATTCCATTCAGGCTACAATTGTAGACTATTGGTTGGTGCCACTCATACCCAGGATGGATCTTCTGTCTTCAGTAATTCCCTCAGCCACACCCAGAACTATGCCAATCCAATTTAGTTGGGCATTTCTTATTCAAGTTGACACAAGTAGTTAAATATCAGTTAGCTGTGGTGTTTAGAAAATTAAGTTCTTAATACATACTTGTCCTTTCCTTAGTCAGCTTTATAGATACTTGAGTATAAACTTGAAAGAAGATTGCTGAGAAGTGCTCACGTTTTGGTAAGGTTGTTCTTCAGTGGAAAATATGGCCTAGGACCAGTAGGGGGTAGCAAAGCACCAGTCCAAAATCCAGAAATCTGGGCACTAACTCCCAAAATATTCACATAGCAAGGTGACACAAGCCCTCAAACTCTCCTAGAGATCCCGACTGTATGGGGAAAGACAGAAGAGCTAGAGCTGCAATAAATGTGCTGATATATCTAAGGTTTAGAAATTGGAATCCAATCTGAAGACTGGAAAGCCAACAAGTAAAAAGCAATGTTAGCTAAACCACATCCACTAACAGAATAAGGTCCTAATGGATAGTTAAGAAGTGGCTGGAATAACTATGAAATAGGCTCAATTAATATCTGGGCCCACGATTCTTGTGAAACTGGAAGAACCTCTATCTGCTTCATAAATGGGGCTCTGCACTATTGAGGAAATCAATGTTCCATTGCTCTGTTTCAGAACCATGTGTCCACTTCCTCTGTATGGGACCTCAGGTTTGGAGTGGATATGACAATTGCTAATGCATTAACGGTGAATTTAGCTGGGAAATTGAGAACTATATTGAGGTTAAGCACAGAATCCCTTGTCAGTGTTTAAGATTTTACCTTCCTGATCAATGAGACACTAGAGACTTTGTTCTAGGGAGGAGTCTAAAATTTTAACTATTTTAATTTACTTTACTTACACATTCTCAGATAAATTATCTTTTATTGACATGATGGAGACTTCAATAATGATGCATGTAGTAGACTTGAATGGGGCAAAATAAGAATTTTGACTTAAACAGTAAGGGAGTGTAGCACTTATTTGAAGGGCAGTGGGCAGAGCAGAGAGATTTGGTTGTTAGACAAAGGATGAAATCTCACTTCACTGAGTCAAAGTGCTACCCATTTCAGTTCTTTTTTTGTTAATAGAACAAAACAGGTCGTCATAGAATAAAAATTATAATACCAGAACTGGCTGTTGCTAAACCATGGTACTTAGACTTCTAGAGCCATACACTCTAGTGGAAATCAGAGTGATCTTAGCTTTAATTACACTATTCTGGAATCTGATTGTTTTGGATCACATGGTAGATAATTAGAATTTTAACGTGACCACATTTATATACTTCTAAAATATGTAAGTATAAAGCACACACAAATTTCTACTCCTAGGTCTACTCATGTTCAGAGAAGGCAGAGAACTGGAGAGAAAAAGTATCTTCAGAAAAAATTTCTATTGATTTTACCTTTTTATAGTGTCAAAGTCACTGAAAACTTTGTCTTCATTTATGGAAAACAATCTGAATTGAAACTATCTTAAACATCCCTTCACACAAGTCCATGACTTCTTATAGAGCATCATTTACAACCTATATTATATATTTTGCCCTCAAGAAAATGTTAAATATTCAGTTTCAAGAAGTTGCACTCCAAAAATGATGACTTGTCTGTTGTTTTGCTGCACATAGCTCTAAGGTCCTTCTCTTGATGTCATGGTTTGAATTGTATCTCTCCAAATCTTATAAAGAAGTCCTAACTCTTGGAAACTCCAACTTGACCTTATTTACAATAGTAATGTTGTAGATAAAATGGGTTAATATTGTCATTAAGGTGGAATAAAGTGCAATAAGACTGACTTTCTTATGAAAAATGAAGGTTTCTGACAGATATAGGGAAAATGCCATGTTAAGTTCGTAGTTATGTTGCTGCAAACAAACAAACAAACAAAACTATGAGGAACAAGGAGGAAGTGGCTTTGAACAGATTCTTCTCTAAAGCCTTCAGAGGGAAAATGGTCAGTGATATCATACTTCTAATTGTGAAAATTGTGAGAAGATATATATTTGTTGCATTACCTCTTAATTTCTGCTATTTTTCTTAGGATAACCCTAGATAATTAATGCAAGAGACAGCACATGCCTCTGTTGGACATTCTTGGTAGTTAGTAAGATTTATTTTTTAGGACAGCACTCCCTCAGATTATCCAAGAAATTGTTAAGTAGATCAGTTATTCAATTTATTATTGAGATGGCAGCAGAAATAGAATCTTTCCCTTATGTCCAATTTAATTTCCATTTTTCTTTACTAACCACTGAGAGAGTATTTTATTCCCATTGGATTCCTTTTTTGCTAGACTTACAAACTTTAATAATACAATTTCTTGCAATAATTATAAGTAATTTACATATAAATAGGTATTCTTTCTAGTCAAAAGAAATGATTTGAAGTGTGGATGAAGCAGTATATAATCACCACCCTGCTGCAGTTAAGCAAACTGTTTCATAAGCATCCATTGGCAGCCAACTTCATTTCACCTTTCTATGAGATTAAATTCAATGACGGTATCAAATCTACTAAAAGTTCTACCTTGCGTGGCCTAAATATTCTCCATATGTACTCTTTTGCAAACCTCTTTTTCACATTTTTAAGGCCAAAACTCTAGTCCTAAATCCTATCCTTAACTCAAACCTTTAGTACTTGAAGCTTATCTATTCCAAGCTGGTTTTTACCTTTGTAGCAACATCAAATAGTGAAAATCTATGACAGACGCTATTGTCAAATACTTTCAGTTTCTTCATGTGAAAAAAGTTTTGAATATCAAAGCACACCCAGTTCCAGCACCTCATTTTTAGGAGCTGTTACAAATCTTGTTTTTTGTTTCTAAATGTAGGAACTATTAGTGTTTAAAAAGTTGTACTTTAGGTCCTTATTGCCCTGCAGCAAGATCTCCATTCTTTAGATAATCCAAAGTATGCTTTAGAAGGAGTATTATAGGACTTTCTGAAGTGACGTCAATTATTTCATAGGAGAATTTTTTTCTGGGATGAGAAATTTTACTCTTTTGTAGATTGTGTGCCAAATAGACATTTGAGCCCCCTGGTAAAGGAACTACCAGAAATCTATGGCATCAGCATAAATTAGAAATTACAGAACAGTGAGTTCAACCACACTTTTGTTACCTGTGATCCTTGAATTGCTAAAAGTGCCACATAGGGAGTATGGGAAATAATCAGCACTGCAATTCTGTGTTATGGTCCTGCTTCTTCAATTAACTAATTCTAAGCTAATTTACCAGTGAATTTGGTTTCTTTATCTGCAAAGTACATCATTGAGACCAATGATCACCATGGTTTCCTTGAGCAAACCCTTTGAAATTCTGAAATGCAGAGATGCAACCATGTTAACTCAATAGAGACTGGGTTTCAACATTTAGTAAGACACACATCATGTATATAATGACAGGTTTGTTTACTATCTTCATTTTGCCTCGTTTGCCTTTAGCTTTCTTTTTCTACTTGGGACTTCTCCTCTAAGCCTTTTCTGTGATAAAGAAGGAAGCCAAGGTTGAGAGTGTTTGTATTAGCTGTGGAATAGAACATCCTCTGGGCAAGGAACAGACATTTGACTCTGTCTCATAAGGTATGTTTTTGGTCAAATTAGCTTCCACACATTGTCAAAGAAGATGAAAGGTGTAGTAATCATATACACTTATCCGGATTACTGAGAGGAATTTACTTTCTTCTATTTTATGTTTACCTAAGGTTTTTACAAATGCTACTTATCACAGTTTAAAGAATTAAACCTGAGAGACTTTACAGTCAAAGTCATTATAATAACATATGCCTAGAAGTGAATCCCATACTTTGATTTTTGCTTCTCTTCCCTTCTCAATAAATTGCATATTGCTTTATCTTTTTATTCAAACTTTAATGCCTGGTGTAAGAAATTTCATAAATATTGGTTGAATGGATAAGCCACAATTTTCTATTTGTTAACTGTTATTTTATAGCCAATCACTCCAGCACTAATTGGCTTAAAGATACAATAGAAGTTTATTAGCTTGAATAATTATGAACATGGAATTGGCTTAATTGGAGATTCTGGTTCAGTGTTTCATGAAATTGGGCATGGTTGCAGATAAATGTAATTCCAGCACTTTCGACGGCTGAGGCAGGAGGAACATGAGTTTGAGATCAGGCTGGGCAATTCAGCAAATTAGCAAGTTCCTATCTCAAAATGAAAAAAAAAAAAAAAAAAGGCTGGGGTGTAGTTCAGTGAAAAGGTCCTGGGTTCAATTCCCAGTATCTCTCAAAGAAGCAAAACAAAAACAATGTGAACAACAGTTTTTCATGAGATGGCAATCAAGATGAATGAATCTCTTTGTAGAACTCTTTATGGGTGTTCATGTCATAGAATTTGGATTCCCCTAGAGTAAATGATCCCAAAATGATCAAGCCATAATCTGTAACATCTTTTGTGATGTAATCTTGAAAGTCACACCCCAGTATTTCACAATATCTCAAGGTATGCTGAGCAGGCCAATTCTCTTAATCTCTCTTTTTGTTGGGGGTGGGGGTTGCAGTAATAGAGAGTGAACCCAGGACTTTCCCTCTGAGCTGCATCTTCATCTTTTTTTTTATTTTAAAAATTTTATTTCAATGTAATACAAATAGATATTAATAAATGAAATATTAAAAAACATTCTTACTTCTATGAAAGAATAAAGCAAAATTTCATAACGAATTAAAGAATCATAGTTAATACACGGTGTACCATAATCTTAAAAGAATGGCCAAAATGTTAGAGTGCAAGTCACAGACACAAAAGACTCTTACAAAAACAAAACAAAACAAAGCAAAAAAACAAAAAACAGATAATAGCACAAAACTTTTCTACATCCTCAGCCTTTAAAAAAATTTTTGTTTATAATTTTGAGGCAAGGTCTCACTAAGTCACCAAAATTGCCCAGTCTGGGCTATACTTTGAAATCCTCCTGTTTTATACTTGCAAAGTGCTGGGATTACAGTCATGTGCCACTATACCCTGCTTAATATCTTTAATATGGTTTGGGCACAACACTGGATCTACTTTTAGCATGGCTAATACATATTTAAAATACTTGTTCCAAAAGATTTTATTGCAATCAGGTCTTTTTTTCATCTTATTTAAATCTTTCATGGTGTATATGAAACAATTGTGGACAAAGGAAATAAATCTGTTGATTAGTCATTGTGGTTAAGAAGTATATTCTTAGCAAACTGGAAATTCATAGTAAGTTGAAGAATAATACCCAAAGTAGGTACTTATTAAGCTTTTCTTAACTGTTTTCGAAAGCCATTACAGGAAAATCTTATACATATCCTGATCTGGTACAGAATATGAAGTACTTATCCATCTCCTATTTGCTTATTGAAAGCCTTTGCTTTCACAGGAGTGAAACAACTTCAGTTAACATCAGTAAATCCCTTTAACTTAAGTGCAAGAAGTCAATCATAGAAAACTCACAAAGCGTAAAGTAACCCATAAAATAACACTGGCAGTCTGATTTCTTAGGGAAAACAAGCAGTAGAATGCAAGATGCTTTCTGAAAGCATGCACAGCCTATGCTAGCAAAACAGAAACCAAAAACAAATTACAGTGTCTGTTTACACTAGAATGGCTATTACCTTTAAGAAAATCACAGCAATTTTCCATGAAAAATCAGGTCATCGCATCTCAGAGTAAAAGCTATCAGTAAACTGATGTCAAGCTTACTGACAAATAAAGTGGGGAAAAGACCGTGTTTTGAGCATTTAGGAAAATCACATAATTAAAAATTACATTTACTGTGATTTTGCCTTTGTTTACTTTAAATTTTCTTTTATCCAGATTTTATTTTTGACATTTCTCAAAATGAGAGTGTATCATATGTGTCCTTCTGTTTGGGAATACAAAAACTCCTTAATCATTCTAAGAAAAATTAACGAATTCCCCCTATACCAGTGTATTCCCAATACTGCAATGACAGCTGTCTTCATTTCTTGGGGTAGCGTGCCTAAGGGAAAAAACAGTGTTTAAATAACATTGCCAAAAATATGTTAGAATTCTCCTGCCCTGTACTCGGGAAAGATTCACAGACAAACATAGGCATCCTTTTACTACCCAGGCTTTGCACTGGGATTTGACAGCCTCTCTTAGTTTCTTGCTCAAATGTTTGATAGTCTTCCTGTCATGAAATTCTTTATTTAGTGGGTTTAAGTTCCAAGGTACTCAAGTCCTCCTAAGCTCTTTTCAATCTTTTGTTTACTTTCTAGTGATCAATCCACATATATTTTATGCTTCGGTCTAAGTAATTCATTGTTCAATTAACATTTCTTGGGTTCTATAAATTATTCCTCAATTAAGATTAGTGTAGGGTAATTGGTTTAACCCTTGGCAGCTTCCTCCAATCTGCATTACCACAAAGACTCTCTGCCTCCCAAGCCCTGCCATTCTTGGTGTGATATGCAAACCATACACAGTTTTCTTCAAATAAACAAAGTGGTGTTGACGTCACTCATTTAAGAGCAGTATGTGGCAATTAGCACAACATTTTCAGGTCTTCCGTAACTCATTATTGCATTGATCTTGAATTTATGTGATTCCCTTTTATCAATGCAGAATGCAGACATTATTATTACAACCATTGTCATCATCACAGATCACAGCTGTACCTATAGCTATTCCATTTTATGTCTGATAATTTTGAAGAATTGCAAAATATCACATTATTCTTCTTTGAAATGATCAACTCAGATTGAAGGAAGGAGAACCTAGCAGGAGTCTCCTGATATCCCTGGAGTATATGTATATATAAACATAAACAGAACCTGGATTAGGGAAAACAAATCAAATAGAAGGAGGAAGGTCTATCTTCTAGCTGTTATGGTTAGAAAAAGGAAGTTCATCTGTTGGCTATAAAATGATGCAAAAAAGGTGGGGAAATCAGACACTGAGTCAGGAAATCTGATTTCTAGTATCAAATTTGTTGTTGACTAGTCAGTATTTCTCGCTTTTTAATATGTGTATAATCTGGGGATCTTGTTAAACTACAAAGTACTTTCAAAACTTGTGAGGTGGAGTGCACTGAGATTCAGAATTTTGTAAAAGTTCCTAGGTGTTGCTGATCCTGAACCATACTCAATAGCAACAGTTTGGTTAACTCACATTGGAAAGTTCTTTGACAGTTTTTGTTGCTGCTGTTGTGTTATTTTGTTTTGTTTTGAGGTAGCATCTCACTATGTAGTTCAGGATGGCACTGAAATCATTATGTATCCCAGGCTGCCCTTAAGCTCACCAAGATCCTCTTGCCTCAGCCTCCCCAGTGCTGGAATTACAGGTGTGCCTCACCATGCCCAGCTGCCTTGTCATTTTTGAACTTTGGTTTTATCATTCACAAAACAAAAGGAATGGACTCAATAATATACAAAATTTTCCACAATCTGTGATGTTTTGAGTTGTGCAGAATCTGAAAACATCTACTAAAAGTATATTCATTGGTGCTTTTATTTATTTAAATTTAAATAAGAAGAATATTTGGTCCAATACTTTTTTCGTGCCTCACTTGAACTTTGAATGACATAATTAAACTACAAACTATAACTTTGCCATAAATGATACACATTTATGAGAAACTAATTAAATGACTTATACAGCATATCTTTTATGTGTACATATGGCCTTTACTTTTAACAATATGGTACTTATTTATGATGAAGTATATAATGAAAAATGTGTCTATATATGTTAATTTATACATATGTATGCATTTTGCTTTTTGCTACTTTAAATGTCATTTTATGGAAAATTCAACTATAAAAATACAAAATAAATCTATATAACAACACCCCAACAATAAAAGTTAATATTTTTACCAATGTTGTTCTATTTATTCTGTGATTCCCCGCTCTCTCATGTTTAAAAGGGTTAGATCATTGTACATGAATGTCATATAATTTATAAATATAATTTTAATATGTGTTTTATTACATTTAAATTCCTCCACAAAGACTTTTGTGCTTTGAAGACTTTATTTGTGAAGATAATTTTATAAAAGCATTGTGTAAATTCAGTGGTAGGCTCATAAGTGTTTACAACATACTCTCTGTAAAAACAACATCTAAACTAAAAAGAAAATACAGCTCATCACTTTGTTGCATTTACCAATTTCTGGTGTGTAAATACTGCCACGACTATCAGTTTGCCATCACTGAACATGGATTTGAAAAGAGGTAAAGAAAATTACTGCCCTGAGACTGTAAACCCAGGACCCAGTGCCCAGCTGTATAAAGCTGCCTATTTAATTACACATATATTTCCCTCTGCACAAATATTAGAGCCTAGGTCCCTGTGCATGAAGAATACATATTTTATCTCTCCAAAATATTTTAACTTATGTCACTTAATTATCACAGTGTTTCTGTCAAATGCCTGAAAAAGGAGTGGAATATTCCAGGAGTAATGATATCTTAATTAAATTAAAGAAATCATATAGCCCTTCATAGTACCTTGTACCAGTAGACACTCAATAAAAATTAACTCAGTGATCAAATGATATATTGCAAAATGTAAATGAAGTTATAATTACACAAAAATACATATTCTTGTTCACACATAATTGAGGCCTGGGAATTGGATATTTTATTTAAAATAACATTCTATAAACTGTATAGGTGATTTATATGCAAAACCTAGAATGCCTGGGGCTGTTCTGTTTTCCAGCATGTGAGTCACTGAAAATCAGGAGATGGAAATCTAGGGGGTATGATGTTAAATAATGCATGAGTGATATAATTTTATTGCGTATCTCATTAGTAAAATGCTGCAGGAAACAGTAATGTTAAAAAGTAAGCTTTCTTTGTTAGACACCATTTTTGAGCATCATCATATTTAAACAGACAATTTTCAGACAACCTGATGGGAAATCATATGAAATTATAATGCAGTACAGACAGTTGTTATTCTGTGGATCAAAAGGAAAAATCATGAATCTCATTTCTGATCCCAGCTTCAGTCTCTTTCTCTCTTTATTTCCCTTCGTTTTAATCTTCTGCAACAAACAATTTGACATCTCTCCACCTAATAAAATGTAAATTACCTTTTGGGTTCAAAGTTATTAGAACAGTTTTTATTGGCTTTTGCACTTTACAGCGTTCTGGTAAGGAATAGGGTTATATAAATAATCTTTTTCCTTATCTCCTGGCTTCCATCTATAATTAATGGT
The DNA here is from genome assembly GCF_012274545.1 of Fukomys damarensis. Taxonomy (NCBI): domain Eukaryota; kingdom Metazoa; phylum Chordata; class Mammalia; order Rodentia; family Bathyergidae; genus Fukomys; species Fukomys damarensis. The sequence continues at coordinate 30,525,901 of NW_022900917.1, read as the reverse complement.
CTATGGCACCTTATCTTACTGACAACCATTTCCTCATGAACAAATATGTGATCTGGTGTAGGTGCAGCTGAGTGTTCTAAGAAGCCAATATATCAAATTCACTGCATTTTAAAGCCTGCAATTTCATGCCTAACACTTGACATTGTAACCATGGTATCTGCAGTTTAATGCTGCATCCAGAAGCATCAAACAGAAGGATTATTTCTTAGGTCTCTTGTACAGTCAAGAACTCTAAAGAGAACACATTGGGAAGGTACAAAGAAGCCTGTGGGTAATAATGATTTTTATCTTATTTTTTAAACAAGAGAATTGTTTAGAGGATTTTTTTATTTGGTATTAGGAAATCAGAAGCAAGTTGGCATACGCATTGCTGGGTTTCCCCGTGTATGTTTACTTAGAATGTGGTGCACTGACTAGTGATCAAGTTGTATCTTGTCAGTTTGTAACCCTGGAGAGAAAGACACACACACACACACACACACACACACACACACACACACACACACACACAAACCTGCAGGCTTGGCCTCCCAATTGAGGACATAAGCATACATTTAAAGATTTTGAAGTAATGTTAGACTTTTCCAGAATCCAAAATATTTTAAAATCACAGTATAAGTTCTGGTGTATATTTATTTTTATTTTTTACTACTTAGCATCTATTTCTGCTTCCTAGCATCTCTCTTTCTCTTTATCTCTTACTCTCTTTCTCCTTAGCTTTTTGTTGTTATTGTTCTGTTTGGATTTGTTTTATTTTTGAGGTAAGGTTTTGCTATATGACTAAGTTGCTCAGGTTCAAATCCAACTTACTATCCTATCTCAGCCTTCCAGAATGCTGGCATTACAAGATGTGCCATAATGAGGGGCACTTTTTCTTCCTACAGTGTATTGGTACATTTTAGGTGTACAGTACAGTTACATTCATCATTGTGATCTTGTTCCTTTCCATGAATTTTAGTTTTAATTTTTTCACCATTTCCCTGCACTCCCTTCGCCTCTTCCACCCTTCCCTATTTACAAAGAATTTGTTTCCATTCTTTTTCGCTTTTCTCATATTTTTTCTTTCTTCTTCTTACCTTTTCCATGTTTCCCCTACACTTTTAGACCTTTTCTTCCTATTACACAATATCAATTATAGATTTGAACCTCATTTACACTTTTAATTTTTCATACCTGAGAAACTGTTTGGTATTTACATGTGTGTCCTGTTAATTTCACTTAAGAGTACGGCCTCAATGTGCACCCACTTAACTATAAATGTCTCTAGTTTTTCATGGCTGAGGGTATATATATAATCTTCTTTATCCAGTCTCCAGTTGATGGGCAATTGGGCTATTTCCAAGTTTTAGCTATTACAAACTGTGCCACTATCAACATGGGTGCACATCTATCGCTGTGGTATGGTTCTTTTAATTCTCTTGGGAAGATACCCAGTAGAAGAATAGCAGGGTCAAATGGGACTTATAATCCTAGTTGTTTGAGGTATCTCCAAATTGATTTCCACAGTGGTTGCACCAGGCTGCACTCCCACCAACAATGGAGAAGGGGTCTTTTCTCCCCACAGCGCTACCATCATTTGTTATTGGTTGTTTTCTTGATAGCAGCCATTCTTTCTGGGTTGAGGTAGAATCTAAGTCTTCTTTCTATCTGTATTTCTTGAATGACCAGTGATGTCGAATATGTTTTCATATGTTTATTTGCTGCTGAGAGTTCTTTTCTCTGAGAAATGTTTGTTCATTTTTTGAATTGGGTCTTTGTATTTGGGGGGGGTCCTGCTTTTTTGAGTTCTTTATTTTTTTCAGATTGTAGACCTTTGTCTGAGGAACAGCTGGGAAATTTCTTTTCCCACATTGTAGGTTGCCTCTTAGGTCTGTTGGTAGTTTCTCTGCAAAAAATTAAAAGAAAAAAAAGATGAGATCCCACGTGTTGATCTAGTTTGTGCTAGTTCCCATGCTACTGAGGATTTGTTCATAAAGTCTTTTCCTCTGCCAATGTCTTCGAGAGTTCCACCTAATTTATCTTCCAGCAAGTTTAATGTTTCTATTTTAATATTTATATTTATAATCCACTTGGATTTTGGTTTAGTGCATGGTGAAGGATAGGGGTCTAGTTTTAATCTTCTCAGGTTGAAATTCAGTTTTTCAAACACCACTTATTAAAGAAGGTGTTTAAATGGGGAGGGGAGGGGGGTGAAGGGAGGGCAGGGACAAGGGGATAAATGAGAATCAAGACCTATTATGTAAAGGTACAGAATCCCAATGATGAATGTAACTGTATTGTATACCTAGATTGTACCAATAAACTCAATAAAAAAAAAGAAGGTGTTTTTCCTCCAGTGAGGATAGTTGGCTTCTTTGTCAAAGATGAGGTAGCTAAGTGCATCTGAAGTTGTTTCTGCATCTTCTAATCTATTCTCTTGGATCTGTTTCCTTGACAGTATCATGCTATTTTTATAACAGTGGCTTTGGAGTACAGTTTGAAGTTGGTGATTGTGATACTCCCTGTCATCTCTCTGTTGCCTAGAATGGCTTTTGCTATTCTAGGTCTCTTCTGGTTCTAAATGGATTTTTGGATTGTTTTCTCTAGTTCTGTGAAATATACTGCTGAGATTTCAATAGGGATTGCACTGAATCTGTATAGAAACTTTGGAAATATGGACATTTTCACTATATTGGTTCTTCCTACCCAGGAACAAAGGATGTCTTTCCATTTTCTTATATCCTCTTTGATCTTTATTTTCAGAATGCTGTAGTTCTCATTTTAGAGGTCTTTTGCTGCCTTCATTAGATTGTTTCCTAGGTATTTCATGTTTTTGGATGCAAGGGATTGTTTCCCTAATTTCTCTCTCAATGTGTCTGTTGTGTACAAGAAGATTTTTGATTTTTTAGTGTTTACCTTATATCCAGCTAGGTAGTGAATCTGTCAATTAAGGCTAGAAGTGTTTTGGCAAGAGTTTTTTGGGGTCTTCTATGTAAAGTATCATATCATCAGCAAATAATAACAGTTTAATATCCTCCTTTCCTATCTTTATTTCTTTAATTTTTTTCTCTTGTCTAATTGGTGTGGCTAATGTTACACAAACTACATTGAATAGTGGACATATTGATACAGTGGACTATATTGGTAGTGGACATTCTTGTTTTGTTCCTGATTTTAATGTGAAGGTTTTCAATTTTTGACCAATTAGTGTGATGTTAGCTGTTTTTTTTTCCTAGATAGCTTTTATGAAGTTTATATAAAGACCATCCATTTCAGTTTACTGCATGGTTTTTGTCATTAATGGGTGTTGAATTTTCTCAAATGCTTTTTTTGCATCTATAGAGATGATCATATGGTTTTGTCCTTGATTCTGTTCATATAGTGTATTACATTTATTGATTTACATATGTTGAACCATCCTTGCATCCCTGGGATAAATCCAACTAGGTCAGGGTACATGATCTTCTTGATGACTTCTGTATTCTCTTTGCCAGCATCTTATTGAGTATTTTTGCACCTGTGTTCATTAAGGGAGACCGGCCTGTAGTTCTCTTTTGGTTGGGTCTTTCCCTGGTTCTGGAATTAAAGTAACACTTCCTTCCAGAAATGAATTTGGAAGTACTGCTTACCTTTCAATTTCATTGAAAAGTTTAAAGATCAGGGATAGAAGTTCTCTAAATGCCTTGTAGAATTCAGCAATTAAGTCATGTGGACCTGGATTTTGCTTTTTGGTAAAGTCTTAATTATTTTAGTGATTGTAATTTAGAATTTTTATATCTTCTTCATTCAACTTTGTTAATTCACATGCATCTAGAAAATTGTCCATTTCTTCTGTTTTCCATTTTATTAGCGTACAGGTTCTTGAAATAGTATTTAAGATCCTCTGGATTTCTGCTGTATCTTTTATAACTTCACCTCTTTCATTCCTAACTGCATGGATTTGATCCTGTTCTTTACTTTGTTTGGTAAGGTTGGCTAAAGGTTCATCAATTTTATTTATTCTTTCAAAAAGCCAATTTTTCAATTCATTGATATTTTTTGTATAGTTCTCTCTTGATCTCATTTGCACTGATTTCTACTCAGATCTTTATAATTTCCTCCCTTGTATAAGCTTTGGATTTGTCTTGTTCTTCTTTTTCTAGAAGCTTAAGTTTCATTATAAAGTTGTTTATTTGAGCTCACTCTGTTTTCCTAGTGTGGGCATTCACTGCTATAAATTTCCCTAGTAGAACTGCTTTCAATGTGTCCCATAGATTCCTGTATGTTGTATTGACATCATCATTTATTTGTAAAAACTGTCTAATTTGTTCTTTAATTTCCTCTGTGACCCATTGTTTGCTCAGAAGAGTGTTATTAATTTCCATGTGTTTGTCAAGTTTTTGCAGTTTCTTATGCTATTGATCTACAGTTTAATTGCATATGGTCTGATAATATACACTCAATAACTTCCATTCTCTTGCATTTACTTAAACATGTTCTATGAACTAGTGTATGATCTATTTTGGAGAATGACTCATGTGCAGCTGAAAAAATATATATGTTATAATTTTGTGGGGCAATACACTCTGTAGACATCTGTTTAGTCCATTTGTTGAAAAGCTTTGTTCAGTTCTACTATTTCATTGTTGATTTTTTTTTTGTCTAGGTGACCTGTGGGGTATTGAGGGCCCCCATACCAATTGTATTAGTACTTATTTGGTTTTTCATGTCCTTTAATATTTGCTTTGCATAGTTGGGGCATTAGTATTTGGTGCATGTAACAACCTTCAAAACAATATTTAGAAATGTTTTCTACTCATTTTCTAGAGGTTTTGTGAAGTAAATAATCTAGGTCTTCTGCCTACAATCAACAGAACACTGAGAGGCCCTGCAAACTCTTTTCTCCAAGTATTTTATCTTAACTGCATTATATTTTCCTGAATTAAATTGAGTTGGGCAGTAACATTATATAATGTGATGCTTTAAAAGTTATAAACATTATATTTTATATGAGATTAAAATGAGGCCTATTTAATTATTATTATTTATTCATTTGTTTCCTGTGCCAGTTTTTCTGCTTTAGGAAATGATGTTTAATTTTTACAGTAAGCAAAATATCTGTCAATGAATATAAACCAAATATATTTTGTGCAAGAGGAAATTTTAACTAATTTCAGAGGGATCACAAAACATTTGTGGTTTAAAGTAATACTCATCAGTTCTTTTTCTTTGTTTCTCTCTTTCTCCATTTTTTTATTATGCCTTTGAATTATGGGACAGAAAAGTTAGAGAATTTCTCTCCTGGATATAGGTCTTTAACACTGCAAACGGAAGCCCACTAACAAAAGGGACTTGCAGGAACTATTCCAGGGTTTGGTGAAACTGTCTGAGGTCAGAGACTGGTGGTGTGAGCTGCATCTAGGCAGGCTTAATGCCGCTGAAGAAGTTGGTGGGCCTTGCTTTCTGATATTTTTATACGACTCTAACAATTGCACAAAAGAAAAGCACAACTTTGTGAAGAGCAATCATTTTATTCATTAGATGGAAAATTTGTGACTTTTCTTAAACTTAGTTTTGTGAGAAATGCTGGAAAGTCCTGTGTTCTAAACCTGTTTAGACCAAGGACAAAGAATATTCTTGCTTCACCTTGGTTAAGCTACTTAACCTGGACCTTATTTTCTTTAACAGCATTAAAATGTAGGCCAATTACCCATACAACAATGTGATTGGCCCATGAGTTAAAACACTTTCTGTTTTCTAGTTAAAATGAAATATGTAGCATAATTAAACAATAATACAATGATGATTAATCATTTTTCACAATTTAATTATGCATGTGTATGATTAATCATTGTAATTTAAAAGGTGTAGTAAGGAACCAGAATAATTATGTATAATGGAACATGAGGTGAGGGTTAAAAGGTATATATTAAAATTACTTAGAAGTATCCTGGAAAAATTATTACATGTTATTACTGAATATGTCCTTAATGTAATGTAATTAGTTTCAAAGCTTTATTTATAAAATGCAGGCATTTCCCTTTCCTGTGATAGGCAAGGAAACTTTCTCTTATTTTTCTCTATCTTCTCTCACCAGCTGAATGTATATTTTTAAGTGCTCTGCAATTTTTATTCAAGTCTTGTTAAAAAAAAAGGAACAGGAAGAGATCTGAGATCTTTGGAAGGACAGACAGGGTCAGCTCTCCTGGTAGAATCTTTAATGCTAGACCTTATTTTAACAAACCATTTAAAAATAGTCAGTTTCCTTTATAACTGCGCCTGATCTTTAATTACCTGATTTCTGGGTGAGTTTATCCTTACAATGTCAAAAAAGGTTAGAATTTTTTCTCAGAATTTATTTTAGCAAAAGGAAATGGTCACTGAGAGGATGTAATGTGACATTCCCTGTGGTATTTTCTGCTTGATACCCAAAAATAAGCAGTATTAGCTTTATCCTGCCTTGGTATGTAGGAAAAAGGATATACACTCATTTAATTTACTTATTCATTTTGTAAACATGCATTTTAGCCATTCTTCATATAAATGTTCTGTAGATGAAATCTACAAATACAAAAATGCCAGAGTTACTTGGTAGAAGGATAAGGATTTTGGTGTCCATGGAAAATAGTGTTATCAGTGGTGACCATGTTTTTAATAGAATTCCCTGGGGAAAATATCTACTTATAATATACTGAGCCTTTTTGCTAAATGAAGTGCCTGTAGAATATTGGTTCAACTTTCCCTAGGAAACTAAATGATATTTATAATATCACTCAATAGCAAAAGACATTCCAGGTTCTAGACAAATGACTCAGAATTGAACTTTGTAATACAACTTCAGTTATAATTTAGGGTCTGTTTGTTGAAGAAATAAACCACAGGGACCATCATGTTATGGCAGAGATAGTGAGACTGGTGTAAATAACATTTTGTTGCTTTAATACCCTTAAATCCAAGATACTTCAACTAAGAGTAATGTTGGATGAAAATTACTGAGCAGAAAAACAAAAATAAAGAATTTGAAATGCCAAGTGTTATTTTTAATACCATTAGAGAACTACTCTGAAGAACTAATCCCATTCTTGCAAGTAACTCCCAAGATTATCAGGAATTAACATGTCTCTGGAGAAGTACTTAGCAATTGGAGGAGACGGGATCCTAGCTGGATCATGTTATTACAAATTATTCTGAAGCATAATTTCTGGAAGTGCTGCTGAGCTAAGAATTCTGGGAAAAGGCTGTAGAAAATGCATCTATTCTGAGGCATTAGGATGGCTCCTTGGAGGGGTGGTCATATACAGTGAGATGGGGAGGAAGAAAAAAGAACTAATAAGATGAAACAAAAGCTGATACAATCAAACTGATTCAGCTGTACACCAAGAAGCACTTGCAAAGGCTAATAGGAATGAATTTCTCTCTCTACTTACTTGTGATCATCGAGTAAAAGTCTCTAGTGTGTAAAACTGCACTTTTTGGCTGTTGAAGAACAGTGTGGTCATATTCATGTTTTACCTCTGTGCTTATGTAGGAGTGCATATGCATTCATTGGGTCTCTGGTCTATTTGGGGAGACACTTCTAAAGATGAGTGTATGAGAATTGTCAAATTTGAGCTAAAAACTTTAAACTGCAACAGTCAGTTCTCCTATTATTTGGACACAATATGTGACACCCACAATTTAAAGGAGGAGAGATTTAACTCACAGTTTCAGGGGATTCAGTCTATAGTTGGCTGACTTTGAGGTCAGAACATCATGGCACAAAAACATGTTCGAGAAAAGCTGTTCAGTCCATGACAACTGGGGAGTAGAGGAGAGGAATAGCACCAGAAAGGTAGGGCTAAGGTAGCAGATATAGTACTCAAGGTTAGGCCTCCATGACCCATCAGGATCAATTATGCTTTTTTTCCACCTACTCTGGAAGTCTACATCAAATTTGTCTGTAAAAAGCTTCACTCTTCAAATGATATTTACATTGAGCTTTTAAGGAAGCCATTATTTAGAATACACAGTCAGAGAGGCTGTTCTTGTGGAGATGTTGCCCTGAAAAAGGTCTGGGGCATAGCTTATAGATAATATCAGGGATATAATGAGTTGATCATTTTGGTACAAGGGAGAAACTATTCTGCACGGGAACGGGTATTCCTTTGGTTGGATTTGAGCTGTTAATATTTAATTTCCCTAAATTCTTCTATCCTTACTACTATAATGCCTTATACTCTACACTTTCAAAGGTAAACTAGCTAGTGAATGAGTTTTATTTAAATTATTATTTATTATTCATTCAATTTTAAATGTGTCATCATCAATTTTATGTGCCAACTTGGCTGGCATATAAATGCAAGTTGTTCATTGATCTTGGTGATGCTGTGAAGGTGTTTTGTAAATGTGATTAGAATTTATAACCAGTTTACTATGAATAAGGAGGATTGTCCTAGATAATCATAGCAAAACTAATTCAATACTCTGAAAGACTTTAAGAACTGTGGCTTCCTAGAAGAAGAAGAAGAAAGAAGGAGGAGGAGGGGAGGAGGGGAGGGAGGAGGAGGAGAAAGAAGAAAAAGAAGAAGAAAGAAGAAGCTCTGTCTTTGGATGGAAGCCTCAGCTCATAGATGAGAGTTGCAGTTACAGAGTCTCCTCCCTGGTGCCTGCTTTTAAATTTCAAATGTGCCTCCCCACATAGTCATATAAGACAACTCATTGCAATAGACCTCTAGGAGATGTCTGCTACTCATTCTATTTCTCTAGTAGAACACGGATTGACCCACAATGCCACAAACAGATTGGGTGTTAATGAAAAAATACATTTTTCAAAAATTAAAAATATGTGAAAATTAAAACCATAAAAAGACACCGGAGCTAGTGATAGTACATGGAATAAGTGCAGAAAATAAGGGTTAGCTGGGCATGGTGGTCACACCTGTAACAACACAAGGGAGCCAAGGAGGAGGATCGCCGTGAGTCTGAGGCCAGCCTGGGCCACATAGTGAGTTCCAGCGCAGCCTGAACTACACAGCAAGACCCTGTTTCAAAAAACAAAAGCAAAACTAGAAAATAATCCACTAAAAGTCCCTCTTTTGGTGGCAAAACTGCCTGGGATCTTGAGTTAATTTCCATGAAAGGTTTAAAACTCAGCTTTACAGAAGTAAGGTATGAGATTCCTGCTGAAACAAGTAACATGAAAAGTCAGCGTCACCAATATTGTTAATATCTGTTGACAAATACAATGTATTACTTGACAATACCGAAGGTACCCTATCTAAATGCATCCAATATAGGCATCTTGGTGGCAGGTATTTTGGAGCAAGGTGGAAATTAAATAAATAAAGGTAACTAAAGTATCAAGTGCCATTCCAAATGCTGCTGCATCTATTCCTTTGTTGTTTTTCCTGATTGGCTCAATTAGGCTAGTTTCCTGAGCACTCTATTGGGTGTTTATTATGAGCTAGATTGAAAGAAATAAGAGCTGCCTGAGGTTTTGGCTCAGTGTATGAAAATTAAAGGATGGGCATCCTGTCAGATAAAAAAGTGAGGGTCCCATTTGAGAGCTGTTCTGGCATGTCTGCAGAAGATATCCTGGCAGCTGGAAAATGATGCCCAGTGTGGCACAGATATAGGAGTGCTACCTTCACACCTGAAGTCTTACAAAATTTTAGCTCTGCTAGTCTTGGGAAGCTGACTCTGAAAGTGGATTATTGTGCTTCAGTTGACCAATCTAGCTGTGACCTCTTGAGGGGCTCAAGCTTGATTTAACAGGGAAAGTTCCAGGCCAGTCTGAGTGAATAAGAATTACACATTAGAGCTTTGGCAACCTCAGGCAACTGAAGTTATTCAGAAGGAGCTGCATCTAAATAAGGGAATACTGTTCTCTGGGTTTCAGAGCAGCTGTCACAGAGGCCCCATGCTGAAGTAAACAAACTCTATTGCATGAGAGTGCAATTTTCCAAGAATGGCTGCATAAAAACTATAGCTGTTAAACAAGAAGACATTTCCTATTACCTCAATGATATCAGTTGTAGTAATATTGTAAATAAAGATTTTTGTAACTGAAGAGAGAGAAAATCAGTGGTACTCATAAAGGAAATAACATAGGATACCTAAAATCCTTTTTTAGAAAGTCCCCTTATTTTAATACTTTTATTAAAAAAATATTTAGGTTTGTTATCAACATTAAACAATATTTGCCATATACTGCATAATTAGGTGGATTTAAAACAAGTAAGAGAAGGGCATACAATTAAGAATTATTAATTAGCACCATTTGGAATAGATTGAATAGATGAAACAAAACAAAATTGAAATTTGAGATATAAGTGGTATGCTTTGCATAGGCATTATTTAACATATGTTAGACTTGGCATTTCATACTGACAGAAAAATGTGATTATTTAATAGACAGCCTCAGAAAATTTGCTCCAGAAAAATATAACCATAAAAATAAATTTTACATTTATAGTTAATTTTTAGTCATGATATGTGAATACCAAAAATTAATAATGGATGTTTATTTAATTGTGTTATAAGCAATGGTTTTAAAATTTGGCTCATAATTTGGAACAGTATCCTTTTTTACTTTTTAAATATTTCACATTTTCTGGTAAACGTATTATGCAGGCAGATTTCCCTCCATTATTTAGGGAAGAATTATGGCATATCAAAACACAGACATAATATATAAGTATTTTGAGATATATCTCTTTTCTCTGGCCTAAGCCCAAGAGTGAACATAGTAGGAAGGGAAGAAGAAAAGGTCTGTCTGACCTCATTGCCTACTACATTTTCTCTGAATACTGTCCCAGAATCTGGTGTCACCTGGCAGATTTTAAAGGCTTTGGAGTTTTTTATTGAGTGATATCTCTGAATACTGTCCCAGAATCTGGTGTCACCTGGCAGATTTTAAAGGCTTTGGAGTTTTTTAGGTTGAGTGATACAGCTAATAAAGATCCACACTGGAAAAGAAAAAGAAAAAAATTTACAATTCCCTGCTTACTTACAGAAAAAAACTAGATTACTACATATTTTCTTAACTATGGAATATCATTTTATCATATTATATAAATTTTATTTAATTATGTATATATGTTTGAATGTAGTTATTTCTAATTATATTATACTAAATACTACTACTCAGGTAGAAATGGCTAGGACTACAAAACATGTCTTTGAGGTTAGGGGGAAAAAGAACCCTTCTACAATGTTGAGAATGTAAACTAGTACATTGCTATGGAAATCAGTATGGAGATTCCTTGAAAAAATGAAAAATAGAAGTTCCACTTAAGCCAGTCACATTTTTTTTCTGGGAATAAAGAGTCAAAGTCATCATATGACAGTAATACATGCAAATACATGTTTATAGCAGCACAATTATAATGGCTGATTTATGCCCATCAAAAGATGAAGGGAGAGGACATCAGCCAGGAGCCTGCACAAACAACAACTACAGAGATACATAGGCCCAACCAGGGCCCCTCCTAGACACTGGTGACTTAGGCATGCAGGCCCTAGCCAAAGACCCATATGGAACACAGGTGTACACACACACAGGCCCCAGCCAGATGCCTGCCTAAACACCAGCATCTCAGCCCCATAGATCCCAGCAAGAGGCCCACCCAGACACCACTGGTAAGTGTGCCCAGGTCCCAGCCAGTGGTCCACCCAGACACCATCTTTAAGAGTATGCAGGGCCCAACCAGTATCCCACCTTCCCAGACAACAGCCCGTCATGGGGATCCAGAAGGCAATCATTCTGAACCAAGGAACTGGCATAGGGATGAGCAGCAGTGAGAGGGCACCTCTGAGATGTTAAGAATTGAAGCCCACTGGGAAAACAAAGAGTCAATCCAGTAAAGGTGCAGCAGGCTGCGTCATTTGAAATGACACCTAAACAAGACTGAAAACCAGACTTTCAAATAACCAAAGGAAATTACAAAAGGCAACAAGATGGAACAATCTGAAACTCAACCATCTAGACTCCCTGAACTGGCAATGAAAGAGGATCTGTAAAAAACAAAATCAGAAATAATTTCTCAGAGCACAAAAGTGTTGGTGTCCAAAGTGAAAGAAATGATTCATAACTCTACAGCAAGCACATATGGAAAAATGGAAGAGCTAAGAAAATGATGGAATCCCAGCATAGGAAACATATTGAATCTATAAAACAGAGGAAAAATATATCCAAAAGATTAAAAACTCCACTGAAAGTTTACATCACAGAATGAGCTGCTGTAAGTACAGAATATTAGCTATAGAAAACAGAATTGTGATTAGTGACCAGGAAAATAAAAACTTCTTAAAAATAGCAAGGGGTCACAAAAAAATAAAACTTGCAGCTGCTAGATTATGCAAAAAAGATTAACATGAGACTGATCTGAGTCAATGAATTAACAGGAGATAGTGCAAATGACATTTAAAAAAAAAAAAAAAACCTTGCCAGGTGTGGTGGTGCATACCTATAATCCCAGCATTTGGGAGGCTGAGGCAGGAGGATCACTGTTAGTATGAGACCAGCCTGGGCTAATTAGTGAGTTCCAGGTCAGTCTCAACTACATAGTGAGACCCTGTCTCAAAAAAACCAAAGGAGGGAAAAACCTGTTCACAGATGTAATGGCAGAAAACTTCCAAACCAGGAGATAAGTGAGGCACATAGGACTCCAACTAGCCATTAAAAAATATCTACACCTAGGCATATGATAGACAAGATTCCAGAAACCCAAGAGAAGAACAAAATCCTATTAGCATTAGAGAAAAGAAACAAATCACATACAAAAGAAAGCCCATGAGAATCTCAGCAGACTTTTCAATACAAACCCTCAAGGCAAGAAGAATTTGGAGGGATGTATTTTAATTCCTAAAAGAAAACAACCCCCAACCCAGATTGATGTATCCAAAACCACTATCTTTCAAAATTGATGGAGAAATAAGATACTTTCATGACAAAGAACACCTGACAAACTTCATTAATACCAAACCAGCACTCCCCGCCAAAATTTAAATATCCTGGGAAAAAACAATGAAGGTCACAACACCATGAAGACCAGCATAATAAATACACCAGGCAAGACAAGAAATTAAATGCAAAGGAGGAGGATCTAAAAATGGGAAAAGATCATGACAAGGATAAGTCAATGCATATCAGTTATAACCATCATTGTTAATGGTCTCAATTCACCAATCAAAAGAAATAGATTAGCAGAATGGGCCAAGAAGCAAGATCCAACAACATGCCACATACAAGAAAAATATTCAAGTTAAAAAGAAACTCATACACTGAAAATTAAAGGATGGAAAACAATACTTTATATGACAGGAACCCCCCAAAAAGCAGGAGTATCTATCCTATTTTTAGATAAAAGGAATTTCAAAACAATACTAATTGAGACAAAGAAGACCACTACAGCTTGTAAAAGGAACAATTCAAGAGGAAGAGATGACAATCATAAATATATACGCATCAAATACTAGTGCATTCAACTATGTAAGACAAATATTAATGGGCATGAAAAATCATATAAGATAATTAGTAATAGTGGATCTCAATGCTCCACTTCCACAAATAGGTAGCACAACTTGACAAAAAATAAACAATGAAATACTAAGACTCAACAAAATTCTTGACCAAATGGATGTAACAGATGTTTATAGTGTTCAACCCCAGAAATCAGAATACACCTTCTTCTCAGCTGCATGTGGTCATTCTTCAAAATAGGCCACATAATTGCCCATATAACATGTTTAAGTAAATTCAAAGGAATTGAAGTTATCCCTTGTATATTATCAGACCATAGTGCAATGAAATTGGAGATAATAGCAAAGGAAGCCACAAGAATATCATAAACACATGGAAATTGAACAACCAATGTGTCACAGAAGAAATTAAAAAAGAAATCAGACAGTTTCTGCAATTAAATGACATTGTCAATACATCAGAATTTATGGGACACAATGAAAGCAGTCTTATGAGGAAAATTGATAGCAGTGAATACTCATATTAGAAAAACAGAGTGAGCTCAAATAAACAACCTGATGCTGAAACTCCAGCTTCTAGAAGAAGAAGAGCAGGACAAACCCAAAGCTCACCCAAGGTAGGAAATTATGAAGATCAGAGCAGAAAACAATGAAATGAACACTAAAAGAATGATATAAAAATCAATAAAGCCAAAGCTAGTTCTTTGAAAGAATAAACAATTTACAAACCCTTAGCTAACCTTATCCAAAAAAAAAAAAAAAAAAAAAAAAAAAGGAAAGAAAAGACCAAAATTCCATGAAATTAGGAATGAAAGGGGTGAAATTACAATGGACCCAGTAGAAATACAGAGGATTATCAATAGCTACTTTGAGAAACTATACATCAATAATAGTGAAAACAGAGGAGAAATGGCAAGAGTTCTAGAAACATATGAATCACCAAAGTTGAAAGAAGACTAAAAATTCTAAACAACCCAATGTCAACCAAAGAAGTTCAAAACATAATTAAAAATTTACCAATTAAGTAGAGCCCTGGTCCTGAAGGTTTTAGTGCTGAATTCTATAAGACATTTAAATAACTATTGCCACTACTCTTCAAAATTTTCAATGAAATTAAAAGGGAAGCAATACTCCAAAATTCCTTCCTGGAAGCAAGCATCACCTTGATACCAAATGCAGAGAAAGACCCAACCAAAAAAGAGAACAATAGGCCAATCTCCTTAATGAAATCAGATGCAAAAATCCTCAATAAGATATCTGCAAACAGAATGCAGCAGATCATCAATAAGATCATACATACTGACCAAGTGGGATTCATCCCAGGGATGCAGGGATGGTTCAACATACATAAATCAATGAATGTAATACTCTATATTAACACAGCCAGGGACACAAACCATATGATCATCTCAATAGGTGCAGAAAAAATATTCAACAAAATCCAACACCTATTCATGATAAAAACCCTAAAGAAAATTAGAATAGATGGTCTTTATCTCAACCTGATTAAAACCACCTATGAAAAACCAAAAGCCAATATTGTACTGAATGGTCAAAAACTAAACTCAGGAACAAGGTGATAGTGTCCAGTATCACCACTCCTGTTCAATATAGTTCTGTAAACATTAGGCACAGCAATTAGACAAGAGAAAGAACTAACAGGAATAAAGAGAGGAAGTGAATAAGTTAGCCATTATTTGCAGATGATATAATACTCTATACAGAAGGCCCCAAGAATTTCAGAAAAAGCCTTTTAGACTTAATAACCAAATTCAGTAAAGTAGGTGGATACAAGGTCAACACACAAAAATCAATAGTCTTGCTGTAGAAAAACAGCAGATTCACAGGGAGAGGAAATGGAGAAACAACTCTTTTGACAAAAGCATTAAAAAAGTGAAATGCCTAGAAATCAACCTAATGAAGAAAAAAAAAAAGAAAGACCTCTACTCTGAATATTACTGCACTCTTAAAAAAAAGATTGAAGTGGATATCAGGAAATGTAAAGACATCCCTTGCTCCTGGGTAGGAAGAATCAACATAGTGAAAATAGCTATACTTACCAAACTGTTATACAGATTCAATGCAGTCCAAATTGAAATTAAAACAGCATACATCACAGAACTTGAGAAAACAATCCAAAATTCATTTGGAACAAGAAGAGACTTAGAGTAGCAAAGGCAATTCTAGGCAAAAAAAGTCAAGGTAGAGGATCACAATCTCCAATTTGAAACCATATTACAAAGCTGCTGTGATAAAAACAGCATAATTCTGGCCCAAGGATCAGAGGAACAGATTACAAGATACAGAAACAATGACAGCCATATTCAGCCACCTCATCTTTGAAACAGGAAGCAAACACCCTCATGGGAAGAAAGATAGCTTCTTTAATAAATAGTTCTGGAAAAATTGGATTTCAATTTGCTGAGGATTAAAACTAGACCTATATCTCTCACCCTGCACTAAACTAAAATTAAAATGGATCAAAGATCTAAGTATTAAAATAGAAACAATAAACCAGCTGGAAGAGAGGTTAGGTAGAACTCTTGAAGATATTGGCATAGGAAAAGATTTCACGAACAAAACCTCAGTCACAGGGGAAGTAGCACAAAAACTCAACAACTAGGATCGCTGAATAAAAAGCTTCTGTGAAGCAAGAGAAACCACCAACAGTGAAGAGTCAACTCACAATGCGGAAAAATTTTTCACCAGCTGTTTCTCAGACAAAGGAATACTATCTAGAATATATAAATAACTTAAAAAAAAACCTCTCAAATTTAAAGACCCAATCCAAAAATGGTCATCTGAAATGAATAGACCTTATGCAAACAAAGAAGTAGAAATAGCAAATAAACACATAAAAAATGTTCAACATCATTGGTCATTTGAGAGATACAAAGGAAAACAATGCTGAGATTTCACTCCAGAAAGAATGGCTGCTATCAAGAAATCAAGCAATAACAAATGCTGGTGGTATTGTTGGCAAAAAGGAACACTTCCCCACTGTGGGTAAAAGTGTAGATTGGTGCAACCATTGTGGAAATCAGTATGGAGACACCTCAAAACACTAGGTTCAGAGGTACCATTCAACCCAGCTACTCCCTTGTTGGGTATTTTCCCTAAAGAATTAAAAGAATCATTACCATAGTGATATATGTGAAAGCCGCACAGCTTGTAATGCTAAAATTTGGAAACTGCCCAATTGCCTATTACCTGGAGACTGGATAAAGAAGATTCAGTTGTTTTTATAAAATACAATACTACTCAGCCAAAAATTATGAGAAACTAGAGACATTTATCATTAAATCTATGCACATTGAGGCCATACTCTTAAGTGAAATAAATGGGACACACATACATACTGAATAGTTTCTCTGGTGTGAGAAACTGAAACTGTACATAAAGATCAAAATGTATAATAGATTATGTGAAATAGGAAGAAAAGATCCACAGGGGAAGGAGGAAGTGGGTAAAAAAGAAGGGAAAGGAATAAATATGAGAAAAGGAAAAAAGGGAAACAAAGTCCTTGTAAGTAGGGAGGGTTGGAGGGGTTGAAAGGAAGGCAGGGTAATGTGAAAAATAAGAACCAAGATATATCATGTACAGGTACAAATTCCCAATGGTGAATGTCATTATAATGTATACCTAAAATGTACCAATAAAATTAATGAATAAAAAACAAGGATGACTAGTTAAAGAAAATGTAGTACATGTACTGTACACACTGAGTACCTCTTAGCCATAATGAAGGATAAATTTGAGTTGTTTGTAGGAAAGTGGTTGGATCTTCAGACCACAATGCTAAGTGAAATAAATCAAACATAGAAAGTTAAGTGTCGCGGAACTTTTCTAATATAAATAATTGAAAATATGAGTAATTTGAAGTGCACCAAAAAAAGAAGATGGAAGTAACATCAAGGGAGAATCTGTGGAGATGGGAAGAGGATTAGAAAAAGAGAGGAGGGAAGGGAGAAGGGAGGATCAAGATGTAGGATGCACCCATACAAGTTCCCTAAGAAGAATGCAATTATAATGTGTCACAAACACATACTATTGTAAAAATTTTAAAAAGATATATGCACATAATTTCTAAAGTAGCCTTATTTGCTCAGAAAATTTCTGTATTTGGAAATCCAGTGAAAAATACGTACATATTTTTACATCACTAGGATGTAATGATTTCTGCAAAGTTTTGTCAATTTAGAATCCATCATAATGGTTGTGCTGTTGCTATCATTATTTTTTCTGCTATTTTCTTTAATTTAGTGGACAAAGGTTATATGATTATTTAAATATGTATTTTTACTACCAAGAAAGATGCTTCTTTTAAAAAAAGGTTGTCACTTTTCAATTTTTATTTTTAAAGAAAATCAATTTGTTTTCAATATGCTTAAGTGTTATGCTACTTTCCATACATTCAGATATGGGGTTTCTATCAGATTTCTTGTAAACATATCCCCCATTTGTCTTCTACTCTTTGTTTTATTGTGACTTTAAAAATGAATAATAGTTTTAAGTTCTTTTGTAATCCATTCTACTTTTCATTTCCTTTTTATTAATGATATACTTTAGTTCTATTTTCATTTTGAATTGTTTAAAACGTATTTTATATTTTCTGTTTGCTGTTTTTCCCACTGATGCTAATCAATATGGAACTTAAGTTGTCCGTGAAAAGAACAAGGCACTTGAGAAGGCCTATAGTTACACAAGAAAGAAACTTGATGATGATCTATTCAGGGAGCAGAAATGGGTCAGTGTGGTTTTTGCAAAGAAAGTGAGCAGTGTTGTCGGACTACATCCAAGAAAGTCATCAAAAACCTCATTCTGGAGAGCTTCATGAGAAATATTAAGGAGACTTGACTCCTTTACTAATGGCACAAAAGTCATAGAACATTACTAAGTGTCCAGTGCAAACACATCAGTCTAGGCCCCTGGCCAGATATTAAGATGAACTAGTGCACCACACCACCTGCAGCCAGGAGCTTCTATACTGGATTTCATGGTGGGCAATAAATAAATTTTCAATTTGTTAAAATTTTAGGACCTCAGAGTGGTTCACAGGGCAGAAAACAATGTGTTGTCCACATATGATAAATAAAGAGGATTCCCATTGTTGAAGTGCAAACCATTTATTCAGCTTTCAAAATGTAATGACTGATTCTTAAATAAAAACCTATGTGTTAAGTCCTATTGTGGTTATAATAAATGAGATGGTGTTGTGGCTCATAGCTAGATGTCTCTCCAAATCCTCATCCTTTTAGGTGGGACATATTCTGAGGTGGCTGAATCTAAAGTGTGTGATTGATTCATGGTGAAATGTTAGATTCCAGGACACTAGAATTAAGGGTGTGGCTGCTACCCATCTTTAATATCTAGATAAGATCAAAGGGGAAGAAAGATGCTGTTAATGTCTCTTGTTGGTTTGCTACTGTCCACCATGAATTGTTGCCCCTCTGACACCCTGACTTGAAGCTAGCTGATTATGGACTGAAACTTTAGTGAACTATAAACCAAATAAACCTTTTCCCTTCTTAACTTTGGGTGTCAGGTATTTTGTCTCAGCAGTGAGGGAAAAGTAACTGAGACAGATTGTGTCTGGATTCTAGATGTATGAAGGCTTTTGATGACCAGGGAGGCATGTAAAAAAGGAAAAAGGAAGTGAAACAGTAAAATAACTTTGTAAATATATTAAAACTTGGAATCTCAGATGGGCTTTTTCTCTCCTCTTAGATATTCTTTCTTCATAATCAATACTAGGTTCAATTCTTTTTGTTTTTCTTGTTTGTTTTGTTTTGTTTTGAGATGGGCTCATTCTATATAGTCCAGTCTGGCCTTGAACTCACTATGTGGCCCAAGATGGCCTCAGCCTTCCAAGTGCTGGATTACAGGTGTGCACCACCACACCTGACCTCCAGTCTCAATTCTGAGCCTGGCTAAATTGTAAAGTGAAGAAGTAGGCAGTTAGAAATTTAATAGTCTAATATACTTTGAGGAAATGTTTCATGTTTGAATATACCAAAGAAGAACAAAAATTAAGCATGTTATAGGATTGTATGATTGTATACAAATAAAAGCCATTTCTAAATTAAAGTTTTCTGTAATGGTCAGGGGGAATAAATATTAGAGCTTCGGTTTGATTTAGTTTAGTAGAAATGTTAAGTTTTGAAGTTCTTCAAAGAATTGAAATAAACCATAAATGATCTTTAAGATAGCATTCTTATGAAATTATAGAAATAATTCATCATTTATTAATAACTAGCTATTTGTATATCAATGATATAAAATTTTAAATGTATTTGAGCCCATAATTTAAAAAATAGAAATATAACTTTTCCATATAAGTTTGTTGTTGGTGTATTAATATTTAATTTTGTTGACTAAACCACCTATAACTATAAAAACTGTACTGTAGACCTAAAATGTACCAGTAAACTCAATGTGAAAAAAATGGTTATGAAAAGAAAAGATTTAAGTGCTATAACAATAAACTGTATGTGTTATCACAACACCTTTAATTACATGGAATCTTAATATGCTTTTCTCAATAAGTTGCTTTATTTTTAGAAGGTGCTTATACTACAGGTAGAAGTGTTGATTGAATAGTTTCCTTTTTTAGTGTCTAATAATAGGCAGTGTAAACAGAGAAGTCAATTGAGGTTGGCATGTATTGGGAGTAGGGTTGGAGTTTATGCTATTATCTGCAGAAACAAATTGTACAGGTAAAAGCAATCAGCACAGATCAATTTAGCCTGTGGAGTTTGGTCATAAAATACTGTGCTATATTCCACCTCCATTTATACTTGCCCTACAGGTTATTATTTATTATTGAACATTATTACAAATTCTTAAGGGAAAATAGTATAATTCATTTGAAGTAATACTACTCTATTGTGCATGCGGTATACTCAAATTCTTGCAATTATTATTCTAACTTATAGGGTAAGGAGGTGTTATTCAAGAATTACTTTCTGTGGTTCCAACTTCAATAGACTCATTTCTTTTGTTAACATATTACTCCTATTTATAGTCCCCAACAAAAATAGTTTTTAATTTAGTGAACTCTGTGAATCATTATCTCTGAATAATTTGTCTGTCCTTGGTAAAACGAATTAAGAAATTGTTGAACTTATAAAAAGCCATGAACTATTTCAGGCTATTAAATTTGAGGATATTTTCATTTGCATCTCTTTTCTGTAGTTATAGCACACTAGAAATCTTAACATATTTATTTCCAGGCCATAAAGCTATTGAAAGAATGATGCCTTGATGTTTTCTTTGAATTGCAAATATATTAACTATGTATAATACCTTATTATTATCATTAATATATTCAGTATTACTTATCTAAAGATTTGTTAAAAACAGCATGGAATAAATAATTTACTAAGAATTTTTTAAATGGATGCTTTACCTTAAACTAAGTGTTTTATAATATGCAAATTATGTATAATGGTTTGTTTCTTACAATAAGGAAAACAAAAGTGATCCATGAAAAATAACTAGAGAAAGAAGACAACAAAGTACTAACTTATACAGTAAAAATACAATAAAAATTCAGAGAACTGGAGATGAGAACAGTCATTAGTATTCAGGAGAAAGTTTTATTAAGCAGTTGAAGTTTGATTTGAGGTAATAGTATGAGTACTTTTTGCTTTTGCAACTGATCCTTGAGTGATAATGGGAGGGAAAGAGACATAACAACCTCCAAGATACTTTAAGATAGCTTGGCTTAAAATGCTAGTTATGACAATATAACTTATTATGGGATGCAGTTCTCATGGAACAAAAAAGGAAATCCATAGGAATCACCACTACTAGATACAGCTACCAAAATTGTTGAGGCCTTTGTGAGATAACAATATCTCATTGGAGAAATTAGTGATGATTGTCATAAGCTCTTGAGTTGAATTACTTTGTAGAAAAGATTTCTATCCAAAAGAAGATAAGAATCCTTAGTATCAAAAGTCAAGTGATAAATAGACAGTTGCTAGAAACTTTATAAAGACTCTGAATTTAGTTTCTTTTCAAATCAGTGACTCTTCTGTCCTTTTCTTTCAAAACGCTCTCAGCCAAAAAGAACCGTGACTTCCAAATTCACCTTTTTCTTCTTTCTGTGTAGAATTTGCTCTTAGTCTCTTGCCAATATTATTTTTGTTTTAATAAAGGGTCTGTTTACATTTTAAGGCAAAAGCTAATATGTACATAATGGGAAAAAAAAGACTGAGCCTCTCAATGTGAGAGCAGAAGGATGAACATCTAGATGGTACCAGGGATGGCAGCCAGGTGACATAAACTGGTAACTTGTCCCTTCAGGATGCTGGTGGGAACTGTGCATACATGAGCGTCAGGACAATCTTCCTTGGCAATACTGTATTCTTTTCATAAATTATTAGGACACATTTAAGTACTTACAAAAATCCACACCAAGTAAAGGAGCTATTACTCGGTCACTTTCTTGTTATTTTCAATCTTTAGTAATAGATATTAAATATTAAAATTAATGGGATTTAATATGATATTTCTGTAAGTGCATATGGCATTCACTATTGTTACACACACACACGCACACACACACACACACACACATTATTTCCAGTTGTGCTTAACACAATTCTGTATTTAGATGAACTTTTGTTTAGCTTTCACCTAAGACAGAGAATTTCTCTTTTTGTGGCTGGCTTATTAGACTTAACATGATGTTCTCCAAGTGCATACATTTCACTTCAAATG
Organism: Fukomys damarensis; assembly: GCF_012274545.1. NCBI lineage: Eukaryota > Metazoa > Chordata > Mammalia > Rodentia > Bathyergidae > Fukomys > Fukomys damarensis. The sequence continues at coordinate 30,503,755 of NW_022900917.1, read as the reverse complement.
ACAGGATGTTATTCTTCTTTGTGGCTTACTATATCAAACTGTCACTGCTATAGTTTGAATCTTAAATGTCCCCTAAATGTCTATGTGTTTTGTCCCAGATTGGCACATTGGGAGGTGGGGACTTTAGATGAGCACTTGTGAAGGAGTCTTAGTTCACTGGGTTTTTGCCATCAAGGGGGCTGTGGGACTCTGGCCTCTTCCTTCTTTCTCTTTGTTCTCTTTCTCACCATGAGAGGTGCAGTTTTGTTCCACTCTGTGCTACTGGCACCATGTGCTGTCTTTCCACAGATCCAAAGCAGCATGGTCAATTGATCAGGAGCTGGAACCTCCAAAACCATGAGCCAAAATAAGCTTTCTCTTCATGAATTAATTACATTTGATATTTTGTTACATTAACTGAAAGCTTACCAGACAGTCACCAGAAAGAAATAAGAGGAGAATGAAATATGTCGGCAGGCAAAACCAGTTTCCACATATAAGAGAACTACATACTTTTAAAATTGCAGTGGTAGAATAACAACATAGGTATGATGAAATAAATAAAAATAAATCATATTATTTGTCGCATATTATCAATCAATGCAAATCCTCTAGTATAATAAATTCACATATATTAACAAAGTAATCAATAGGATGACAGATACTGAAACATGTTTACAATGTCCACTCAGTAATTTATAGATTCAAAAACACTTGTTAAGCTCCTACCTATTAACATTTATATAGCCATCTTACCAATCATCTTGAACATGAGATTGTTTTGCTAAAGCATGCAGCATATAATCAAGGTGTTTTATTGGCCCAAATAGAAATAAAAAAGGGCTAAGTCTGTCTTTTCATAATGAAAAAAAGATAATTTATTCAGCAAGTTGGCTCAAAAAGCCCATGTTTATGCTTCATTTTTTATCTAAAAACTGTATTAGTATATGTTTATAATACATAATAAATGTGTACATCATGCATGTTGTTACATATACATATCACTTCTTGATCCCTTTTACTTCCCCTTTCCTGGCCTTTCCTCCTCTTCATCTCCCCACATTCTTTGTATTTATGACATAGTAGAAACCCTCAAATCTGTGGAATTCTATTAACAAATCAACAAATATTATCAAAATGAAAACAGTAACTGTGCTAGTGATAGTGCGATTGCTTTTTCAGTGGTATTATGATTATGTTAGTGTCAAGACTGAAGATGTGAAAAACAAGTACAATAAAAACTAAGAAACCTACAATGTGGGAAAAATTTTTTACCAGCTGTTCCTCAGACAAAGGACTATTATCAAGAATATATAAAGAACTCAAAACAGTCAGCCCCCCCAATATAAAGACCCCATTCAAAAATGGGCATTCGAAATGAACAGATATTTATCAGACAAAGAAGTAAAAGCAGCAAGCAAATATATGAAAAAATGTTCCACATCACTGATCATTCGAGAGCTGTAGATGAAAACAACACTGAGATTCCACCTCACCCCACAAAGAATAGCTGCTATCAAGAAATCAAACAATAACAAATGTTAGTGGGGTTGTGGGGAGAAAGGAACCCTTCTCCATTGTTGGAGGGAGTGCAGACTGGTGCCACCACTGTGTAAATCAATATGGAGATATCTCAAAGAGCTTGGACTAGAGGTTCCATTTGACCCAGCCATCCCTCTGCTGGGTATCTTTCCAAAAGAACTAAAAGAATCATATCACAGAGAAGTATACGCACCCATGTTTATAGTGGCACAGTTTGTAAAAGCTAAAATTTGGAAACAGCCTATTTGCCCATCAGTTGGAAACTGGATAAAGAAGATGTGGTTTTTCTATTAAATAGAATATTACTCAGCCATAAAGAATGAGAAAATAGATTCATTCATAAGAAAATGGATGCATATTGAAGATATACTCCTAAGTGAAATAAATAAGGCACACATGTGTAAATACAGAATAGTTTCTCTGGTTTGAACAATCAGCAATAATACAGAAGATCCTAATGAGATTATTGACATTGAGAAATGGTAAGAAAGGAGCTAAAGGTGTAGGGAAGGTGGGATGGGTAGGGGAAGGGCAAAAAGGGAAAAGAAAAAAAAATGTGAGGTAATGAAAAGATGGAAATAAAGTGGTTGTAGATTGGGAGGGGGTAAAGGGAGGGCAGGGGTAAGGGGAAAAAATGAAAACCAAGACTTGTCATGTAGAGGTACAAGATCCCAACAATGAATGTAACTGTACTGTATATCTAAAATGTACCAATAAACTCAATTAAAGCTAAAAAAATAAGAAAGCAAAAACTTTGCTTTTTTTGTGTTTGTGCTTTGTCTATGGGAATAGAGATGATTATGTTTTAAATTTTTTAATTTGACTTATTCTTTAATTTAAGACAGAAAACACTGCTTACTCCCTCTTAGACTTATTTATTGCTATCTTTAATTTTAATTCATTGACTAACTCATTTTCACTCTGTATTCCCAAAAATGCCTGTGACTTTATGTTCAAATACCATTTCTACCATAAACATCACTAGGCATTGAAAGCTTGATCACTTCTCTGATTCTATCCAAACTTAAGCTTGTATTTTAGAGCTTTAAGTATCTTTACATTTATGTCATATCTTTGACATTCATAGCAGCTACAACAGGATAAGTTTAAAATAAAACAAGTGATAGTTATATATGAAAGGTATAAAACCTCTTTGGGGGAAGTTTCTTATCTTTTCAATAGACTTTATAATTTATAGCCTATGCTTTTCTTTGAGAGAAAACTTGACCTTGTTTTGTACTACATATTGTTGACACTTAAGCTATAATAAAAGGGTTTGTTTTTTGTTTGTTTGTTTTATAGTTGCTTTCTTTCAAAAAATTAAATCTTATAGGAATCTTCTCCCAGAGGGCATATAATTCTTATCATTTTATGCTAATTTTGTTATTGCCAAAATTATATTCTTAATGCTATCTCCAAAGTTAAATTCATGTGAAAGGCCTTTACTTCACACTATTACAATATAATTTTGTATTTTATGTACAACTGAGAAAGGAAGCAAAATAACAAACTAGATATATCAGAAAATTGAGCCTTGCCTCAAGGCTCAGTCTATGTCCATTTTTGTTTACTATGAACCAAACACTCCCAAATATTTTGTATATAGCATATTTCAAATTGACCCAAGATGAAAGTGACACAAAAGTTGATTTGCTGTAGTTTATAGTAGGCAAAGAAGTCAGGAATTGAGCATTTATCTCCTCACACACTCTGAAACAATATAAAATATACTGCACTGTTTTCAAGTGTTGACTTAAATATGGGATTTACAAATAATGTAAAAGTAAAATGAAGGAAAGTTTCCCAAAATAGCAAATACAATTCACATGAAATTCATAAGGATTGTTACAACATGTGAGTAAACCTGTACCATTCTGTTCTATTTATCAATTTTATCAAAATTCTAAGACCAGCAACAAAGACTCTTTGATCACCCTTTAGTCATACTTCTGAAATTTCGTATAGGCCCATGTATTCATTTTTCTTGTAAAATCTAGTTTTAGCAAAGAATGCCTCATTTTATGTTTTTGGTACTGGGGATTGTACTCTGGACTTTGTGCTTGTGAGGCAAGCTGCAGAACCAATGAACTAAGTCCCTTGTCCAGCCATCAATTCTTTTAAATTAGTTTAGAGAGAACCCCCATTCTTGATACCTGATTAACCTCCATATCTGATCAAGCTCCCAATTTTCCACTGTCCTTCAGGTAGATGAATAGAAGATGTGTGAGAATTCTGGCCTATGTTCCATAGATTCCTATACATTGCATTGGCATTATTATTTATTTGTAAAAACCTTTCTAATTTCTTCTTTATTTCCCCTGTGACCCCTTGGTTGTTCAGGAGAGTGTTTGTCAATTTATATGTGTTTGTGAAGTTCTTGCAGTTTCTTATGCTATTGATCTCTAGTTTCATTACAATATATTCCTATAATATACATGAGATAACTTCAAGTCCTTTGTATTTACTTAAGCATGTTCTATGAGCTAGTATATGGTCTATATTGGAAAATGACCAATGTGTAGCCAAAAAGAATGTTTATTCTGATTTTGTGGGGTGGAGCACTCTATGGATGTCTATTAAGTACATTTGTTCAAAAGCTTTGTTCAGTTCTAGTATTTTGTTGTTGATTTTTCATTTAGATGATCTGTCTATTGATGACATTGGGTAATGAGGTCCCCCACTACAGTTATACTAATGCTTATTTGGTTTTCTATGTCCCTTAATATTTGTTTTGTATATTTGTGTGGATTAGTATTTGATGCATATACATTTATGATTGTCATCTCTTCCTGTTGGGTTGTTGCCTTTACAAGGGTATAACGACCTTCTTTGTTGCTCTTAATTATTTTTGTTTTGAAATTTACTTTGTATGATGATAAGAGAGCTACTCCCATTCTTTTTCTGGGTTCCTGTTGCATGGAGAACTGTTTTCGATTCTTTTACTTTCAGTCTATGAGTTTCTTTTTGAACTAGGTGCATTTCTCATGTATAGCATAGTTTTGGATTTTGCTTCTTAATCCATCCTACCAGTCTGTTTCTTTTGATTCATGAATTGAGGCCATTAACATTGATGGTTATAACTGATATGTATTGACTTATCACTGTCATGTTATTTTCCTGTTGTTGGCTATTCTTAACACCCCTGCCCCTTTAATTTCTTGCCTTGCCTTATGGATTTGCTTTGTGGGGTCTCATGGAGTTGTGACCTTCATTGTCTTTTTTTGGATATTGTTTAGATTTGTTTGGAATGCTGGCTTGGTATTCATGAAGTTCCTCAGATTTTCTTTGTCATGGAAGTATCTTATTTCCCCATTCATTTTTTCCCCATTAACTTTGAAAGACAGTCTTCAGGATTGGAGCAGACTGGCGATGACTGCCCAGGTGTGTGGGGAGCTTGCTGCTCCCCCACCGCCGGTGCCCCAGGTCTTCATCAGAGCAGACTGGTGAGGAATGTCCATACCGATGCCTCTACAGCATTACCCCTACCCCCATGCTTTCAGGCCTCCTGGTTATGCCACTATCTGGATCCACACTGGGGAGGCACAGGTGGTCATAATGGACATTATACTGAGCTCCAGAAGAGAAAACAGAAGTGAATAACTGCAATAAAGGCACATTAAAGCTCAGTAAGTTGGTAAATTGGAAGGATCACAACCTTCCATCAGAACTTGGGCTATCTTCAGGGGAAGGGCAGCTGGAATCTGCAATAGAACTTTGCAAAGTTCATCTCTGCAGGAGGTCAGGGAGTTCAAATTGGGCCTCACAGAAAGAATTCAATCTGAATCTCAGGGGTCTGCTGTTGGTTAGCTGAGACTAATTGATTTAGTTCTGCACATTGCTGCCCACAATGTGTATAGTGACAGCAGAGACATGCCCAAAAGAGGCTCTTGAAATTTTTTCTTTCTTTTCCTCTTTCTTTTAATTGTAATTTTTAAAATTTTATTTTTTCACATTGTGAAAATTTTTCCTTTTTTCTTTCCTTGTTTTCCTGCTCAGTCCCTTACTCCCCAATGTTATTCTTCATTGCCCTTTTTGTTCCTGTTCCTGCCTTAATTCAGATTTCTTCTTTTTCTTTTCTTCTCTCTTTTTCTTTTGCTCTATTGTCATAGTTTAAAAGGAAAATGAGTACAATTTATGGCTAGCCTATTACTGTTAAGTTGTTCTATTCTTGTCTTTGTGTTTTCCCTCTTGTTAACAGTTTCCTAGAGTTTGTGTGATCATCCTGTATCCTCTGGCTTCACTTGAAACCTTCATCTATGCTTTTACCTATTTATTTCTCTCCTAAGTCCCCATATTGAAGGGGACATCATGAAGGGATCAAAGTAATTATATTGAGTTTAATCACTATAAACATATTTTGGATGGGTCCTTGATTTTGATTTAATTCACATGGTTGAAGGTGATAGATTAATAACTACCACAACTGGTCAATTTCTAAGCTGTGCTAGATGCTATTGTGTTGCTGATTGTATCAATTGAGCTAAAGCGTTGTGATTGATTTAATGAGCTGTCTTTTCTGATATTATGAAAATGAGACTGTCTCTGAGTCATTAGTGTCTCAAAACCTAAAGAGCAGCTATATCAGGAAGACCAATGTACTAACCCATGAATTAAACCAAAGATAGCCCAGCAACAAAAATAAAAATGAGAAAAAACTTAAGCAAGTCACAAATACAGACTTTCAGTGCACCCGTGGCAAACTCTAGGGGAAACAAGGTGTAAAACACTGACAATCAACCACCAGGACACCCTAAACTCATAGCAGAGGAAGTAACAAAACAGATCAATCATGCTCTGGAAAAATTCAAAACATAAATATTTTTTTCATATAACTACAGAGATGGTGAGCACAATGAAAGACATGATTAGAGACTCTAGAAAAGAAACGGACAAAAAAAATTGATAAGCTCAGGACCATGATAGAAGTGAAGAATGCGCAGCATAGGAAAGAAATGGAATCCATGAAACAAATTTATATATCCAGATCAAAACTCTACTGAAAGCATTTGCAGTAGAATGAACAAATGTGAAGATATAATTTCAGATATAGAAGATAGGATTGGAGTGGGTTACTATCAAAAGAGATAAATCTCTCTCTTTTTTTGGTGAGAGAGATCTCTAAAAGACAGTATAGTGTCATGAGAAATCACTCCAACAACTCCTAAATGGTGCAAAGAAGAATAATATAATACTGATAGGAATTCATGAGGTGAGGGAAAAAATACAAATGACTTTAAAAAAATGTTCACAGAATTAATGACATAAAACTTCCCAAAGAGAGCAAAAGAATTTGACATACAGATAATGAGGGATATAAGATTCCAACTAGCCATGATAAAAAAAAATTCTACACCTAGACATATAATAGTCAAGATCCTGGATCCCGAACAGAAGAACAGAATAATGAAAGCAATTAGAGAAAAGAAACAAATCACATGCAAAGGAAAGCCTATAAGAATCACAGCAGACATTTCAACACAAACCCTCAAGTTAAGGAGAGCCTGGAGTGAGGCATTTCAAGCCCTAAAAGAAAACAATCTCCAATGTAGACTGATGTATTTTGCAAAATACTCTTTTAAAATGGATGGGAAAATAAGATATTTCCATGACAAAGAACACTTGAGAAACTTCATGAATACCAAACCAGCACTACAAAAAATTATAAACAGTGTCCTAGAAAAAGACAAGGAGGGTCACAACACTATGAGGCCCAACAGAGCAAATCAATTAGGCAAGGAAAGAAACTAAAGGTGCGGGGGGGGGGATTAAAAAGAGCCAATAACAGGACAATGATAAACCAATACATATCAGTTATAGCCATCAAAGGCAATGGACTTAATTCACCAATCAAAAGAAACAGACTGGAAGAATGCAATAAGAATCAAAATCTGACAGTATGTTGTATAAAAGAAACATACCAAGTTAAAAAAGAAACCCATACACTGAAAGTGAATGTATGGAAAACAGTTCTCTATGCAACTGGAGCCTAGAAAAAAACAAGAGTAATTACCTTATTTGCAGACAGAGTAAATTTCAAACCAAAACTGATTAAGAGAGATAAGGAAGTCCACTACATCCTTGTAAAGGGAACAATTGAAGAGGGATAGATGACAATCATAAATAAATATGCACCAAATATTAATACCCAAACTACACAAAACAAATATTAAGGAATATGAAAAACCAAATAAGCACTAATACAATTATAGCAGGTGACCTAAATACCCCACATTCACAAATAGATCATCTAGACAAAAAATAAACAACAAAATATCAGGACTGAACCAAGCTTTTGAACATATGATCTTAATAGATGTCTATAGAGTGTTCCACCCCACAAAATCAGAATATACATTCTGTTTGGCTGCACATGGGACATTCTCCAAAATATACCACAAACTAGCTCATAGAACAGGTTTAAATAAAGGCAAAGGAATCAAAGTTAACCCATGTATATTATCAGAACATAGTGCAATTAAGCTGGAGATCAATAGCATAAGAAACCATAAGAACTTCACAAACACATGAAAATAGAACAACACTCTCCTGAAAAATCAATGGATCAACGAGGAAATCAAAGAAGAAATTAGTTTTTACAAATAAACAAAAATGCCAATATGACATAGGAATCTATGGGACACAATGAAAGCAGTTCTATGTGGAAAATTCATAGCAGTGAATGCCCACACTAGGAAAACAGAGCAACCTCAAACAAACAACCTAATGATGAATCTTAGGCTCCTAGAAAAAAATGAGCAAGAAAAACACAAAGCTCATACAAGGGAAAAAATTATAAAGATTAGAGCAAAAATCAGTGCAATGGAAACTAAGAAAATGACACAAAAATAAATGAATTGAAGAGTTGGTTTTTGAAAGAATAAATAAAATCGATAAACCCTTAGCCAACCTTGTCAAAATAAAAAGGAAAGAAAAAGCTCAGATCCATGCAATTAGGAATGAAAAAGGCAAAATCACAACAGATCCAGCAGAAATCCAGAGTATCATTAATATCTACTTTGAGAACCTGTACTCTAATAAAATGTAAACCTCAGAAATGGACAGATTTCTTGATACTTATAAATTATCAAAGTTCAATGTAGCAGCTTAACAAATTCTAAACACCAATTACAATCATGAAATTAAAAATGTAATTAAAAGTTTACCAACAAAGAAAAGTCCAGGTCCTGGTGGCTTCACCGCTGAATTATACAAAACATATAGAGAAGAACTTTTCAATTAAGCTGAAAGGGAAGCGATAATTCCAAATTCATTCCTGGAAACAAGGAATTGCTTTGATTCCAAATCCACAGACAGACCCAATAAAAGAGAATTGCAGCCAATTTCCTTAATGAACATAGATGTCAAAATCCTCAATAAGATACTGGCAAACAGAATACAAAGGGTCATCAAGAAGATCATATACTCTGATCAAGTCACATTTATTCCAGGGATGCAAGGATGTTTCAACATATGTAAATTAATAAATGTAATACCCTATATCAGCAGAATCAAAGACAAAAACCATATAATCATCTAAATAGATGCAGAAAAAGCACTCAACAAAATACAACACCCATTCATGATAAAAGTACTGCAGAAAATTGGAATAGATGGTCTTTATCTCAACTTGATAGAGAGCATCTATGAAAAACCAACACCCAACATCACATTAATTGGCCAAAACCTGAAAACCTTCAGGCTAAAATCAGGAATAAGACAAGAATGTCCACTATCACCACTCCTTTTCAACATAGTTCTGGAAACAGCCACAGCAATTAGACAAGAGTAAGAAATTCAAGCAATAAAGATAGGAATGGAAGAAGTTAAATTGTCATTATTTGCTGACAATATGATACTCTACATAGAAGACCCAAAAAACCCTGCCAAAGTACTTCTAGAACTAATTGACCCTTTTAGCAGAGTCATAGCTGGATACAAGGTAAACACTAAAAAATCAATAATGTTCTTGTACACAAATAACATACTCAGTGAGAGAGAAAGTAGGGCAACAACCTTTCACAATAGCCTCCAAAAAATGAACCATCTAGGAATAAATCTAATGAAGGAAGCAAAAGATCTTTATGCTTAAAGCTACAGCACTCTGAAAAAAGACATCAAAGAGGATATAAGGAAATGCAAAGATATCCCTTGCTCCTGGGTATGAAGAATCAACATAGTGAAAAATGGCCATATTACCGAAAGTGCTATACAGAATCCCAAATGAAATTCCAACAGTATATTTCAAAGAACTAGAGAAAACAATCCAAAAACTCATTTGGAACCAGAAGAAACCTAGAATAACAAAAGCATAAAGAACCAGCATAAAGAATCATCAACTGGTATCTCACCTTATTAAAATGCTTCTGCACTGGGTTTCTAGGATCTTTATTATTAAATGTCCAGGTATAGTTATTTTTGATAATGGCTAGTCGGAATCCTATGTGCCTCATTTCTCTGTATGTCAAATTCTTTTCCACTGTTTGGGAAGTTTTCTGTCATTAATTCTGTGAAAAGTTTTTTTATATCATTTGTACTTTCTTCTGCTTTTTCATGAACCTCTATCAGGTTTATATTGCTCTTCTTTGAGTCATCAAGGTGCTGTTGGATTGATCATGTTCCTTTATTATTTTTAAGAGGTGTCTCTTTTCATGGTCACTGGTCTCCATCCTGTCTTCTATATATAATATTCTGTCTTCAGATTGGGTGGGTCTGTTATGTATAATTTCAACAGAGTTTTTAATCTCCTGGATATCTTTTTGAATCTGTTTCATTTCTTTCTTATATTGGGAATTTATGGTTTCCATTTCTTTCCTATGCTGGGCACTCATGGCTTGTCTTATTGACCTGAATTCATCTATTCTTTTATTTGTTTCTGTTCTAGAGTCTCTAATTATGTCTTTAGTTCTCCTCACCAACTCTTTAGTCATCTGGGAAATTATTTCTGTTTTGAATTTTTCTAGAGACTCATTTATCTGTTTTGTTACTTTCTGAGCTATCAGTTCAGTGTTTCTAGGTGGTTAATCAGCAGGCTTTTCTGCCTCATTTCCCATAAAATTTGCCATTGGTAAGCTGAAAGACTGGGTTTGTGCCTTGCTTAAATGTCTTCTCATTTCTATTTTTGTTGTTGGTATTGTCCTTAGTTTAATTCCTGGATTAATAGTTCAATCTTCTTGATATAGCTTGTTATTATGGTTTGAGTTTCTAATGATTCTGAGGAAATCTTACTTCATTATACCAGGAAAGCAACTGATTAGACCAATCACATCTTAGCCCAAGTGATACAGTCAGCAACATAATAGCATCAAGAACAGCTTAGAAAATGACAGTTTGTGGTAGTTATTAATCTATCATCTTCAACACTGTTAATTGAATTAAAATTTAGGATCAGCCCAAAATATCCTTATAGGAATAAACTGTTCAATATAGCAACTTTACCTTTCAGGATGGGAATTTAGAAGGAGTTGGGAAGACAGGGATAAGTAGATAGAAGGATAGGGATAGGTTAGCAGTGACAGCAGATGACACAGGAAGATCATACAAACCCCAGGAAATATGAAGAAAAGACAGGAGCAGAACAGCCTAACAGCAATCAGAAACCTAGAAACTGTATTCACTTTCCTTTGAAACTAATGACAATCAAGAGAAGGAAAAAGAAAGGGGAAAAAGAATAAAGACTGGATATGCTTTCTCCCTAAAGCAGCAGCAAGGCAAGGATGTCTGCTCTTACCACTTCCATTTAACATGCAAGTTCTAGCCAGGGCAATCAGACAAGAGTATAAAATAAAAAAACATTAAACTGAGAAGAGAAAAAAATCTCTGTTTGCAGATGACGTGTTCATCCTCACAGAAAACGCAGCTGAACACACACACTTGCAGAAAGCCACTCTACACGGGGTGACTGAAAGATATGATGAAAATTTAAATTAAAAAAAAACCTATTACAGTAAAAGAACATTGCCAAGAATGACAGGATAAATGTGCTGATGTGATATGAAGGGGTGTGTTTTCAGTATATTGGGGGGATTAACAGTAATTTGACTTTTACTGTGATAAATTTTTTAAAAATTTAAATATTCACCAAATTTTATGATCGCCCCTTGATGATCAAAGGCTTAGAGCAATTTCTGTCAGGTAAGACCATCATAGTGTGTCCCCAGCTACCTGATTCACCATATCTGACACTGTGTGACTTCTGGCTCTTCTCCAAAGTTAAAACGAGCAGGAGAGAGGTGTTCTGAATTGGTTCGGGTATCAAGGGAACAACAACAATGCAATTAAGGTCCTCATAAAAGAGGACTTCCAAAACCACTTTAGAAAGTGGAAAGCATGAAAGGATAAATGTGTTAGAAGGAGTATTTTGAGGGGGATTTATTTATTTAAAAATTTAAATTTATTTATTTATTTAAAAATTTAAATTTTTAAATACTGTATTTTTTCATCATACCTCAGGATTTATAAGTAACTATCAAGATAACAGGACACTAGATCAATATATAAAAGTCAATTTTATTTCTACGTATTGGCTATGAACACAAATTTGGAAATTTTAAATGCCATTTATAATTGCAAAATAATTTAAAATACTTAGAAATAAATATGAAAAAAAGTGCGCAAAAAAAAAAAAGAATAAAGAATTCCAAATTAGGGCTAGAACAGGAACAGAAAGGGTGATGAAGAGCAATGTGGGAGACTGAAAAGAACAAAAAATAAAGAAAAATATGAAGAGTAGAAAAATTGAAAATAAAGGAAAAGATAAAAGTAATTTAAAAAATACAAATGAAAGGCCTCATTCAGGGTATGTCTGTGCTGCTGCAACAGACGATGTGAACAGCATCATGGAGATCGAAGTCAATTAGTCTCAGCAAGCCAGCAGGAAACCCTTGAGATTCAGGCTGATTTTTGGCTGCAAGTCTCCGGTTGAGCTTCCTGACCTCCTGAAGGGTTGAACTCTGCAAGGTTCTACTGCAGGTTCCAGCTGCCCTTTCCCCGAGGATAGTACAGGTTCCTACGGGAGATGGCGATCCCTCCAACTTATCAACTGCCGTGGTCTGGTGTGCTTTTATTGCAGAAATTCTCCTCACTTTCCAGTGGGCTTCAGTTTTCAAGGAGCCCGAGAGAGGCCCTCTTTGTGTTGTTCACTTCTGCTCTATCTTCTGGAGCTCAGAACAATGGTGTTTATGACCGCCCTGTGCCTCTGTGGTGTGGATCCAGGTATGGGTGCAGCCAGCAGGCCAGGGGGTGGGTTGTGCTGGGTTGGTGTTTCAGAGGCCCACGTGGCTTCGCTCCCATTGCTCAGAGGCCCAGGGTGTTTGTGGTGGAGTACCAGCCCAGGTCCATGTGGCTCCACTTCTCACTGGTCTACTCACTGCTTGGACAGAGCAGTCTTGTTTTAAAAAAGAAGAAATTGGATCAACTGTTTCCTTTTCTCTTATTTTTCCTTTCCCCTACTTTTATCACTTCCCCTATTCCTTTACCTCATTTCTTCCTATTTAGCATTATCAATTATACAATTTGAACTTAAAAAGTACCAATAAACTTAATGAAAAAAAAAAAGAACACGAGAAAAGGAAAAAATGGAAAGAGTCTTTGTAAATAGGGAAGGCTGGAGAGGGTGAAGGGAGGGCAGGTGAATGGGAAAAAAAATAAGAACCACGATATGTCATGTAAATGTACAAGATTCCAGTGATGAATGTAATTGTATTGTATACCTAAAAATGTACCAATAAACTTAGAAACAAGTAAAATAAAAATAAAACAAATGGTGCTGAGAAAACTGGTATTCCATATGCATATATCCCATATTACTTTATATAAAAGAACTGAATTTCAGCATTGCCATTTTTGTTTTGGTTTGTTTTTCTAAATTTTTACCCTATTGAAGATGACTTCAGAAAATCCATTCCCCAGTCATGAAAAAGTACTGTGCTAACTTTCTTTTCTATAGTGGAAAAACATTGTAGTCATTAAAAATAGTAAATAAAAAATGCATTTGAAACCTGAAAAAAAAGCCCTTGCTTTGTATCCAATTTTAGATAACATACTTTTGGCTTTCCCAATGTAGAAGATGTTAATTGGGGGTTTGTCATCATGTGTCTTCCATTTTTACTGGTACAATGGCATGTCACTAACCTCACCTTTGTTGACATTTGGTTTAGTTGATAATATCTTTAAAGTATTAATAAATGGTTAAACATATTAAAGTTTTCAGATTACTAGGAACAAAGCAATTCAACAAGAGAATGAATTTTTAAAGCTTACTTTAAAAGTTTTAAAAGTTTATAACATATATATATATATATATATACATGTGTGAATTATACTCACTGTACTTCCCAACCAAAAGCAAAGTCTAACCAGACAGCTAATGTTCATTATTTAGCAATGCTCTTTTTAAAAGTACTTCCATGAAAGTTATAAAAAGTAAGCCAGTAAGGACCTGAAAAAAGTTTTTAAATATGCATTAAAATGTCATTATTATAAAAACCCCAGAATATGTATGTGCACTATTAAATGCCATAAAAATCACTTGGAAAACATGAACATGGATTTTTAAAAATATCACTTAGACCACCCTCTATTCTCATTCTTGTGAAAGGCATTCAGGAAATGGAATAAAGACATTTTTTTGTATTTAGTAAAACCTTGCTCTGCAGCATTAGCATCTGAGTCCAATATCTTTTTTTTTTTTTTTAGAATTTTTCTCTATCACTCACATCAGAATACTGGTGGTAATTGTCATAGTCTTTGATTCATTATCCATAGTATCTTCAAATATAGTTTCAATTTAATTTGGGAAGATTCGTTTCCACAATGCCAATGGCTCAGGATTTTCAGGTTGCAGTCTTTGCATCCAGCTCATAAATAATGCCTCTTGCTGCTTTAAACAAGTATTCAGTACGTGTTATTGTTGGGCTTGACCTTTTCATCTTCTATCATTCAGATTAACAGACAGAAGAGTGGCTGGGAGGTCTCACTGATGAAATCTTTGTGCTTGATTTTTAATTCAGAATACAGTGGTAATAATAGTTCTTGGCTTAAGAACAATCCATTTAAAAGTTCTGTAATTGCTAAATTATAATAATCATAATTATGTGAGATGACTGCAAGGGAGGAGATCAGGAAATGCACTTTTCTGTTTTAAAAGGATTTTTATTTCATCCATTTCAAAAGCATGCCTGCTTGAAGCAATATACAGCCAGTATTTCAATTATGTGAATTTTCAGAAGCTATCACTGCAATCACTTACTTGGAAATAAATGAAGAACTTCCCATTCCATCACATTCTGCAGTATTATGTGTACCAGTCTTTCAGATCTACTGGTAATCAGAAGCAGTACTGCAACAAATTCTTTGAATTGATTCCCCAATGGCTTGTAAAATAGATGGAAGGAAAAATTATATTATTTCTTTATGAATAATTACTTAATTTGTAAGCCTATCCTCAATTTGGAGATTATCTCCCTTTGTGCAAAAATGACCCTCTTATGGCTTAATCACATAAAAGATATTTGTATGTGATCTGTGATCTGACTTAACCAATAATGGCTTTTAAACTGGGGACACTTGTTTTTTCACCTATTGTAAGAAAAACTCAAAAGAGAAGAAACAAACAAATTTAAAAAAACAACAAAAAATCAAAACAAAACAAAACAAAAAATGGATTATAAATGTTTCATCATTTTAACCTTTGTAGTATCTTAGAAAATAGACTTATGCACTTACATCATATTTTATGTTAAAAACTTGGAAAAGGTTTTAGAGAGCAATATTGAAAATGTTTAAGAAGTTATTCCTAAGTGTAAAGAGAGATTCCCAATTTCACATAGCAACAAAGTTAAGCTTACAGAGGAGTGAAGCCTGATTATAATGATGTAGGCTGAGGAAAAGGGAGGTCCTCATAAATATATGCTACTGAGTTCCTCTTAGTATTATGAGTCAATTAAGTCCATGTATTTAAATGGACTAGTTAGTAATGATAAGCAGAGTATAACAAAAATACGAGATAAACTTTTTATATTTTACAATGGCAATATTTGAAACACATTTCATCTAAACAAAACAGCTTTTGAAGTTTATGTAGTCTTCAGAGAGTACTTTAATTCCTATATTTGTCTAGATGATTAAACTCAAGTTCAGAGTTGTTATTGGGATTATTAGTAGTCAAAATGCTGGATAGTGACAAACACAAGAGGACAAACAAGGTTCTTTTTTCCTATATGTTTTATCAGGCAGAATAAATTAGGTAAAATCCCACATTAGGCATCTAATATTTTGGAAATATTGGAGAATTTGTTTAATTCATATAGAAACAAGGTTTCCTCATTCTAAAGGATGAAAAATATAAGAAAGATTGATAAAATTTGTTATTATTATTTTTGATGCTGCGGATTGATCCCAGGGCTTTCTGTCACTACATGCTCAGCCCAGATATTATTAAATATATCAATTTATGGTATAGACAGAAATTGGGTATAGATAGATAGATGATAGATACATAGATAGATAAACATTAAAGATTGCATGAGTTTGTGTAGGTACAATTAACTATTCTAGGCTTTATTATCTATGTATAAATGAGTAAGAGGAGGAGGAGAAAAAGGGGAAGGAGAAGAAAAAAGAAGGTGAAGGAGAAGGAGGAGAAGAGGAGGAGGAGGAGAAGAATAAGAGAAGGAGGAGGAAGAAAAGAATCAAGTAATCAAGTGATTTGGTGATGAAGAGAATATATTTTTATATAATTTCCTTTCTGTATGTAGAAATCATCATTTCAGGATGCCCCATCTAATCTTTTCATCATTTAGAAGAAAACTTCTAATTCAATTCTTCTCTGATCCTTCATATTATGCTTGGGAGAAAAACTTGCCAAAGTGTTTTGTTTTCATACAGAGGACCTTAATGAATAAGGGGGAATGCATATTTCACTCTACAGTTGAATTAACATCAGTTTCTAAGGTAGACATCTGAAAATCTGTCTCTCAAAGAAAGAAGGATGTGGATTCTGGAGCTGTGATATTATATATGTATATATCAAAAGCCATATAGCATTTTGTCAAGTGACTGAAACACATTCAAGGATAAGAGATGTACCCAACAAGAATTTTCTCAAGTGGCAAATGGCTCACTAATTTTCAGAACTCATTTGTCCAGTATTAAATTTTCTCTTCTTAAGTGAGTTTACACAGAAACTAAAGTGGAATTTAAGTTGGTCCTCTATTTAACCAACAATTGTTAACAAAACTTAAGCTGCATGGAACTGTGCTAACAAAAATCAAAATAACTCTGCTAATGATATTTTCCATGCACTTTGCAATTTTGAGGTGAAAAGGAAGAATGCTATCCAAGCATAGCAGTCTCTCCTGATCTAGACTTAAAATCATTATCTAGGAAATGGGATAGAAGCCAAGCAGGCGACAGGAGGGGAGCTGACAGAGTGCTCTCCACTGCTGACCACTGTGGTCATAGATGGTGCTCACCAAAGACTTTATCCCACATTCAATGGTTCTGTGCTACTCTGTAAGAAGTTGCCTCTTACTGACCTTCACTATCTGAGTGGAAATGGCCATTACACAAATTCACTTACAAACAAAATTACAAGCTTGAAGTATCTGACAAAATAATAAAAGTCTAAACATTACTAGGCTCTGTTTACACTAGTTTTTGTTTCATGAAATTTAAAAGCAAGTGTATTTATGCATGTTTCTCTGTGTAACAAAATTTATAAATGTGCAGTTTTATGTATACATATAGACCATTTTCTCTATACATATTATATATATTATATATATCATATATTACATACATTTAATATTTAAATCTAAATATCCTATCTAAATAATCATTTATTTTAATATCCAGGATAAAATAACTCTCTGAATCTTCTGTTAAAAATAAATAGGAAAACAAAATAAATCGAATGTTGACTCTTAAAAGTCCCCTTCAAATATTACTGGATACAGTAACCCAAACTTGGCATCAATTGGGCATAAAAACAGCTAACTGCCTCCTCCTTAAGAAGTTACAATACATAAATGCAAGTAAATAATGCAGCCAACCTCAAGCATTCACTAAAAGCATATAAGGCATCAATAGATGTGCTGTTTTTAGGTATATATTATAAACTGAATCTTCATTGGTACAATACAGTTACATTCATCGTAGGTATTTGTACCTTTACATGATATATCATGGTTCTTATTTTTTCCCCATTCTCTTAACCTCCCTCCCCTGCTCCACCCTTCCCTAATTACCAAGAATTGTTTCTATTTTCTTCCTTTTCTCTTCCCTTTTTACCTTGACCCTACCCCTCTCTTTTGCCCAATAACTTTAGAACTTTTCTATTACAAAATATCAATTATACATGTTGACCCATATTTACACTTTTAGTTTATCACACCAGAGAAACTATATGGTATTTACACATGTATGTTCTATTAATTTCACTTACTAGTATGGCCTTAATGTACATCCACTTAGCTATAAATGTGTTTAGTTTTTCATTTTTGTGACTGAGTAGTACTCTATTTTATTTAAAAGACACACCATTCTCCAGTCTAAAACTGATGGGCAATTGAGCTGTTTCCAAGTTTTATCTACTATAAACTGTGTCGCTATAAACATGGGTGTGCATATATCATTGTGGCATGATAATTTTAATTCTTTTGGGAAGATGCCCAGCAGGGAATAGCTGGGTAAAAAGGGAATTCCAATCCTAGTTGTGCAATGTATCTCCATATTGATTTCCATAGTGGTTGTACCAGTCTGTACTCCCACCAACAATGAAGAAAGGTTCTTTCTCCCTACATTTACTCCAGCATTTGTTATTGATTGATTCTTGATAGCAGCCATTCTTTCTGGGGTGAGGTGGAATCTCAGTGTTGTTTTCATTTGCATCTCTTGAATGACCAGGGATGTGGAACATTTTTTCATATTTTTTGTTGCTTTTGTTTGAGAAATGTCTGTTCATGTTTTAATTGGATGTTTATATTTTGGGGGCTTGATTTTTTTGAGTTTTTATATATTCTGGATAGCTGTCTGAGGAGCATCTGTTAATTTTTTTCCCACATTGTAGGTTGTCTCTTAGCTCTGCTGGTAGTTTCTCTTGCAGTGCAGAAGCTTTTTAATAAGATGAGATCCCAGTAGTTGATTTTTTCTGCTAGTTCCCATGCTACTGAGGATTTGTTCATAAAGTCTTTTCCTATACCAATATCTTTACGAGTTCTACCTAATTTATCTTCCAGCAAGTGTTTCTGTTTTAATATTTAGATCTTTAATCCACTTGGACTTTAATTTATGGTGAAGGATAGGTTTCTAGTTTTAATCTTTGGCAGGTTGAAATCTAGTTTATCCAACAAAATTTATTGAAGAGACTATCTTTCCTCCAGTGAGGATGGTTGGCTCCTTTGTTAAAGATGAGGTAGCTGAGTATGTCTGGAGTTTTTCTGCATCTTTCAATCTATTCCACTGATCCTTTGCCAGTACCTTGCTGTTTTATCACAGTGGTTTTGTGGTATAGTTTCAGCTGGAGATTTGATACCCCCTGTCATGTCTCTGTTATGTAGAATTGCTTTTGCTATTCTAGACCTCTTTCTGTTCCAAGGGAAGTTTTGGATTGTTTTCTCTAATTCTGTGAGATATACTGCTGGGGTTTCATTGAATCTGTATAGCAGTTTTGGAAGTATGGACATTTTCACTATATTGCTTCTGTCTACCCAGGAACAAGGATGTCTTTCCATTTTCTCATATCCTCTTTGATAACTTTTCTCGGAGTATTGTATTTCTCAATGTAGAGGTCTTTTTCTTCCTTCATTAGATTGATTCCTAGATATTTCACTTTTTGAATGCTATTGTGAAAGGGATTGGTTCTCTAAATTCTTTCTCAGTGAGTGTTATTTGTGTACAAGAAAGTTATTGCTTTTTCAGAGTGCTGTAGTTCTCTATGTAGAGGTCTTTTGCTTCTTTCATTACATTGATTTCTAGACATTTCACTTTTTTATTGCTATTGTGAAAGGCATTGTTTCCCTAATTTCTCTCTCAGTGAGTCTGTTATTTGTGTACAAGAAGGTTATTGATTTTTTTAGTGTTTACCTTGTATCCAACTACACTACTTAATCTGTCATTTAAGTCTAGAAGTCTTTTTGTAGAGTGTTTTGGGTCTTCTATGTAGAGTATTATATCATCAGCAAATAATGACAATTTAAATTCTTCCTTACCTATCTTAATTGCTTTAATTTCTTGCTCTTGTCTAGTTGCTGTGGCTAATGTTTCCAAAACTATATTGAAGAGAGGTGGTGACAGTGGACATTCTTGTCCTGTTCCTGATTTTAGTGTGAAGGTTTTTTTAACATTTAGTATGATGTTGGCTGTTGGCTTTTCATAGATACCCTTTATCAGGTTGAGACAAAGACAAGCTATTCCAATTTTCTATAGGGTTTTTTTTTATCATGAATAGTGTTGAATTTTGCAAATGCTTTTTCTGCATCTATAGAGATGATCATACAGTTTTTGTCCTTTACTCTGTTTATATAGTGTATTACATTTAGTGATTTATGTATGTTGAAACATCCTTGCATCCCTGGGATAAATCCAACTAGATCTTCTTGGTGACCCTCTGTATTCTGTTTGCCAGTATCTTATTGAGGATTTTTGCATCTATATTCATTAAGGAGATTGGTGTGTAGTTCTCTTTTTTTACTTGGGTCTTTCCCTAGTTGGGGAATCAAAGTAACACTTGCTTCCAGGAATGAATTTGGAAGTATTGCTTCTCTTTCAATTTCATTGAGATGTTTGAAGAATAGTAGCAGTAGTTCATCTCTAAATGTCTTGTAAAATTCAGCAGTGAATCCATCAGGACCTGGGCTTTTCTTTGTTGGTAAACTTTTAATTACATTTTCAATTTCACCGATTGTAATTGTGCTGTTTAGAATTTTTTTATTTTCTTCATTCAACTTTGGTAATTCATAAGTATCTAGAAATATGTCAATTTCTTCTGTGTTTTCCATTTTATTAGCATACAGGTTCTCAAAGTAGGTATTGATGATCCTCTGGATTTCAGGGTATTTAGGTCCCCTGCTACAATTATATTAATGCTTATTTGGTTTTTTGAGTCCCTTGATATTTGTTTTGTATAGTTGGGGCATCAGTATTTGGTGCATATATACTTATGATTATCATCTCTTCCTGTTGTATTGTTCCTTCTACAAGGATGTAATGACTATCTTTGTTGGTCTTAACTCAGTTTTGGTTTGAAATGTACTGTGTCTGAAAATAAGATAGCTACCCCTGCTTTTTTGTGGATTCCTGTCACATGGAGTACTGTTTTCCATCGTTTTACTCTCAGTCTATGAATTTCTTTGTGGATTAAGTAAGTTTGTTGTTACAGCATATTGTTTGATTTTGCATCTTGGTTTTGTTTTATTTTGTTTTTTGAGACAGGTCTCACTATGTAGGAAAAAGTGCTATTGTTTGATTTTGCATCTTGGTTTTGTTTTATTTTGTTTTTTGAGACAGGTCTCACTATGTAGTTGAAACTGATCTGGAACTCACTATGTAGCCCAGGCTGGTCTCAAACTCACAGTGATCCTCCTGCCTCAGCCTCCCAAGTGCTTGGATTATAGGCATGTGCCACGATGCCTAGGTTGGATTTTGCTTCTTAATCCATTCTGCCAGTAAATTTCTTCTGATTAGTGAATTGAGACTATTAATATTGATGGTTATAACTGATATGTATTGACTTATCATCATTGTGTTATTATCCTGTGTTGGCTCTTTTAAATCTCCCCCTTACTTTAATTTCTTGCTTTGCCTATTGGAAATACTCTGTTGAACTTCATAGAGTTTTGTTATTCATTTTCTTTTGCTAGGATATTAATTAGAAAATTTAGGAGTGCTAGTTTCATATTCATTAAGTTACTCAGGTATTCTTTGTCATAGAAGTATAATATTTCTCCATCAATTTTGAAAGATAGTTTTGTAGGATACATCAGTCTAGGTTGGAGGTTGTTTTCTTTGAGGCCTTGAAATACCTCATTCAAGGCTCTACTTGACTTGAGGATTTGTGTTGAAAAGTTTGCTGTAATTCTGATGGGGTTTCCTTTGCATAGGATTTGTTTCTTTTCTGTAACTGCTTATAGTATTTTGTTTTTCTGTTGGGTTTCTGGGATCTTGATTATTACATGTCTAGGTGTAAATTTTTTTTAGGGCTAGTTGGGTTCCTATATGCCTCACTTATCTGTATGTCAAATACTTTTGCTCTGTTTGGAAAGTTTTCTGTCATTAATTCTATGAACAGTTTTTTTAAAATCATTTGTACTTTCTCCTCCTACTTCATGGACTCCTATCAGTCTTATGTTATTCTTCTTTGAGTCATCTAGGAGCTTTTGGATTGATTTCTCATGTTCCCTTACTATTTTTAAGAGAACCTTCTTTCCTTGGACACTGATCTCCATCCTGTCTTCTGTATCTGATATCCTGTGTTCAGATTTGGTCAGTCTGTTATGTATACTTTCAATAGAGCTTTTAATCTCCTGGATATCTGTTTGAATTTGTTTCATGGATTCCACTTCTTTCCTATGTTGGGCACTCATGGTTTACATTTTTTTCTATGCTGGGCATTCATGGCTTCTATTGTGGTCCTTAGATCATGTATTTTTTAAATCTGTTTCTGTTCTATAGTCTCTAATCATGTCATTCATTCTGCTTACCATCTCTGTAGTCATCTGGGAAAATATTTCTGTTTTGAATTTTTCTAGAGCCTGATTCTTCTGTTTTGTTACTTCCTGTGCTATCAAGTCAGGGTTTCCAGGTGGTTGATTACCAGACTTTTCCACCTCACTTCCTCCAGAACTTGCCCTTGGTAAGCTGGACATATGTCTTTGTGCTTGAGCCTCATTAGAATGTCTTCTCATTTCTATTTTTGTTGTTGGTACTGTCCTTCGTTTGAAACCTGGGTTAATACTTCAATCTTCCTTTTATAGCTTGTCTTTAGGTTTTGAGTCTCTAATGACTCTGAAACAATCTCTTTTTCATTATACCAGGAAGGACAACTGATTAGATCAATCACAACATCTTAGCCCAAGAGACATAGTCAGCAACACAAAAGCATCAAGGACAGCTTAGAAAATGACAATTTGTGGTAGTTACTATTCTATCACCTTTAACCTTGTGAATTTAATCAAAATCAGGGGTAGAGCTCAGAACAGTGGCCTTTATGAACCTCCTGTGCTTCTGTGGTGTGAATCCAGGTATCAGAACAGCCACTAGACCAGAGGTTCACAGGTAGAGGACTGCAGGTGGCCATATGGCTCCACTTCTTACCAGTCTTCTGTGGACTTTGGGGGTGGGGTTAGAGCTGTAGGCTATCTCCAGGCAGTTCCACCTCCTACTGGCTAGTTTAAATATATTGAATTGTGCAATCTATATTCAAATGCCCTCAATGTATAAATATGTAAATGCAATTTAATAGATTAAGTAATAAAAATCTGAAGTAAAAGTAGTTCCAGAAAGAAAACACACATATGGAAACAAATCAGGGTTGTAATAATGGTTATAAAATTTTGCCAGGAATGGTATCCCAACACATCAGAAGGCTGAGGCAGGAGGATTGCCATGTGTTCCAGACTAGCCTGGGCAGCATAGTGAGTTTAAACCCCTGAATTACACACACACACACACACACACACACACACACACACACACACACAGATTTTGTCTCAAACAAATCATCTCAAAGTATACTGATTTTAGGTAATTTTTAGTCCTTTCTAACTTCTTACTAGTTGGTGAAATTTTGGAAAAGACATGACAATAATTAACTATTATTGATTCTAAATATATAGTAATATGAAGTCCACCAAATTAGAAATGTAGCAGTTGCTTTTAATCCTAAGTTTAGAGCTATGACATAGATGGCTTTATGGTATAAAAGAGAGATAACTTGAAAAGTGGCAGGAGATGATGGTGGACCCTCTGGACCACCTTTCCAAATTATGAGCACAGTGTCCATGTCAGCTCCATAAGCGAGATGTGCAAACATCTTTTCTTATTTTATGATAAGACAATATCTAGTTGTTTATCTCCTAATGCACAGATCCACTCCCACTTCTGTTTGTCATTCACCTACACAGATCTTACATGTCTGAATATAGACAGGATTAAAGACTGCAGAGAAAAGATTCTGAAAAAGATCATGTATTCTGAGACTGGTGTATCATGAAATAAAGTAATTTTATGTTGATGGCAGGAAAAGATCCAAAGTAATCAGTCACTCTACTTATATTTATTCAACAGCCAGAAAGTATGAAAAAGTTTGTTTAAACCCATGGAAAAGGTGAGATAAAGGCATATATAATTTCTTCATTCTTGCATGTATGGAGAATAAAAGCATGTTGTTAAAACTAGAGAATAAGTAACCATTTGCCAGTGGGATGGAGGAAAACCTGGTGTGTTGTGGTATGATTTAAGAAGAGATATGAAAGATGAATGGTAATTATCTAAATGGAAGATGAAAGGAAACAGTAGTGTGAGGATCTGAAGTAGGTGGCATCATGATTTATAAGCCAAAACTGGCAAAGACAAACATGGAGGTGGAAAGAGATGGAAATTAAATGTAGATGAGATTGCAGAATTATCAAAACAATTCAATATACAATGGGCACTGTGAGCGGGGAGAGCACAGAGAGTACCACTGTGAGAGACTGCTTGGGCCTGCATAAGATGGCTGCCCTCAACCTTAGCCTTTGCCTCGGTGGAAAAATCCCACTAGACTACATGCGTGACTTATGGCAGGTCTAGACCCTGGGCAAACAGGGAATCTTACAGAAAAAATAGCCCTTTGTGCTAACCACAGGGTCACGGGATCTGGAGCAGGAGGCCAGTGGTATTTCCTTGTCCTGCTTGCCCCTAGAGATTGTTAAGTTAAAGATTGCATAGGGTTAACTGTTGATGTATGCCTTCCCACTTACCCCTCCCCACATTTGGTAAAATACTGATTGCTGTATGGTTAAATGCTTGAGTGACTCATGTGATTGGTAGAGGATTTGCTTGAACTGTCTAATAAGCTTGCTGAACCTTCCCCCTGGAATAACAGTATATAATCGTTTTGCTGAGCCAATAAAGTGCCTTTGATCAGAAA
>NW_022900917.1:30475927-30477949 GCF_012274545.1 Fukomys damarensis | reverse complement strand
ATGGCTGTGTTTGATTCCTCACATTCATTGCAGCTTGCACAGCAGGCTCACAAATTACACCATCTCAATGCTCAGACTCTCAGACTTAAGTTTTCCATTACCAGAGAACAGGCTCGTGATATAGTTAAATCCTGTAAGGCCTGTCTGTCCCTTTTGCCGGAACCCCACACTGGAGTCAATCCCCGTGGTCTCCTCCCCGGCGAACTCTGGCAAATGGACGTTACTCATTATCCTGCTTTTGGTAATCTAAAATATATTCATGTTACAGTTGATACTTTTAGTGGTTTTATTTGTGCCTCTCTCCACACAGGAGAGGCTACCAAAGATGTTATTGCTCATATGTTGCATTGTTTTACTGTTATACCTGTTCCCGTGGCCGTCAAAACTGACAACGGCCCAGGATACATTAGTTCTAAGTTTAAAGATTTTTGTGCGAAATTTGGCATCGCCCATAAGACGGGCATACCCCTGAACCCCCAGGGTCAGGGCATTGTTGAGCGAGCCAATCAAACCTTGAAAAATATGCTTTTTAAACTCACATCGGAAAGTGAAACCTTGTATGCTCGCAAAGGCAAACATCGCCTGCTTTTAAATCATGCACTTTTTGTGCTCAATTTTCTGTCCTTGGACAGCAACAGCCGGTCAGCTGCTGACCGCTTTTGGCATCCTTCCACACAGGAACATTTTCAACAAGTTCTTTGGAAGGATGTACACACCGGCCGATGGCTCGGCCCTCACCCAGTCCTTATCTGGGGCAAAGGCCATGCTTGTGTCCACAATGCCACCACTGGAGAAACGCGCTGGCTTCCAGACAGACTGGTCAAGCTTTATAACCCACCCAGGGAAAGCGCCCCTGAGGATTTTTCTGTTTCCGTTTCAGGTCCCGCTGACACACTAGCTACCTCGCCGACTGACCTACAAGATGTTCCTGCTTCTACCGAGACTTCTCCCTCTCCTTTTGATTTCTGATCTTTATCCCCCTTTTACTTTGGCTAGCCCCTATCGTCTTTCCAACTACACTTGGCTCATAATCAACGAGGCCGGTGACATTGCCAATGCTACTTCCCAGGTTGCTGCCACCACCCCGTGGCCTTCCCTCCAGGTAGACCTCTGTGCTCTTGCCCTTGGCGCCAGCGACTTCTGGGGTACCCCAAATCATTTTATGCCACAGACTCGCCCCGTGAACACTTTCAACAGATATAGCACAGTTCCTGGATGTTCTAATGCTGCAGCTCGAACCTACCTCACAATGGCACCGATCTATGTTTGCCCTGGCGCTCACCGCGACCGATCCATCAATAACAAATGCGGCTATAGAGACACCTACTTTTGCTCCTCCTGGGGATGCGAGACCTCTGGGGACACATATTGGCGACCCTCCTCATCCTGGGATCTCATTCAGGTCAGACGACTCAACCCTCCAACGAAACAGTTAAACACCGGCCCAGTGCCTCTTAACCCTTTGTGCAGAACAACCTGGTGTAACCCCCTCACCATCACCTTTACAACGCCCGGCAAACAATACCACTGGACTCGTCAGGTCGAGTGGGGCCTTCGCCTTCACATCAGCGGCCGTGATCCGGGTCTCACCTTTTCCATCAGGCTCTTAAAAGAACCACCTCAGTTCAAACCCATTGCCATTGGCCCCAACCCCCTTCTTTTCCCCCACAACCCTGCCGCCCCTTCTTTTACTAAGCCCCCTCCCCCACTTCCCCATGCCTCCTCCCATTCTCCAAACCATGTGCTTGCTACCACAACTTACTTTCAGCCGACGCTTCCCTCCGGCCCGGTTCCGTCTTCGCAGCTTATTTTAAATATGATTAATGCCTCTGCCTCTGCCATTACAGACCCCGCGTATGAGGAGTGCTGGATTTGCTACTCCTCACAGCCCCCCTTTTATGAAGGTGTTGCAGTTACTGGTGAACTGATTCCTCTCCAAAACGAACCTGCCATTGCCTGGGACATTGACCCTAGCCAAGGCATAACTCTGGGACAAGTCGTGGGAGTTGGACTTTGTATTTC
>NW_022900917.1:30367580-30475113 GCF_012274545.1 Fukomys damarensis | reverse complement strand
ATCACGTCCAGGTCCGGAGGCACATCAAGTAGCCTAAGACATGAGCCCTCCACCCTAATCTTGCTTAATTTTATACAGAGAAGGGGGAACTGTGAGAGACTGCTTGGGCCTGCATAAGATGGCTGCCCTCAACCTTAGCCTTTGCCTCGGTGGAAAAATCCCACTAGACTACATACGTGACTTTTGGCAGGTCTAGCCCCTGGGCAAACAGGGAATCTTACAGAAAAAATAGCCCTTTGTGCTAACCACAGGGTCACGGGATCTGGAGCAGGAGGCCGGTGGTATTTCCTTGTCCTGCTTGCCCCTAGAGATTGTTAAGTTAAAGATTGCATAGGGTTAACTGTTGATGTATGCCTTCCCACTTACCCCTCCCCACATTTGGTAAAATACTGATTGCTGTATGGTTAAATGCTTGAGTGACTCATGTGATTGGTAGAGGATTTGCTTGAACTGTCTAATAAGCTTGCTGAACCTTCCCCCTGGAATAACAGTATATAATCGTTTTGCTGAGCCAATAAAGTGCCTTTGATCAGAAATCAGACTTGGGCCACGTGCTCTAACTTCTTAAAGATTTCCTTCACAGACATTCAAGATCGGATCGGCCTCTGATGACCCACGAATAAGAGGCGGCTCTCACCTCCTATTCCCCGCGGGACGGGGTCCCCCCAGAGAGCTGCATACCACCATATACAACATAAGAAAACCAAGCAAGGGCTACATGGGAAACATGATGCACACATTGAGAAGACAATGGGGAAAATGGAGTGTGATGTCACGAATAAGAGGCGGCTCTCACCTCCTATTCCCCGCGGGACGGGGTCCCCCCAGAGAGCTGCATACCACCATATACAACATAAGAAAACCAAGCAAGGGCTACATGGGAAACATGATGCACACATTGAGAAGACAATGGGGAAAATGAGGAGTGTGATGGAATGTTCAAAGCAATGTGACATTCAATGTCACAACTTGTGTGCGAAATGGACGTAGAGTTTTAGTAGGAAGTGCTTTTTGCACTAATACTGTTGAAGGGAAGAGATAGGAAAAGGAAGGAACCATTAATGTGAAGCAGCGATGTAGTTGCAATGAGGGCTGTAGTATATGGGCTCTAATGGTGCACTATCTCTTCAGAGTCGTCCCAAGTTGAGACAAGGAAGACAAGCCTCTATTTCTCCTTGACAGTGTGTACTTGAGTGCAGCCTGCTCTCCTCATCCTGCCTCAAAGTGGGATACAGCTTTGTATGAGGCAATGTCCTCCTTCATACAATTCCCAAAGGGAGCTAACCCCTGAGATTTGCCTATGGGTGCCAGACACAAAGGCTAGAGCCCTAAGATCTTCATTCCTGGAATGAGATTTGGAGAGCACAGATACAACCAAACCATGTTTGAAGGATTGGGAGTGACTTTGAGATACTGAAAGAAATCCCAGAAGAATGACAACTTGTGAACCCAAAGGATAGAGTAAAGAATAGGACTACAAATTACATCAGAGTCAAGACCAGGGAGGGCCTCCGAAACCATTTTAGGACCACTGACTTTAAATTAGAGGTAAAGAGAAGCTATTGACGCTTCCAAGCACAGGGTGACATGGAGAGATTTGAACTGAAAGGTCCCTATTTCAGCTGTGTGGAGAACAGATTGATGAAACTAGTAGTAAACCTTAACCAGCATAAGAAGGCATCTGGGTGAGAGACATGGTGACCTGGAAGTAAAATGTAGGTGGAGAAATGGTACATTTCATAGGTGGGTCGGGAGCTGGTGAGTACTTTTATGGAGATTAAGATTTGGATGTTAAGACAAGGAAATGGATGGAATTGTTGTGGGAACAAGTGGATATTTAAGAATATAGATAAAAATCCTAGGAAAGAAATCCTGAATTCTTTCAACATTTATTTGTCAGTGAGAGAAAAAGGCACTAGCAGTTAGAGAGAAAAATCTATAAGCAGGAAAAATAACTGAGGTGGAATTTAACTTACAGCGAGAACTGAATTTTCCTAAAACTAAAGAAAATGCTTTGCTGTGCTGCTGAAAGATAAAATAATATAAGTACAAAATGCATCATTATATGTGGTAGGTATGAAATAAGTCTAGGAAGGATAACTTTGTTTAGTTTTGCATCTTTTCTTCTGATTTTCTCTGTGAAATAAGCACAGGCTAATTCTGCCAAGAAAGATGAGGGAGATAGTAAACTTTCAAGAGATTAGCAAAGGTAGGGGATGTTTTGGGGAAATAAAATCAAAAAGAAAATGTATGAAAAGATAAATTACATGTGCTGATCAGTATTGTAAAAGTCAAAGTTTCTGATGATAAAACTGTAACAATAATAAACTATTTAAGTTATTTGTCTATCCATTTTTCTTGTTTGCTTATCTACATGCATCCTTATATATTTATAGGCAGAGAGAAAATACTGGTATTTTTCCAGGTAGATGATAATAGAATAAAGGAGGAAGAGGTTTTGATAAGATGGTGGTAAAAAGATCAGATAATCAAAGTTGGATAGAAAAGAAATTAGGAAAGGGGTATAATTACATTTTTGTTGCAGAGACAGCTTCTAAACTGCAGATGTAAACAATTTGGAAAATAATGGCAGGATCTCAAATTGAACATGGCAGCCCAAATATACTTATTTGCCTTCATTCTCTTAGAGTTACCAGGCAAATGACAGTAACAAGAATTTTTATAAAGGTAGAAGTCTAGAAAGTCAAAGAGAACCTGAGGGAAAGGTGAGAAAGAATATTTGGAAAGCTGGAAAGCAGAAGATTGAGTAGTAACTAACTTGGCAAACCTAGCCAATTACAATTATGTCAGCCGCAGGGATAGCACAAAATCAGGCTGATTCAGTAACTCTGGAAGACTCAGAATTTGGATGTGCAACAAAGTATTTATAAAAGTGGGGCTATGGAAAGATCTGAAGGGAAGAATATTGATTAAAATACAGGTATACGCTTTTTATGGGATTGTCTATAGACAGTGTCTCCTGACTTCCAGCATTTTGACAAAAGAATATTATCAAGTTTACTTTTCTCATACCTTTCTTATCTCACTTCTACTTTTCTATATCTCATGTTTGCATCTTAATATTACATTTTTATTGTGCTTTTGTGTTATATTGTGACACATACAATGGTGATTCTGAATGATTATGTCTTTCACCAGACTGTTGGGTTTGCAGGCAAATAAGAGAAATAGGGACAAAGACACACACACACACACACACACACACACACACAAACACACACACACACACACACACAGAGGAATGTCCACCTAACTGCTGTTAAAAGATACATCAGAAGATAGGACCTCATGCTATTGAACTCAGCACATTGAAGCAAAAAGTGGCAGGTCTTCCCTCAAATGTAGATTGTCCTGACATGAAAGATGACAAGAGGATGTTCTAACATGAAAAGACAGTAAGAAGAGAACATAGAAGACCAAGGTGCACATTCTTGAGAAGTAAAAGGGTGGGAAAGGGGGAGAAAGAGCAAAATGCTGATAAATGTGAACAACTTATTTTCTCCTGGTTCATCAACTGATAAGTTACAGAGTAAGGAATCTTGGAATGCATGTTTGATTTCTCCTTCCTTGCTTACTGTTTTTCTCTAAAGAAGTCATATTTGCATTCTTTTCTTTCTATGATAAGTATTAGGATTGAGAATAAATGTTATGCACAATCAGAAAGCTAAAATCCATGATATTTATTTACTTTTGCCATTTAATTTTTTTTTACTGCAGGGTCACACAGTTTACTGTGAAAGTGTTTGTTTTTTTCTGCCTTTTACATTTTGATTTTTATTTCTATTTCTTCTTATTCAGTTTTCTTCTTGCTCTTGGAATCATATCAATTGACTCCAAATACAGGTTTTAGCATTTCCAAATTGTATTAATTTACTTTTCTGATCTAAAAAAATAGTGGCAGTGATGGTATATCTATAGAGGGCTATTGTGAGGAACAAATATGCTAATTGACACAAGATACCTAGATAGCTACTTAATACATGGTAACATTTGAAAAACATTTTCTGTGAAAGCCCGTGTTATGCTCCCTTTATTACGGTGTACCATGCTCTTCTAGTTTTTTGCATAATGTTGTCTAAGACATATCAGTACAACTAGAGACCACTCTGGGATTGCACTTTCTGGGTTTGTACATTGGATCCTCGGGGTATTTTTCTAGTTACCTCTAATTTCACTGATGTACATCTTTAATAATACAAAAAGATAACTGTATAAGGTAAACTATTGGAGAGACTTTAGTTAAGAGAAATCTTATTTCCCAACTAATTTTAACTGCTAATTGTTATAGGTTTTTGATTACTTTTTCCTGTCTAGAATCTTCTTTTGCCATTGTTAATATAAAATAGTGGGGTGTGAATTTCTTACTTTTATTCATCCTGCTGAATAAGTTATAGATTCTTTTTTTTATCCTCAAGCTCTTGTTAATTACCTTCTACTATTCTCCACAACGGTTTCATATTTTCTTTCTCTTGAGCTCCTGTTAGTTGATAAATATTTCCCAGTGAAATTATTTTCATACCTATGTATATATGTTGCTTATGCTATATATTTTGCTTTATAATGAACAATTTACCTATAAAGTATATTGTTTATATTAAGGATATTTTTCTGCTTTACTCTCTAACATGTTCGTCATTAGTTTCTCTTTTAGCCTGGTACTTATTTCTCTACATTTTTTCTTGTTCTCTAAGTGCATTTCCCACATCACTGAGTTTATAAATTGTTTTTTTTTCAAAATTTTTCTTTATTCATCAAATTATATACACTGCAGTTAATTTTTTTGTTTTGATTACTCTTTTCTATGATGCAAGCTTTTCTGAATTACCAAATACTTTTATGTGGTGCATTCATATTTAAGGATAAATCAGAGGGTAATTTTAGTTTATGTGTGTGTGTGGACAGTATTTTCAACTAACTACTTGCACTTTGGACTAAGTAGAATATTTCATTCACTTTATTAAGTTTAGGAATCCAGGGTGCTGTACTCTGGAATGTTAAAATTACCCTACCTCTTCTTATGTAATTTATTCCAATTAATTTTTTTATTTTCCAAAGATCATTATTGATTGTAAGAGCAATTTAAATACCAGTAACTTATTTTTTTCTGTGTCTAGGGAGTAGTTGGAGCATTGGCTCTTTTCTCTCTAAACCTTCACTTAATACCTACTTCATGTCCATTCCTCATTCTTAGCTTCAGTTAGACTTTCCATCTTTGAATCTAGAGACATCTTAGGCATCCATTAAATAATAAATTAGATGTCTACCAAATTCTAGATTATGTTTTCCTCAGCTATACTTCAGATTTAATTTAAATTTTTCCTCCATTGATGGCTTTCATCTTTCTTGTTTATTGTAGAACTGTATTGTTCTTTATACACTTCTTTATAGTAATGCTAATCATTGCCTCTGGAGAGATGGGACAGGAACATAAGATTTAGTCTGCTCCCTTGACCCAGACTCACTCAGTGGTACATGGATACAGAACGTGTGTTATAATTGAAGAACAGAAGATAAAAACTACTTAGAAGGCCAGGCCTAGTGAGATCATAGTATTTTTAATTAAAGGATAATGAGAGGTCAAGAAATGTGGACAGTTTCCACAGATACTTTGGAAATCAAATTAACATGATATTATTTAGTAATTTGTTAAGTAAACTACATTTAAATAGGTCAGGGTTTTGTTCATAGCTTTATTTGTTATTATCTGGTAATATTTTTGGAAAAGGTTATTCTAATTTTATAAATAATTCTAAAGGACTAGAAATGTTTCTTCTATTATTTTAGTTAAAATTTATTATTCTTTTCAAAATGTGTTGAATGTCTTAAAGAATGTAAATCATAAATGCAAAGTATTGTAGACATTAACATCATTATTTTTAAAAATTATAATAATAGCAGCTCCTATTGTCCACAGTTTTGCACAGCTGGAGGTAATGCTTAAGCCATTCTTGGGCAGGTCAAAGTAACATAAAGAGCCTAAGTTTCAGTGGGGTTAGGAATACTATTGGTAGGCATATATTACTAAAATTCTACCTTTTGGAGCCATGATTCAGATTCCCTAAATCCTTGACCTGCTAACTACTCTCAATATCAATAGTTCTGGGAAAAGATAAGTGCTCAGAAGATGTAGACACTTGAAAAGTTTATAAGCAGCTTTGGTTTGGAACCCCACTAGCCCTTGTGATCTGCAGTGTGCCTTATCAGGGTGCATCAGAACCCTCCATCCACTCGGTGGGCGGGGCACATATCTCCACACCCTCTCAGGTCAGGGACTCTTCCTGAGTGGGACGCATTCACAGATTGTCTTGGTGAATGGGAGAAGTAAACCAAAAGGTAATTTTTGAAGCAAATAGGGCCCCAAAGTAAGCCTGGTAACAGTCATTAAAAGGGGATCTCTTTGCTAACTAATTACTTTAGCCTACACAGTGTCATTTGTTATTGTAGGAGACTCATCCACACTTTTCATGAAGGAGAAATAAAAAGATTCAAGCTTCTGTTAGAGATCAGTGTATATATAAAATAAATTAACACTGATAGGAAGAAATTGAAGACAGGGATATTAAAAACAATTCACAAGCACAGCTGGTCATCATAACACAGGTTTTTAAACTTGGAGATGGATTTTCAAGGTAGTCATTCTCAGAAAGAAAAAAAAAAGACTTTCAAAATGAAGCTCGATAGATGCTTTGAGTAAGGTTAATTTCAAAGGTTAGATAAAGTACATTTACAGAATACGGGATTGGAATTGCTCTTGCCGGTGACCTTTGAGAAGCCTTGAAAATTATTCTAGAGTTGCAGATTTAAAATGGTGACTCATATTCAAAAATTCCAAAGGAAATTAAGCACACAGATACAGGAAAGTACAGAAAAAGGTACTGTGTGCTATTATTTTCAGGATTTAATATGCCAGTAAAATTTGAATAAAGTAAAAAGCAATGACATAATAAATAAGAATCACAATATTTCCCTGAAAATAAATTCTATAAGAAACTCATTTTCTTTGGATTGTATGTATATACGGATATTACATTTTTCAATTTCACCAAGTCAGTTTTAAAATCTGAACACTTTCCTAGTTGTGTTAAGATCTACTGTTTAATAGTATTAACTAACAAATTGATATTAAATAAAATGACAGTGTTTAATTCTTTTCAACAAAATTTTTACCAGCCACCTCAAAGAAGATATGAAATACATGGTTTTAAAGATGGGAGAAAGTAACAGATAATTTAATTGGATTATTATATTTTTTAAAAGCTGATGAAATCAGTCTTAAAGCATCACATTTAATATTCTAATACTGTTTTTCTCTTGGGTTATAAAATAAACTGAAAAACAACTGCAGATGTAAATGTGAAGAATAGCAATTATTTTAATAGTAGTTTATGTGTAAATGTTTAAATGTCCATCTTTAGCATTTTGCCTCTCCGTGTCAGTAATAGGGCTTATGTGACAATATAGGTGTAAATTCCACTAGTATGAATAAAATCCGGAATAAGAGAGAATGATAATCCTGTAGTACTCTGCATGTCTGACTACACGACACTTTCTGTTCTGGATTAAAAAGACCTCTTTATTTCTAGACTTAATTCTGAAAACTGTAAATTAATTGTTAGCAGATGTAAAACTGATAAAATATCAGGGATGATAAGAATATAGACTATTATAAGAAACCAATGAAAGATTATATAATTTATAATGCTTGAGCAGTATACTTGGTGTATCTTTAGCAGTATTTTTATTCTATGATAAATAAAGCAAAGTTTCATGACAAAATAATCTGAGAATAACCTTAGTTAATATACTATATATCATCATCTTCAAAGTAGTTACTTAGATTACATGATATGTACCAATGTTGATAACAACACAATTTTTAATAGCTAGATCTTGGAAATAATGCATGTGGCCATCACAGATGGAGAAGAAAAATGCATTTATACATTATGGGATACTGGGTCCCCATAAAAAAAGATGTACTTATTGCATTCATGGATGCAACTTGAGCCCATAATGTTAAGTGAAATAAGTTAGACACTCAAGCTCAAATATTGCATGATTCCTTTAATGACAAACACAATCTATACACAAATAAAGAGTGAAAAGGAAGAGCAGAAAAATAGGAAGTAGGGAGAAGTTCAAATAATTCCCCAAAGTACATATTGTATAGTTTCAAAATATTTTAAGAGATATGCTAATTGGTTTCATTTATACTACTATTTTATCCTAGTTAATGGAAAAGAAAGTTTCATGTTATTGTGTTTGTTTCTCTTTTGTAAGAATCTTTTTAGTTTATATCTTGTAATAGTTTTTATACATTGCATGATCTTCAGTGCTTTCAAATCTTTCTTTATTAAATCCATGTTCAGCCTTCTTTTCCTTCACATTGTATCAATTAAGAATAGGAAGCAAAGCAATATACTGCTACCCCTTAGGTAGGTTACCATGAATTATTAGCAGTTTTACAGATGTTTAAGTCCGAAGATTTAATTAGTAGGAAAAAAAGATGTAGAATTTAATATCATAAATTATGTTCCTTTTCTCTTGCTGCACCTATTGCATACTTATTTAAAGCTGTGCTTTGTTTTATGCATCAATAATTGCTGCAGGAAAATACATATCTTATAACATTTAAGGGCCAGTTAATTCTAGTGAGTAATTATTATGTTTTAGGAAATGAAGATCAGAAACAGAAAGTGAAAGTTGCTTGGGTTACCAATAGTCTCCAATATTAACACATGGGAAAAGATTTATAAGTCACTGAAAGTTCTGCGTATCTTACAGAAACAGGACTTGTAACCTTGTTAGCTTGTATTATTCAAGTAAGTCACAACAAGGCTCAAACAGTATAAAATGAAAATGGGAGTGAAATATTAAAGAAAGGGTAGTTATTTTTAAAGTGACAGGGACAGCAGACCATCTTACTCATGGTTTCACTTTCTGTAATTCCAGTTACCTAAGATCAGCTGTGGTTCAAACATATTACTTGGAAAATCCCATATTTTGATACAGAGAAAGACTATATTCATCAATTCTTTATTACCATATATTTTCTATTTGTCTGTTTTATTATTACTGTTGTTAATATCTTATTGCACCCAATTTCTAAATCAAACTATCATGGGCTTGTTTGTGTAGAAAAATATAGTATATGTAGAGGGTTTAGTAGCATCCAATTTTATGTATCCACTAGAGGGACCTCAGAAAATATCTTCTAATGTTAAGAGGAGGCTACCAAGTTTGCTACTTGTATAAGTCTTTCACACTAATTTCAGTGTATATACTTATTGCTTACCTAAGCATAAATTTTCAGATGAAACATGAATTACTGATGCTTTACCTGTGGATCACACTATTGAAATAATGCTGGTATTGGTTAGAGAGCAAAATATAGATGCAATAATCACAAGAAAACAATACTGATAGTATAAAATATTGCCAAGCTCTGACTTTTTCCTTGAGGTGATAATATCTACTGATTCAAATCCCCACAAGTATGTGAAAGCCCAAAGAAAATATACTTATGTATATTACTTATGTATTATATACTCATAATTTTGTATGGGCATCCTCTGTGGATTCTGTCTAGAAGAAAAATGCCTTTATAAAATAGAGGAAAAAAAAAAAGATTGAGGGAGAAAGCTATGAAGTGAAAAGAAATTCAAAATGATTAATCAACTGTTAAATCCACAGATTTAACTGAATTTAACGGAATATTTAAAATTGGATATCACTTATTGTACAAAAATGACCTTCTACAACATATTGACTTAATGTCAACTTGACAATAATTTTTGTCCGTGTTTATGTTACTTGTTAATTATCATCTCATATCACTTTATTTCCTCAGCGTGAAATATCTTGAAATGTTATCTGTCTTCCCTTGTTGAATTTTACTCTTATTATTTATACTTTCACAGAGTCATTCATATATTTTTATATCATGGAAATAATTCATTAAGAGTAATTAATGAAATGTATAGAATAAACTAAATATTTAAGTCCAAACATATATTGTAAGCATACTGTAAATACACTGTAAATAAATAATTTGATAAATTCAATAAATGAGGGAGAAGGAAAAACTCTCCTTTCAGAAAACTTTAAATTGGCAAAAGTAAAATTAATGAGGAAAACAGACACACAGTAAAAATTTTTGTAAGCAAGATCCAATGAATGCTGAAACTTGAAAGACATGCTATTTGCATAATCCCCCCAAATTATTCACCAACACCTATATTAATTACAAATGGGAAATGGTATCTAAATAGTGGAGAAACCTGGATACACTATCTTAGTTAAGGGGTGCAGGTTGCTTTCCCAGTAATAAGATCTAGAAGCTTCATACACACCCTGATCTGATGCCCTAGAAGGGCACATCGTTTCGGACACAGTTGCCCCAAAACTACATTATCTTACTGTAGTTGAGAAGTATTAGTCACATCAAAATGAAGGTCTTGACTAGTACTCTTTTTTACTAGTATTCATGTACGCTTTTAATACATAATAGTCATATTCATTTTGGGGGAATGAGTGCGTGTAAATAAAATGTCCTGATTATTTTTATCGCTTTATCCCCCACCTGAATTTCTCTCCATTCCTCTTCCCCAGTTCCCTTTTATATTTCCAAAAAGCCTTCCTTTCTGTTTCCTACCATCTCTCCTTTTTTAAATTTATGACTTAGGTTTCTCAATTTAAGAAAAATCATGATATCAAAGTTCTGTATCTAATTTACTTAACATTATGTTCTCAACTTCCATCCATTTTCCTGGAAATGACATGATTTCATTCTTCTTTATTCTTTTCAAAAGTGTCAGGTTTATGAAGATTGAGGAGTTCTCACAGATTTGAAGATAATAGGATAGTTTAAAACAGACTAAAATCTCTAATCAGAATTGAAACAGGACAGAAATATATTCAGGGACAAATTGATCAAATCTTAAAACCTGCAAATCTGCAATTTAATTGATAGCACTAGATCACTGTTGATTTTCTGATTATGATAATTAAATTATGATGATATAAAAGATCAACAATAAAGAAAAATAGGTGAAGACTATATCAGAGTTCTTTGGGTACACTTTTCCACTCATCTCTGTCTGAATTTATTTGAAAAACTAAAATATTGTTTGCATAGAATTGTGAATAATTTTAATTATCTTTCTGTCTTTATATCTATTTTAAAAATAACAACTATATATGAATTACTTGCTATATACAAAGCAAGAAATTATAATACAAAATTGAAAAGCCTCCTGCTCTGACCAGGCATGCCTGCCACCAGTGCTGAGCTAATGGCTTAGGGTGAGCCAGATGTCCATATATTTTTTATATTTTTTCCGCTTAGTTTGTCTTCATTGCAGGTTGAAATTGTAGAAGTATATACATAGGGTCTAGCAAACATGTTTCCATTTTTCAGTGCATGGAGGAACACTGATCCATATAGAGATATGCAAGGGCATCACTCAGGGCTAATGGGTGTAATAAAAACAACACAAGTTTAGAATCTAAAAGCAATGGTTAAATGTTACATGCTGTTCATAAGGTAACATTTTCCAGTTAGTTAGCTTTTGAGCCAATGCCTCCTCATCAGTTATCATAAAATATCTTTGGCTGTGGTCTTTACGGGGATTGAATGGTACAAATGCAGTAAGTCACTCATGTGACTGTAAAATGCTATCCACTTATACATTAGCGTTATTGTCCAGTATTTCTGATGGACAAGTGCGCCACTGGCAGATAGGATCCCTTATGATAAATGATCTGAGAAAGTTAACTGATCTTAATGCAAAAGCCTTTTTACCATTTCTTAACTGAAGTGTGGCTTTAGGGAAGGTTTGGTGAGAAGTAAGATGAATGAGTGCTTTTCTCTTTTGAGCTTACTTTTAGGGCGAAATATGTAGTTTCAGTTCATCTTGATTTTTGTTGCTCTCCTCATACCTTCCTGACCTTCCTTTGCCCCTGAGTTTTTCAGTGCTGAGTGATGATCATGTAGGATATCATATGGAAAGCACGCCATGCGTTCACTATGCACAGGGACGCAGGAATTTAATTTTCTTTTAGTGCAAAGAAGCCCTGCCTGTTTAAGACTGATTTCCCTTTACAGCAAAATCTACAAAAATGTATTGGGAGAAAAAGTTCTCCACTTTAAATAAATTCTGCTGCTTGTGCTTTACGTGAGGAGATTTATGAGGTTCATTTAAAAAATTGGCTATGTAAAGGGAGTTTTCAATCTGAAATGAAGACAAACTAAGGGAAAAAAACATAAAAATATATGGGGATCTGACTCACCCTAGTCTGTTAGCTCAGCACTGGTGAACGCACACACAGTGTTAATGCGGGAGTACAGTTTTAAAACCCGATTAGAGTATAGACTAAGAGTTTAAAAATAATCAAAGGAATCTGCTTTAAATTACATGTCAAAACATGCTTTTTGTGCAGATGAGAATGCAGAGAAATAGAGAAGAATGTCTTTTATTTATTCCTTGATTCTCAGGCCAAATGTTTCAAGGAAAAGATAAGTGATCTAAGCTTGATTCACATGGAAAATAAGAAAATTATGCAAATTCATGACTTGAAAAAAATCAGTCATTTTTTGCATGTAACTTCTAGCTAACAATAACCCTAACAACCTAATGAAATATTTATAATATAAAGGTAGTATGGAGACCAAATCCTTAATTTCTATTTACATTTTTGTCATTTGGTTTTAAATTGGTAGCTCACAGCTCAGCCTGTTTCCAGCCAAAATACAACCTTCGTATTGAGATAAGCACTTTATTTCTTTCTCTTAGTCACACACAGCTGTAATAAGGTATATTCCTAACAGATGAAAAAGAATGATGTTCTACGACTGGATGCATCAGCCTAATATGATTAGCATATCTTTGTAGGTGATTTTTTTTCTTTGTGAGAGGAAAACATTCCCCGTCTTTGTCATATTGCTCGATTTATATGAAATAAAATGAGTCATAAAGGTCTGGTTATTTTCTGTGAATGAGACAGTCCACTTATCTTGCACTCTTACGCATTTTCTGCTTTAGATTCTACACATTGTTCTAAGTTACCATTGCATTGCCTTAGAAATTTAATGTCTTTCTTTGCACAGAGAAACAAATGCAGAACAGCTCATTTTCTTTTGCTGAGAAGCAGAGCTAGAGCACAGGCATGAAACAAATTATTCTCAATATAGATAAAAATATTTCCCCAAAAGATTGAAAATTCCTGCTAAGACTAAGCATAGTGACTCTTAGAGACTTGCACAACAGCACTTGGGAGGCTGAGGCAGGAGGATTACTGTGAGTTTGAGACCAGCCTGGGCTCTTAGTGAGTTCCAGGTCAGTCTCAACTACATAGTGAGACCCTGTCTCAAAAGAGAGAGAGAGAAAGAGAGAGAAAGGGAGAGAGAGAGAGAGAGAGAGAGAGAGAGAGAGACTTGCACAATTACTGTATTAACATCAATTTATGGAGGAGGTAATTTGAAAAGACTTTTAGAAAGCCTGGCAAGCCAAGACTATAATACATCTGTTCATTAGCTCTCAGACTAACTACCATGAAGTCATTCACCCTCGCCTCTGTGAATCAGTGTTCCTATAAGTGAGGGATGTCCTTCTGGGCTCTGAGGAACTTGGCTCTGCCAAGAGTTGATGTGCACACAAGAGCCGTGCTGTTGAAGTCTTACATCTGTTCTGTCACTCAAAAGAGTCACAAGGATATTCACTGTTAGTGACTGGAAGGATTGAATTTAATAATCAAAATCAGAAATAGCATTTGAGGTTGTAAATATCACAGGAACAGGAAATGGTGGGTTCTAGTTTAACATATGCTGTGACACAAATTTGGCAAAATAATCAGTATCACAGATCAGTGTTTGCAGAGCTCTTCTTAGGAGGATTCAACATAACTGAGCACTGTGCTACAGTTTCTGATCTGGGGAATTGGGGGAAACAAGAAATATCGTGAGTAGGTCTCTATTTCAGCATTCTGGCATTTTGCAAACTCTGTAGTACCTGTTGATATGTTCTATTTACTATCTCTCCATCCATCTATCTGGTCCATTTAATTATAGTCAGGTAACATGTACTCCATGAAGTTAGATGTTGATAAAGCACTCAGTCTCTTAAGTTTTAATTCATATTTGTTGTCAATTCAGGTTCTAAAGCATTTCACAGGTAGTAGGCTGCCAACAGTGGGGAGGGATGGTCATTGCAACATTGCAAAAGAGAGCTGGAATTTATTAACTTAAACTAGAAGGGAAAACTATTTAAATTGATTTTAGACAAAGTTAAGGTAGGAAGTCAATGACTATAGAGGTAAAGCAATAATAAGTGGTCATTATTGAAGAGCGTTTTATTGGTTTAAAAAGTACCTAGAAGTATACCAGTTAACCCTCAGAACAATGCTGAATATTAACCCCTAAATTGTTTTCCCTTAGGCAAGCAGCAAAGAAGTGGTAGAAATGGAAATTACATTAATCAATATTCTGGAAACCACAGGAATTTTACTGTGAAAATAGGTTTTAAACCTGCTTTGGATTTTAGAAGTGCAGGGTTTAGAAGACCTACCATTGGGCTGAAGTTCTAGACCATTGTTCTTCATCAGAGTTTGTATCACAAAGGTCAATAAACTGTTCTTCAACACAGAAGATCGCATGAAGCAAGAACACAATAAGAGGACTCTGAGTTATTCTAAATGAACATAAAAAGATGTTAAAATTTAACTAAGACATGGAAATGAAAGCAACTGAGACTTTCAAATTAAATACAGTTTTCAATTAAATACAGTTTTGTGGGAGAGTAATTATTTTGTTTTTCAAATAATATTTTAATTTATTGCTTATAACTTGCAGTAGAGAAAAAATATAAACCACTCACCTGTATGTTGTATTCATCTTATTGTTTGAAAATGTTTATAACACCAATCAACAAATATCATGAATTGCCATATTTCCAAACACAAAATAGACATTGTTCTTTCTACAAGGTATACAGTTAACTAAATATACAAAAGTCATATCAGATGTAGGAAATGTGGAATTTTCCCATCCAGCAGTGAGATAGCCCAAGTCACACACAAAGAAATTTTTACTAAACTAAACTCAAGAAGAAGACTGATGATATGAGGCCTTTTGTGGCAGAAAAAATTCATCTATAATTATTGAAAGGAATTGACTTATGTGGTGGTGGGCGTTACAGGAGGGCCCCAGATCTATAGGGTAGACTTTCAGAAGAGGCAGGCTAATTTCTCTTTTCCTCAGAGAAACTTCAGTTTTTTTTTTTAATTGGTACATTTTAGATATACAATACAGTTACATTCATTGTTGAGATCTTTTACCCTTACATGACATATCTTGGTTCTTCTTTTTACTTCAGTTTTTTTCTTAACCCCACTGCTATGTATGTCAACTGACTCAAGTAATTAATCTTCTTTATTTGAAGTCAGCTGATTGCAGGTATAAGTTACCTATAAAATACCTATACAGCAACGCTAAATGTGTGACTAAATAACTGGGGGTTATAGTGTAGCCAAGATGATACAAATTGGACATTAGATCATACTCATATGATAAAGGGAAGAAAGGCATTGAATTGAAAAAGCAGTAACAATATTCCTATTTATAGAAGATATGATCTTGTATATGGAAAATCCCAAGAAATATACAGGTATACAACAAAAACTTGATCTAATAGGAGAGTTAAAATTAAAGGATATAAATTCTAACTCACTAAAGATATTAAATATATGAAAATATTTATATGATGATTAATTCTAAACATATAAATCTTCTAGGAGGGTATGAGAGGATGTGTATATGAGATTGTGTATATGTTTTCAAAATGTGTTATTTGTTTTGAACAGTAAATATAAGTCTAGAAAGATCTGATCTAATAATATGCAAGGTAAGGCCAGTACTCAATATAAAATATCAACAGTATTACACATGAGGAATGAATATGTTGCAATATTTATCAACAGCTTAATATGTGGGTCCAAACAGCAGAGAGATGAATATGAAAGCATATTAACAAAATCATTATATCCAGAACAAGGAGATGATACTTTAGTCTATAAGAAGTCATACCAGTTTTCAGTCCAAATAGTCCAGAGACTTGGCAAAATGTATAGTATTCAATGAAGTTATTTTATAAGCAAACTAAAATATAAAATGATTTGATGGAAATTATGCATTTAACATGAAAGAAATATTTACAGGTAATATTAATAAATAATTAGTGAAAATCAAAAACTGTAATATAAAGTAATGTCTCTTGTTTGAGTAAGGTGAAATTAAAAAATAGTGACAGAGGGAAGCAGATTTCAATTTTAGCAAGAGAACATTTATTATTTCACTGAAATAGTTGGGTTTAGTAGGAAGCCAGCTTTCCACCAGTAGCGGAATTCCAACATAACATAGCTGATTGGAGATTTTTGTCCTCAGCAATTAACAAAAGTGAATCATTAGCAAAGGAAATTTCTAACTTTGAGATCAGTGGTATATTATAAGGAATGTAAATGCTGCAGTCTGAAAAACTTGGATTTTAAATTCTATCTATGCAACTCTTAGAAGCATGGCTGGGAGATGGGGGGGTGAAGGGAAGGCAGGGACAAGGGGAAAAAATGTCATGTAAAGGTACAAGATCTCAGTTGAATGTAACTGGAGATGGGGGGGTGAAGGGAAGGCAGGGACAAGGGGAAAAAATGTCATGTAAAGGTACAAGATCCCAGTAATGAATGTAACTGTACTGTATACCTAAAATGTACCTATAAACACAACTAGGAACAACAACAAAAAAAAGAAGTATGGCTTGGACACACCATGAAGTTTTTCAGTCTTCTCATGGATAAGATAATGAATTAAAGCCTCCTTTGGTTAGATGACTGTCAGGTTTTAAAAATATATCTTTGATATAATGAAGGTCATTAAAGTGATGAAAAAGAGTTATGTCTGAAAGAGCTCAGATATATAAAATATAAAATATTTTTTTTTCACTAAACTTTAAACAAAATATAAATAAAATATGTGAAAAATTAAGGCCTTTTGATTTTGTGTTTTAAACTGTAAATTTTTTCAAACTGTTGAATAAAGAATAATGCAAGATAAAATTTCATGAAATTAGTTAATGAATAGTGGTCATACAAAGGGATTTCTAGTGTCAACCAAAAATATTTCTAAATACTGAGTAGGACCCCCACTGATTTTTAAATAATTATATCAGATTAAGAAAGATATTTAAAACTTTAGAAATATAAAAAATAAGGAATAATTATATGTTGTTAATATTGAGCTAATGATTGTGTTTGTGGGTATAACACTTGATAAAAATGTTGATTGATAAAACCTATTGTATCTGGTAATATATCTATTCATTACCCAAAATATTGATATTTTTAAGAATTTAAAACAAAATGTTCATACCATTTCTAAAATGACTAGAGGCAATACTTCAGAAGTAAAAGTCACACTGTAGGTTACCCTCGTTAGCTTCTTCTAAAAAATAATTTCCTTTTCACAATTACCAATATAAACTAGATTTTCTTTAAAGAATATACAGCCACCTTTCAATTTTCAATATTATCATATTTAGAATATGATACATATTTTCATTTCCTTATTCATTTCCCCAAAGGAGGTTATTTTCTTGTTTTTTCTTGAAGCACTGTGTACTGTCATTCTATAAACCTTTGGAGAGCTCCTTATTGCAAATGTTATATGGCTTGCTAGCACAGAGAAAGGTCAGCTTTCTGTTAGTCACCAAGTACCATTTTTGGAAGAGAGAAATATTGAAAG
The DNA here is from genome assembly GCF_012274545.1 of Fukomys damarensis. NCBI lineage: Eukaryota > Metazoa > Chordata > Mammalia > Rodentia > Bathyergidae > Fukomys > Fukomys damarensis. The sequence continues at coordinate 30,457,304 of NW_022900917.1, read as the reverse complement.
TTTAATTTCTTTTGCAAAATTTAATTTTTTATAAAACATATTTGAAAATGTGAGTGGAAATACCAAATTTAATAGACAGTAGATTTTGGGCCCACCCATTTCTACCCAGAGAAATTCACTATTTTTGATCAATCACATTTTAATCTAATGTATTTCACTTTTAGGCAGAATGAATTCTGATCCAATTTCTTGCTTCTAAAACTGTAAAGTGCTTTTCGGCAGTGATAATCTCTTAGATCTAGTGATAAACACACCTAAAACAATAAGGTATTTCCATTGTGTTTAAAACAAATCAAAAAACATTTTGACAAGCTAGTCAGTGGTCTCTCCTTTATTAAAAAAATTTAGTTGACATATATTTGTACTTATTTGTGGGGTATAGTATTGTAATTTGACACCTGTAAACCACATGCAATGATAATATCTGGTAATTAGTCCTTATATCTCTTCAAATATTATCATTTCAGTCTTTCAGTCACATCAGTTCAGTCTTCTCATTCAGTTATTTAGAAGTGTATGATTTAATTCTGTAGACTACAGCTACCCAACCATGCTGTACAACACTAGAACTACTCCCCCCTCACCAAGGTTTTGTTGCTCATTATCTACTTTCTCCTTATTCCCTGTCCTCCTCCCTTTCATAAACCTGAGCGACCTCCATTGCACTCCCTACTTCTGTGAGACTGATCAACTTTTTAGCTCCCACTAATAAATGAAAATATGCAACATTTGTCTTTCCATGTGTCTTATTTCACTTGACATCATTTTTTCCAATTCTATTCATCTTTGGGTACAAAAGAAAATCTTTCTATTTCGAAGTACTTCATAAGAAAGTATACTTTTAATGACATATTATGCCTGATTAAATAAGACAAAATTCTGCACCATAATTAATGAAGTTAAAATCTCACTACTCCAATATACTTCATTTGACATTTACTAACATTCCTTGATAGTATTTCTTGTGAAAGTAATTAAATCATTTCTTGACTCAGATTTAAATAAATTGAAGTTAGATAATAGATTATTTTAAATTGATTATATTCTTTCAAACTAACCATGTATTACAATATTTTATAGATAGCTTTTTGAACAAAAATTGACATTTTGACTTAAGTGAGTGACAGACCTGACTTGATGAAACAGCTTTCAACTATTTGGAAAAGCATAGGTGAGCTGGTCTTAAGGCTCCATGTCCTGTGTTCCATAACTTGCTATGTGGATAATGAACAGGAATCTATATCCGGTTGGCTTGAAGCACTGAGGTTCCCACAGGTATGTGTTAGGAATAACTGATACAGGTATCAAGATCTGTTGATGCATATTAAAATGTATTTACAGAATTTCTGTAAACTGTGTGGTCAGTGAAACAAATATTTCTATTTCACAAGTTTATTTTTATAACAATATTGAATATTCACTAGGCACTTCCTATGTATTGGGAAATATTCTGTATTCTTTCAATTTATTGACTCATCTAATTTTCAAAGAAACGGTAAAATGAAGCCTATCATTGTTCCTATTTTATAGATGAGGCAACTGAGGTGCAGAATGATTAAGGATCTGTCAAAGTCATACCTTTTCAGATTTTCCATCTGATTTGTTCATGCTGATGTAGTGCTGTAAGATACCTTATTTTACCTTATAGATACTTAATGCACAGGCAGACATTGCAGTATTTAGAAGTTTCTATTTCTGTTCATTAGCAACTTCAAAACCAATCTGTATCGTGTACCAAACTGATTTAAAATAAATCTACATGTATATTGAAAAAAAGTCCTATGTCTAATTAAATAAGATTTGGCCACAGACAGTCTTGTTTCACAGAGCAGACTGCCAAAAAGAAGAAGACAAAATTATAGTTTTATGTATTTACAGGTATTATAAATCTTCCTGTAGCAGCATTAGAGTGTTGCAAAATATTTTTGTGAGAATATTCAAGATAACAATCCAAAGATGCCAGGCTGAAGCCAACACTGACATGCTGTATTTATGACTTTATGAAAGTGTATTCTTATTTAAAATACAGTTGCTCTAAGCTACCAATTTCTGTCACTCAAATCCAATGATTTAAAAATTGATTACATTATGATAATTTAACTAAAAGTTTACTCTCAAGATTCGGGTGTCATTATTTTTAAGAGCTGAAGTGAAATTTCTGGCTTCAAACCTTAGGGTAGATAGAATTTATTAGACCATAGGATGCTCCATACTATAAGAAAAGTATATTTTTATAGTATTTTTCTCACTGCTAAGTGAAGTCAGTTCTGTGAGAAAACATATCAGTGTCATAGTCAAAAATAGAAGTTGCAATAGTTTTTTATGCAATGATTTAGAATGGAAAAGTAAGTATTAACACTGGTTCTTTCAGGAAGGCATGAGGCTTTGCTACATTCCACATGTAGTTCTCTGTGCTGGGTTTAATTTTGGCTCCAGACAAAAGAGACAAAATATCTTGTCAATAATTTTGTTTCATATATTATCATATATAAACCTGTGAAAACTTCTGCAACTAGGAACAAAAAATGTCAATACTTATTGCAGCTTAGAAAGCAATTTATGTATACAGATAAGACAATATTAAAAAAAGCAAGTGATAGAGTCTGTGGTGAATTGGAGTTTTTATATGAGCCTAGAGATTTTAGATTTCACTTCTAAAAATCATTTTATTATACAAATAAATTTGGCTGCTTTTTAAAGAAACAGATTTCACTTTTCTTGTGAAATCTCAAGGAGGTTCTTGAAAGCATCAATTTTAGTTCTTTATCCCACTTGAGAATTTACAACAATGAGTGTTACAAGAAATTCATCAAACTTAGATTCAACCCTTCTTTACTTTCAGTCTGTGTGGCTGGCTCTGACCTTGTGCATAGATTTTATCACTGAGTTTCGGGGTCTGCTTGAACATGTATGTTTGAGACTAAACTACCTCAGTTAACCTCAAAACAATGAATTAATGAACATATCCTTATAATGTATTATTATATGTTATTCCAATGATATTCAGATGCATAAAACATCTAGTTGAGAGGGCAGGATTAGCACAGATGATTATTAGTAGGAGGAATGTTGGGTGCTGCTGACTTCCCAGGAGAAGCTTTGTTGTGGGTGACACGAACTTGCCTGTTCCCGTCAGAAGAGTTCAGGTCCTTGCTGTCATAGTGGGGATTGAGAGGAGCTGCTGTTTTCTTCTGGGGGCCTCTGGTCTTAACCTTTGTCTTGAGTCACTTCCTGGCTCCAGTGCAGATCGATCAGCCTTTTGATACAGATCCTTCACACTGGCTCTTGAGCCTTTCTGGTGCGTATCCTTGACACAGGCTTGCCCAAGACATTGTCCTGGCTGCTTGGGCTCCAGCTGGACTGCTGGGGGACATTGCCATGGGGTCCTGGCCCCTGTATGGGAATCTCTAGCATGCAGACAGAACTCTTGCGCTGTTCTGAATTTGACTTTTTGGGTAAATATTGTAAGGTAATCCTATAAATTTTTGTGTTGTGTGTTGAATCTGTTCTCCACAACATCTACTCCAGTAAGCATTGACTAACACATGTATGTTAAAGCTCAGAAATTAAAGTTTGTTAAAATCATTTTTCCAGTACAAAAACATTTTTTCCAGTTCAATAATTCAATTTGTCTTTGGGCAGAAAAAAATCTATTTGGAAGAATTTTAACAATGTTAAAAGTTTTGAAGATGTTTATCTATGTTGCTTGATGTAAAAATGCTCCCAGTTATAATGTTTTAAATTAATATTTTCCTCCAATAATAATAATAGAAATGATAACCATTTTAATACTACTTATAAAATATAAATTAATACTAATATGTGGGCACTTTTTTGCACTTACAATATAAAGAATTTTGACTTCTGCATTATATGGCAGAGATATTTCCATAGAAATTTAAAAAAATCTGGGTAGACATTAGAGTCAAAAGTCTCTCTGACAAAATGCTATTTAGATATTCAAAGAGATGTTTCCAACAATATTTCTTATATCTGAAAGAATTTTCTCATAATAAAGCATGTACTAATGCACTAAACAGTGTATCCCTTAACACTGTAAAATATACAATTTATTTTCTAAGCATCATTTATCTTCATAGTGGCCTTGTCAAGTGTTTCATCTGCTATGTCCTTTTTTTACTCTGTTTAAAGCATCTGGACATTTAAGGAACTTATGTGGTTCTTGCAGCAGAGGTAAAATCTCAGATGGGATTGGATATAACTATGAAAGTTGTTGGGTGTTTTCTCTTTGGCATCTTAGGTATCAGTATTACATATCTGTCTGCCCAAATCCATGCCTGTTGGTCTGTAACCTAATTCTCTTTATTTTTTCCTTCCCATTCTTCCTCTTCAGTCAAGATTTAAGGGTCCTTCCCATGACTTAGATCCAGTACTCTTTTCCTAGTTTTGTACATTTTGCCAATCCTACCCACCATTTACTCTCTGCCCCAGTCAGCCCATTTTCAGTCTTTGCCCCTGTGTCTTTGTGTTCTTACTATTTCACCCAGATGACTTGATTGTCAACAGCTGAGTACCCTTTCAAATTCTTGAGAGGTGAATGCATTGTAAGATAGAATAGTATTCTACACAAGCTGCCCAGTGAATTTCTTCCAGTAGACCCATTGGCCTGGTCAAAGAATGCAATGCAATTTCTCATTCTTCTTTAACTTATCAAGGCTGGGCTTTTCCTATCTCTTTTCGTCTAGTTTTTACACAGCATGACCTGAAGTGGCATTTTACACAATATATTTTGAGGGGAAATGCCAGCCTATGTGGTTATAGTACAGTGACGGCGAACCTTTTAGAGACCAAGTGCCTAAACTGAAATGCAAAATCCACTTATTGTAAAGTGCCAACATTGCAATTAAACCTGAATACTGAGGTTTTCATTTAGAAGAAAATTACTCCTATATTAACATCATTTGTCTTAAAAGAAAAACACAGTAATAGAGCTTTCAATGATACAAAAAGCTCTTTATTGAAAAGTAAAAGTTTTCATTTGGTGGGCTTTTGCACAACTAATGTTCTCTTTGCTGTTGTATTCATGCTGATAATTTGTCATACCTTGGCCAGGGCGACTTGGCTCACATGCTGACAGAGGGTTCTGTGTGTCAAGGGTTCACCACACTGATATAGTAGAAGGATAGAGATTGATTTATACTTTAAAAATAAAATGTTAGCCCTATATATATAGGGGTGCACACCTCTAATCTCAGCACTTGGGTAGCTGAGGCAGGAGAATTGTATGCTTGGTTGACTAACATGGGTTATGTAGTGCATTCAAGGCCAACCAGTAGATAAAGAGGCTTTATCTCAAAAGAAAAGTTACACAACATATTATGCCCTTTACATGCATCTGCCACCCTGCCATAATAGCAATGGATAAAATAAGGCAAGACACTGCTTGTTAATCTCCCCAAATTAGTGAATGCATTCAGTATTCAATAAATTTTCACCTTTTCTTGTTTTCTATAGGAAGATTTCAGCTAAGTGGCTTCCAAGTTGAAGAACCTTCACTGAAATTCTTTCAGCTTATTGTATTTCTTTGTAGTACTTAATTTCTTAATGTAGGCATGAAGTATATATTTTCAAGGCCAGAGATTTTTATATGCCACAGTAACCTTTCAAAACAATGTTCAGAGACTTTAGACACTCAGTTGCTCATAGAAAAACAATCGGAGAATATCTGTTGGAACTATCCAACACCCACACCAAATATTAACAGTGAAATAATGCTTTTTTACTATTTCATTCTCCTCCAGAATGTTCAGTCCTATAGGTTGAAAACATCCTGCCTACTTCCAGAAGAAGCCACTTCAGAGTATAAAAAATCCAAAGAAAATCAAATATAAATTATAGAACACCCACCAGTCACATTGTCACAAAAGTGGCTAGTGTTCTGAGGCCCTTTCTTCATCTGGAACACTTAGCCTTTAATTTGGGTATTACTTCTCCCCAAAGTGTTTTAATATTTCAAGTAGGAACCTAATATGCTTAGTGTATAATAAGGGCTCCGTGTCATCTTTCTTATGGCTGGGACAAAATACCCAACACCCATCTCTTAAAGGAAGAGAGGTACATTTTGGTTTACGGTTTCAGAAACTTCAGTACATTATTAACTGGCACCACAGCATACATTGTGGAGATAGGATGCCCAGGGAAAAGCAACTCACTTCTGGTGACCAGGAAAGCAGAGCAAAAGGAACAAAGCCAGAAAGAGACATTTACCCTCCAAAATATGTTCCCATTGACCCACCTACATCTTGGCTTCTAACATTCAGCTAGGATTATCAATAGATTAACCCACTGATGAGAATATTTGATTTGTGATCTAATCACCTCTATAAAAGTCTCTAAATCCAGTTAAATTGACTATCAAGTTTACCACAAACTCAAAAGAAAAATTTTTAGAGAAAATTTATTTACATGTTTATTCTTTTTTTTTTATTGAGTTTATTGGTAACAAATGATGTATGCATAATTCATATTGGTCCTTAATAATTATAGAAAATTTATTTTTGAATCCACATAACTTGGCACACTATTTTGTTATTCATTACAGCTTACATGTCATTTACCACACTTGAAGTTAAAAATATGGAGACAAACAGAAACTGTGTTGCCATGGCATCCCACTGGGGTTGTTCAAAATGCACAGTACAATATTTTAGCTCAGAGGAGCTGAAAGCAGAAAGGGTAGCATGGCCAGACAACTGAGGAAGGCTGTGGTGGTGAAATGAGAATTGCTTTTAAAATATCTCTTTCTGTCATCTTCTCCAACATGCAATGGCTTAGAAACAATAGATTACTTTTTTTTCCCAGTTTTATGAATGTGCAACATACAAAAGTATATACTTATAAATTATATGTACATATATAATTACTCTGAATGGCAAGATCTATTAGTAATGTGTACATGGTGAAAAGATTAATGAAGGTAATTAACATATCCATCACTTCGCATACTGATCCCTTTTTGCTGAAAACATTCTACATTCCTAACAATTTCCAAAGAAGCATTATTATTAACTATAGTCACTGCAGTATATAATAAACATATGGTTGAACTTATTCATTTTGTCTCACTGAAATTTTGTATTCCCACTCTTTTCACATCTATGTTAAAAGGTCCATGATTCCCAGACAGTAATTAAGCAAGAAAAAAAAGGTGCCCAAGTTGAAAACTATGTAAAAAATTTTCCTGTGGATTATAAAAATGTAGAGAAACATAAACATACACACACACACACACACACATCGCTAGAACTAATAAATGTAGCAAAATAGTAAGATACAAATTCAGCACAATACAATCAATTGCATTTCTATGAACTAACATTAAACAATCTGTATAGGAAGTAAAGAAAACAACACAAATTACAGTCACAACAAAGAGTACAAAATACTTATGAATTAACTTGACCAAAGAACTTAATGTTGTACCAAAGTGGTAAAAAAACCATACACTGAAAAAAAATCTTTGCTAACAAATTTAAATACACTTAAATTAATGGAAGGGCATCACACTTTCATGGATAGTAAAATATTAAAGATGGTAATAGTATAATCCAACATCTACAGACTGAATGCAGTCTCTATCAAAATGCAAACAAATTTTCAGAACTATAAAATTCCATCCTGAAATGTATAGAGAATAGCCTAACCAGTCTTGAAAACAAACAGCAAAGTTAAGTATTCACATTACTTATTTCAAAACTTGCTACCAAGTCACAACAATAAAAACAGTGCTATTGTGGCAGAAATATAGCACTACAAACCATTGGAATGGAATACAGAGCCTAGAAAGAACTCTCACATATATTGTAAAAATACTTTTGATAATGGTAGCGAAGACAGTGAAAGGCAGTCTTTGTAACAAATGGTGCCAAAAAAACTGGACATCTGTACATGAAAAAACAAAGTCATGTTTTTAATCTACTACTTTACAGGCTTACTATAGGCTTTGAAAGAATTAGCTGAAAGAGCTCAAAGGCCCATACATCCTACCTAAAATTATAAAGCTTTTAGAAAAAATGTACAGTAAAATCTTCACAATACAAATTTGGCAATCTCACATGCATATAATACTAAAAGCTCAGGTTGTCAAAGGGAAAAATTGACAAATTGGATTTCATGAAAATAAAAAACAATGTGCACTAAAGAACATCATTAGCAGTAAAAAGACAATTTGAGTACGGGGATAAATATTTGAAAGTCATATAGTCTCTGATAAGGGAATATATCCAGAATACATAGGAAATTCCTAAATCTCAACAATAAAAGAACAGACAACCTGATTAAAAACTGACTCAAGAACTTGAATTGATATTCTACATGTAAGATATATGATTGGCCACAAAACATGTAAATAATATTCAGCATAAGTAATCATTACAGAAATGCTGAACAGACATTTCATCATTTCTATCATTTCTATCATTTCATTGATAGACATGATGATTTCTATCAAAAGGAAGAGCATTACGGTTGCTGGCAAGGATCTTAATACACTGGAAGCCTTGAACACCTTTAGAATGGAAATCATGCAGTTGCTATGAAAAACATGCTGCCTTCTTAAAACATGAGAAGTGGATTTACCCTGTACTCCAGCTCTTCCACCTTGCAGCGTATACTCTTATAAGTGAAGGTAAGTTTTCACGAAGATATTTTTACATTAATGATCATAGCAGCACTACTTATAACTTCAAAAACACGGGAGCATTTCAGTTGTTTGTTAATGGATGAATGGATAAACAAAATGTACCACCTGCAGAAATGGCATCTCGTTCAGACTTAAAAAGGAAATGAAATCTGACATATTTCACAACATTGGAGATACTAAGGTAAGAAACAAGCCAGTTATAAAAAGGCAAATACCATAATTCCGGTTACATAATGCGCCTAGATTAGCCAAAATCAGAGACAGAAAGTAAAATGTGGTTTGCATGGCTAGAGTAAGTGCAGAAGACAATTTTTATTTAATGGGTATAATTGTAGTTTTGCAAAAAAATCATAGTTCTGGAACTGGTTGTTGATGTTGTTTGCTAACAGTAAGAATGCATTAAATATCACTGAACCATAGTAAATTGAATGACCTGTAAATTTTACCACAATAAAAAAGTTGAAAAAATTCTTTACAGTATTCTTAAAATTGTGACAGCTTTGGGCTTGGTTTTGAATACGTTTGTAACACTGTCTCACTTGTGGTAATGGAAGCATGTGGTTTCAGTAGACAGCCGATTGACAGCAAGCCTGGACGCTCTAGCTCTCTCACACTCTGTGGCTATCTCCTCACTGAGGCATAGTAGCTAACACCCACAACTTAAAGGAGAAGAGGACTATTTTGGCTCATAGTCCAATCCACAGTTGCTTCACACCACGGCAGGGACCACATAGCAAAGCGCTATAGCAGGGAAAAGCTGCTCACATCATGGCAGCCAATAGGCAGAGAGAAAAATAAGAAGCCAAGGAGGGAGATTCATGCCCGTGGTGACCTGTGTCTAACCAGGGTTCATCTCCTAACAGTATACTTGGCTACTAAACGTATTAGTGGATAAATCCACCCATAAGTACAGCATTCCCACAATCCAATCACCTTTCAAAAAACTCACCACTGAGTACCTGAAAATTTTGGGAGACAGTCTAATTCTAAACCATGATATATTCTCTGTATCTCTGAGCTCCTCTTTTGACTGTTACCTTGAGATTCATATTTGATATATGGTATGTGTGGTGTATGAACTTTTCCTTCTTATTTGTCATTATTTTATTGGAAGCATAGCCTTTGATCATATCTATGCAATTCTCCAATCAGTATAGACATGTATTGGAAAGGAGTGTTCCCTCACCTTAAATATATGCCTTGGAAAACTGAACGATGGTAAGAATGATGAATAAAGTTAGTGGTATAGAAGTGTTGTTTTTAAATTCTAGCATGAAATCATTGACTAGCACTGGGCAGTTTCTCTCCCAGATTATAACGTGCTCTGTCAGCTAAGGACTGATTTGTTGTTAAGTCAGAAATGCATGAATGCGTAAAGTATGAATATAAAGATAGAGCATTTTATCAAGCAAGTAGAAGTGTGAACCTCTGACTGCTAGTGTCGCATTATTCTCTGAGGCCCAATAAATGTAGACAAGTGGAAAAAAAGAAAAGAACCAGAGGGAATGATTTATAATAAAATATTAGAAAAATTATATATGGATGCTTTGGCCAAACTTGAAGTAGTGTGGAGAGTGAGTAGAAATGCATCATATATTTTACTCCACTCCATGCCACCTCAAATGGTCACAGCGAAATTGCTTATGGAAATGTGAAATTGTGGGCTCTAAAGCTACAATGAGGATGATGACAGTACCACTGTATTTGAAATGTGATTTCGAGTGACATTGTGCTATTTATTTTATATATGCTTTCTCTCCTTAGGTTGTAAACTGTAACACAAGTACATATTTTAAAAATCTGACTTTTAAAATTTCCTTTGCCTTCAATATATAATTATATATATACAAAAATATGTACATATATATGTATATGTATATATAGCTAATCTACACTGTCACTACATTATTTTATATCTTGATTCACAATTTCTCAAACATATTTTATTCCAACTACCTTTGCAGCCTTATATAGTGCATTTTCTAATTATGTAATCTTGATTGTGATGAAAGTTGAAAAGAGTCAGTCTGCATAGCTTAAATGTTTCTCTAAAGAAGGCCTCCACTTTGAAAACATGGGGATTAATTATTTATTAATTCTTACAGCCGGGACAACCTCTTTTGGCTCAAAATGTTCCATAGTTCAGACATATTATATGTTGCCTTACAATTTGGCCAGTTAAATTATTTGGCACATTTTAACAATTACAAAGTTAAAACTATAGATGGGAGTAGTTGAGTTCAAATCCCAGCCATATATCTCTTAGCTCTGTAATTTGAAGTTCATTAATTAATTCCCATAACCTCCATTTCCTCATCCACAAGAAACAGATAATTCCACCTACAAACTGTCACTTATATCCTTTAAGAACATCTGGCATATAAAAATACTGAACAAAAGACTAGTTATTCTTAAATATTTCAGAATATCAGGAAGTTGAAATAATAGTAACAGATTCTGAGTTTCACAACTTTATTTTAAGCAGATGGAAGCCAATGTAAAATCTGCCATTTCAAATGGATGAACACTAGAGGAGGGAGACAGAATTAATTAAAGAAAATTGAGTCCCATCTGAGGTATAGGGCTATTGCATTATTTTAGATTCTTACTCACAAAATACTTTCATCTGAAACTAGATATTTTTGGATTTTTCTCATCATCACAAGCCAAGAAACTGAATATGGAGTCACTTTGAAAACTAAATACTGTGCAAAGTAGAGTCATTAATATGATACCTACCCTTCATAATTAAGGTGGAAAATCCATCAAATAAAAATCTTCTTCAGGACCAGAGGTGATGATCTCAACAGAAACATCACTAATAGCAGTACATATTCCATTTTTCCCGTTAATGTTAGTATTATTACTGGTAACATAGTTAAATAATATATTTTTTTCTTTTTGAGACCTCGAGTTGAGGACCATGCAAGCTTTGACTTGCATACAGAAGCCAATAAATGGGATGAGCTATTTGAAAACTCCTTTAGGCTACCTGCCTGCTTTACTACTGCAGCCTCATACCGGACAGCTAACGATTTTTCAGTTCTCCCATGTGATGCTAACCTAATCCTGATCCAGCCAGAATCTCAAAGCCAGGCATGTAATCATCCCATCGTCTTTTGTTTCCCTTTGCTAAGTGTTCTTTTGTCCACCAAATGTTCCATCATCTCTTTTTCATCTCCACTATTGCAACAGACAATTAAAGACTTCCCTGTTGGGAGCCTGGACTCTTCCAGTCTGTCTACTAAACTCTATTCTCAGTGGTTGTTAAGAAGAGAAGCCTCCACGATCATGTTACTCCGGTTCTAAAATAATTACTAGTTCAAATAATTAATAGGATAAGCACAAAATCTTTAGCATATCAAACTGAATAATTACTTATTAATTCCCACCCTCATCAGCCTTATCCTCAAGTGTGCTCTTCTTCTCTGCGTGTTACTTGCAGTTTCACAAATGTATGTTCTAGAGGACCGAAGCCTTTCATTGTTCACTCTGTTCAGAAGGCTTTTTCTTGTATTTCTTGGAGAGGCTTCTTCAGCTAGAGACTAAAAATGGCAGTGACTCACCTGGGTGGAGTATCTGCCTTGATGTTAATAAGCAGTTGCCGGATGCAGAATATAGACAGCAATCTCAACTTGATACTCATAGAGTAAACCGGGTCCTTCCAAGACTGGCTAATCTAAGGAAATTATAATCACCTTGTAAGTTTTTGCTCATGTCCTTTCTTCTTATCTTTTTCTTTAACATGGTTCACCTCTCCATAGTTTGGTCACTATAAGATTTGACTCTCAGACATCTTTTAAACCAATGTTTATGGAAGTGTCTCTTTTTTTTGTTTTGTTCCTTTTTCTTCTTTTTTTGTACTGGGATTTGAATTCAGGACCTTGTGCTTGTGAGGCAGGTGATGGAACCACTGAGCTAAATCCCCGACCCTTTTGTTTTATTCTTTTTAATGAAGAAGAATTAACTGTTTTGATTCCTTATATACAATGATAAACTTGAGGACTGGGTACTGTCTTTTCATGTTTGTCACTTTGCATTTTGATTGTTATTAAAATTGATGAATAATTATTTCATTGATATGTAATATAAATTATATAATATATATGTTTGAGACAGGATCTCCAGGATCTCAATATGTAGGCTGGCCTTGAATTTTCTATGTAGCCCAGGCTGGCCTTGAGCTTGTGTTGATCCTCCTGCCTCAGCCTCTTGAGTGCTGGGATTACAGATGTGCACCACCATGCCCAGTTTATCCTCTAATATTTTATACCTTTTAAACTCATACCCCAAATCACTATCTGGAACACCTATTTCTGTACTATATAATCACCATTATTTTTCATGTTTCTCTCAGCATGTTGTGCACATTCTCTACTATTTGTCTTTGTTCAGGACATTGCCCCTGGAGGAATATCCTTCAAGACATCAGCTGGCAGAATCCTTTTTCTGCTTACCTGTTGCTGTCTTTGAGACATATTCCATTTCAATGCATTTTAAAAGATTTATCTTCTTGCTTTAATAAATTTCTCTAAGGCCATATATTTAACCTACTGTGTAATGTATTACATTCTTGGTCATCCATTTTTACCTCTTTGCGTTCCTAGAGTTAACCTGACAATGTAGGTAAAAGTGTTGAAAGTTAAAATTGTACAAGTCTGAAAGAAGAACAAAGGGCATCTTTCAAGGAAATTGAGAAGCTTCAGATAGTGTATCAGGGATGATTGTGTTTTGGTTTTAGTCTCAGTATTGTTGTAAAGAAGGTTTTTTTTTTTTTTTTAGATTCTAAGGGGGTTTGAATTAATTTTATTTTTTTGAAATATTTACAAGAGCTCTTTTGAAGTGTACTTGTGAAATTGTTTCATTTTTCTGACTATTATGTGAAGTTCAAGAAGCTAAAAGTATTTTGTCTTTTTAAATAATTGTTTTACTTTGAGGAAAAATGACAAGCTGAGAATTGAAAGAAGAATTTGGAGTATGTGTGATAGGGGAGACAAAGAGAAGAGAATGCTAAAAGTGTGGTTATGTTTTTGTGTGTATGTGTGTGTGCTTTGATGCCTTAAAAGTTACTTTTGTCTGAAGCAATTTCAAATCTAATTATTAAAAATAAGGATAAAGGTCAAAAATAAAAGTCAGTGTAACTAAATCTAAATAAACTCATAAAATATTGCTTTCTTCCCACAGGTTTATTGATGCATATTGGTTACATAACTTAATTGTTTTCATTTCACAGATTTGTTCTTACATATAGCATCCTTTAGTTATTTTTCCTATTCATACCCCTAGCCCCAACCTCCCAACCCATTTCACTTTTACTTCCCTCTCTTCTAATTTTTATTTTTATTAGTACACATTTAAACTAGGTAATGATTATATTCATTTTTGGGAGTTTGTACAGCTGCATAATATATCTTAACTCTTCACAACCCATTCCCTTCTCCTCTTTCCCCTCTGTCTTTTGGTTCCCTTTCCATTTGCAAAAGATCTCTCTCTCTCTCTCTCTCTCTCTCTCTCTCTCTCTCTCTGTTTTATATTTTCTATATTTTATTTACTCTTTAATTTATACTTTAGGAATCTCATATAAGAGAAATTGATATTTAAGCTTGTATCTCTGATTTACTTCACTTAACATTATGGTCTTAAGATGAATCCATTTTCCTACAAATGACTCAAATGCATTCCTCTTTTTTAGCAGAGTGCTAGTATATTGTGTATAAGCAATTCATTTTCTTCATCTATCCATCTGTCATGGACGTATAGGCTGCTTCCAAGATTTAGCTATTAAGAGTTGTACTGCTATAAATACAGGTATGCATGTATTGTTGTAATACTCTGTAGGGAAGATACTTAGAAGGGGGAGAGTTGTTAAGTAGAATTTCTATTTTTAATTTTTGAGGCATATCTATACTGATTTCCACAGTGATTGTACTAGTTTAGATTCCCATTCACAATGTATCGGTGCTACTTTTTTCCTACGGCTTTGCCAGTATTTGTTATTACTTAATTTCTTGATATCCATCCTTTCTGGAGTAAGATGACATCTCAGTGTTGTTATAATTTCCATTTCTGTGGTAGCCAGGGATTGTTAAATTTTTTCATGTATTTATTGGTAATTTGTACTACATTTTCTGAGAAATGTCTATTCATTTTAAATGCCAAATTTTGATGAGGTTTTTAATTTTTGGGTTATTTCTGAGTTCTTGTTTCTTTTTCTTTTGGTACTGGGGATCGAACTTGGGTCCTTGTGCTTGCAAGGTGGCAGAACCACTGAGCTAAATCCCTGGCCCCTTTTATTTGTTGTTTCTTTTTGTTGTTGTTGAGTCCTTTATACAATCCATACATTAGTCCTCTCTCCAAGGAGTAGTTGGCAGGTTTTCTTTTTTCTTTTCTGATTCTTCAGGTTGTCCTTTACTGTTGGTTGTTTCTTTTGCTGCAAAGAAGATTTTTAATTTGCTATAATCCCATTTGTTGATTCTTGATGTTATTTCTTGGGTAACTGGGTTTCCGTTCAGAAAGTCCTTACTATATCTATGCCCTCAAGCAAGAATTTTATATCTTTTATCTTTAAGGGGATTGTGTTCTTATTTTAATATTTAAATCTTTGATTCATTTTGATATTAATTTGGAGTATGATGGGACAAAAGACTGTAGTTTCCATCTTCTGGATGTTTATAGCTACTTTTCCCAGAACCTTTTGTTAAAGAGGGTATCTTTCCACTAGTGTGGTTTTGATACCAAAAGTCAGATGATGGAATGTGACTTGGCTTGTTTCTGCTCTGTGTTCTGTCCCACTGACCCATGTATCAGTATTTGTGCTGGTGCGATACTGTATCATTTTAGTATCACTTGAAATCCAGGATTGTGATGCTTCATTGCTCTTGTTGGCCAGGACGGTTTTGGGTATTCTGGATGTCTTCTGGTTCCACGTGAATTTTGGGATTGGTTTCTCAAGTTTTGTGGGGAATGCCCTGGTATTTTGATGGAAATTTCATTAAATCTATATTTGAGTTTTGATAGTATGGACATTTTTTGTTTTCTGATTTCTCTTTGATCCTCTTTTTTTAGAGTACTGTTGTTTCATTACAGAAATAGTTCATTTGTTTAGAAAGCACTGTTACTTAATTCTTAAGTGCTTGATTTTTCTTGAACCTATTGTGAATGGTATTATTTTCCTAATTTCTTTCTCGGTTCCTCATTATTGAACAAGAACACAATTTTTAGAGTACTGTTGTTTCATTACAGAAATAGTTCATTTGTTTAGAAAGCACTGTTACTTAATTCTTAAGTGCTTGATTTTTCTTGAACCTATTGTGAATGGTATTATTTTCCTAATTTCTTTCTCGGTTCCTCATTATTGCACAAGAACACAATGTGTGTGTGTGCATATGTGTGTGTGTGTGTGTGTGTGTGTGCTCACACACTGATTTTGTATCTTGCTACCTTGTTGAATTAGTTTATAGTCTTTTTTATCATTGAGTTTATTGGTACATTTTAGGTATACAGTACAGTTAAAATATGAGAAAATGTAAAATGGAAATAAAGTATTTGTAAATGGGGAGGGGAGGAGGGTAGTTTATAGTTTTTTGGTAGAATTTTTGGATCTTTCATGTAAAGGATCACGGCATGAGAATAAGGATTTGACTTCTTCCTTTCCTATATGTATCCTTTTAATTTTATTCTCTTCTGATCACTGGCAAATTTCAAGTGCTGTGCTCAACAGAAATGAGATAGTGTACCTTCTTGTCTTTTTTCTAACTTTAGAGGAAAAAGCGTTTAATATTTCCTTTCTTAATATTATGTTTGTAGCAGGTTTGCCATGAATGCCTTTTAGATAAAGTCATTCTATACCTATTTTCTTCAGAGTTTTTGTCACAAACACATGTTGGATTTTTTTCAAAGGATTTTTGTGCATTCTAGTGAGATGATCTTTATTTTCATCTTTCTTGTCTTAGTTATTTTTCTCATTGGAGAGACAAATTACCCAACACAGAAGTTAAAAGGGGAAAGGTTTATTTAACTCACAGTTTGTACAGGTTTCAGTCCATAATTGGCTGGCTACTAGGCAGAATGGTTGGCAAATAGGCATTGCAGAGGAGAAACAACATGACTTACACAGAGTAGCAAAAGTAACAAGGAGCCTTTACTGTGTCTTTCTCCATCTTTTATTTTATTTAGATTACTTAAGGTGGGTAGCACTCAAACCCTTAACTCTAGTGCCTTAGGGGCTAGCACTGAGCCCTGAATCAATCACATATTATTCATTCAGCCACTTCTGAAAAAGCCTCACCTAAGACTGCATTAGGCTCAGGGAGGGGGCATCTAAACACAAGTCACAGCACTTGCTTGTACTTTTGTGACATGTTACAATAGTGATTTGTGTATATTGAGTCATTGTTGCATCCCTGGGATGAAGTCTACTTGGTCATGATGCATGATCTTTTGAATGATTAACTGTGTTATGTTTCCCAGTATCTTCTGGAGGATTTTTGTCTTTGTTTCTTAAAGTGTTTGGGCTATAATTTTCTTTCTTCCCTTTTTTTTTTCCTTTGGTTGGGTTCTTGTCTAATTTATGAGTTTGGCAGTACTCTTTTGCTTTCACTTTCATTAAAGAAGTTTGAGGAGTACATGCATTAGATTTTGCTTGAAATTTTATGGAAGTTAGAAATGAATCTATTAGGTTCTGGGCTTTACTAAGTTGGTAGGTTTATTTTTTTCCTCATTGAGTTTTTGGTACATTTTAGGTATACAGTACATTCATCATTGCGATCTTGTACCTTTACATGACAGGTCCTGGTTCTCATTCTTTCCCCTTGTCCCTGCCCTCCCTTCACCCCCTCCTCCCCTCCCCATTTACAAACACTTCATTTCCATTTTTTCGTTTTCTCATATTTGTTTCTTATTACCTTTCCCCTACCCTTCCCATTTCCCCTACACTTTTAGCCCTTTTCTTCCTATTTCATACCATTAGGAACTTATGTGCACAGTTTCATTGTCTGTTATTGGATTTTTCCAGGTTTATACATCTGCTTGGTTCAGTTTTGATAAGTCTTACATGTCTAGGAATTTATCAATTTGTTCAGAATTCTATAGTTTATTGGAGGGTGGGTTTTAAAAGAATTTACTAATAATGTTCTGTATTTTGGTGGTATCCATCGTTATTTCACCTTTTCACTTCTAATTGCATTAATATGTATCATTCCTTTCCTTTTCTTGGTAAGAGTGGCTAAATGTTTGTTTATTTGTTTATTCTTTTGAAGAATCAGCTCTTCAATTCACCAATTCTTTGTATTTTTATCTCAATTTCATTAATATCTGCTTGGATATTAATAAGTTCCTTACTTATACTATCTTTGGATTTGGATTGCTCTTGTGTTTTTGGACCTTGAAGTACAGTTATTTATTTGGACTCACTCTATTATTCTGATGTGATACATTTATTCACTCCTGCATACTTTATTCTGAAGACTGTTATACTTCCATTGTGTCTCATAGGTTCTGGTATGTTGTACTGGCTGTATTATTTGATTCTTGTATCTGTTTAATTTTTTCCTTGATTTCTTTTGTGACTCATTGTTCGAGTGTATTGTTTGATATCTATGTGTATGCATAATTTATGTGATTTCCTTTGCCATTTATGTCTGATTTTATTGCATCATGATCTGAAAATATATATGGGATAATTTCTATTTTTGTATTTATTTTAACATAATTTATGGGTTAATATGTTGTCTCTTTTTGAGAAAATCCCACATGCGGCTGACAAAAATGTGAATTTTATTTTTGTTGGATAGAAAACTCTACAGATGACTATTTAGTCTATTTGTTCAAAGGCAACATTCAACTCTGATAGTTATTTGTTGATATTTTGTGTAGTTCATCTGTCTTTTTGTGATAGTGGATCCTCAGTATAATTCTGTTGCTGTTTCTTTGATTTATTATGTAAACTAGTGTTGTATCATGCTGTATGTGCCAGTGTTTAATACATATATATTTTTTCCTGTTTATTTCCTTAAAAAATAGGTACTGATCTTTGACTTTTTTTTCAGTTTTGGCTTTGAGTTAAATTAATTTCTTATACGCAACATACCATTGAGTTTTGTTTATTGGACCATTCTACCAATGTCTATAATTTGACTGGGCAGCCATTTATCTTGAGAGTTATTACTGAAAAATATTGTCTTGCTCATATTATTACATTATTTTCTATTGAGGATTTCTTTTTCCCCACATTTGTTTAACTGGTTACCCTAATTGGTATATCGATTCCCTTATTCTTTAACCTTGTTGTCTTCATTTTCTATTTCTAAGATATGCTTGATAGTTTTTTTGGAGTGCTTGTTTGATGATTATGAATATGTAAAAGTTCTATTTGTCATGGAAAAATTATTTTTCCATCAATTTTGAGGGATAAATTTAGGACCTCTCTTATCTATATATCAAGTTCTTTCCTCATACTTAGTTTTCAGCTATTATTTCTATAAAAAATTTTATGCCGTTCATGCTATCTTCTGATTTTTTACTAATTTTGATTCATCTTAGATTAATCTTTGTGTCATTCAGCAAATGTTGGAGCCATTTTCCATATTTTCTTTTTTATTAAGTTTATTTGTACATTTTTTTGGGTATACAATACAATTACATTCATCACGGGAACTTGTACCTTTACATGATATATCTTGGGTCTTATTTTTTCCCCATTCCCTTGCCCTCCCTTCAACTCCTCCACCCCTTCCTATTACAAAAGCTTTGTTTCCATTTTTCTCATATTTTTTTCTTTCCCTTCTTTCCTTTCCACTATATCCCTTTAGACTGTTTCTTCTGGTTTAACATTATCCATAGTCTCTTTTATTTTAAAGGTATCACTGCATCAGCCATGTCTTTCATTTCTGACATAGTGCTTTACATTGGTCATTTCTGCTGGTATGGTCAATGGAATACTTTATCTCCTGAACTTTTCTTTGGTACTTTTTCATGGATACTAATTATTTTTTAAATTGATCATTCATGCTTTGTACTTTTGTTTAGCTTACCTAGCTTTTCATTAGTGTCTTCGGAAAGCTCACTGATCTTTTCATTTATGACATCTATTATTTGTTTAATTGACATCTTTGAGCTTGGTGAACACCTTATTGATCTGTTTTTGTTATTTCTTTCTTATCATTTCATGTAATTCAGCTGTTTGGCTTTTGATTTACTTTCCAGTGATGGCCACTCAATCAACCATTAGATTTAGGGAAATTAGGAGTCTTTGGAGATTTTTTCTGTGTCTTTTTCTTATGTTTCTATTGCTCTGTGTGTGTGTGTTGAGTGTGTGCCCACACATACATGTGTGTATGTGGCTGCACATGCGTCCTTCAGGCTATGGAAATTTTAATGGAAAGACATTGTTACTAGTATGGAGATTTCTTTATTTAGTGTTTGCTTTCCTGTGATGTGCTCCCTGTGTGGCTTACTGTAGGCCTTTTCCTCTGTCCCAAAATCCTACCACCATTGTTAATTCGGAGAGGGGAAGGTCAGCAATTGGGTCAGTACTCAGTCTGTAGTGTGTCTTTTTTTTTAGCCCAGGCTGGTCTAGAACTAACAGCGATCCTCCTGCCTCAGCCTCCCAAGCACTGGAATTACAGGGATGCGCCACCATGCCTGGCCGTGACCCTGTGTTATTGATGACAAAATGAAAAGTCAGATATGATCATTTAGTTAAAACTCATTAATAGTAACAGCTATGCTAGTCTGGCAATACTGACTAAATCAGTAACAATAATAGAGTCAAAGACAAACTAGATATCAACATAAAACAAGAACCAATAACTATACCATCTTTAACAATAGAAAACAGATCTATGATTATAACAGGACACAAAGAAAAACTTAATTCACTGTGTTGGATGTAGCCAGTGGTGTCAAGCAGTCTGTTTGGCTTTATACTAGCACTTTCACACACAGTCCCTTCAAAAGCCTCATGACTGGCCTGTCTTCCCGAGTTGTAGCACAGGACCCCTGTGTCCTTCCTGCCCTGCCCCCAAACTTCTCCTATGTTCTGTGTCTAGCCATGACCTCTCTGTTACTCTGTCTTGTGATCATCCCTCCACCCCCCGTCACTCTGGGATGGTTACTCTAGGAACTCTGAAGTTTATTTATTTTGGAGCTTAGTCTACAATTAACCTCTTCCCTGAATGGCTCTTGATTAAAGATTTTCAAGTGTTGCACTCAATTTCTTCTCCTATTCCAGCCTGCTATGAGAAAGGATATACTTATAGCATGAAACCCCGTGCTTTGGCAATTTACAGTAACTGTGAGCTTTTCTTGGGGCTAGCACCGCTGGAACCTCCTGTTCTTCCCTCCTGGAGCTGCCAGTTATCTCCGGGTTTACCTTGTGTTCGTGGAGACAGGGCTCTTTTCTTGGAAGCTGGACTTAGTTTTTCAAAATGCTTCATTTTACTCTCTGCATTGTGATGTTTCTCTGGTTGCTCTGTAATTTCTAATTTTCCTGTCAGCTCACTCTCAATTACCGGTGATCTACTCTTTTTTCTTTTTTTTCTTTGCCAAGTTGTTGTCTTCCAGATATCTTGATTTCATTTTCCAGAGAGGTTTTATTTTGCTGCCAGTCTACTCTGCTTTTTTTCTAATCTACTTTCACTTTTAAAGTTCTATTTAGATGATAGAATGAAGATAAAGAATAAAAGGTCACTATTTTAAGTAAAAAAGAAATCTCAGTGCTAGACAGCAGTGCTTAGGGTCAAAAATTTGAAATATGAATCTTGAGAAGCTTTTCTCATCCTGTTACACTCATGTCAGAAATATTCACAAATCTAAATAATATTCAGTATTTTATAACTGAATAATGGTGATTGTATAAAACAAAGATTGAACGTAGTAGCACTTCTTAATATTTGAAAAAGGCAAACTAAAGTAGAAATTTTGTTCTTCTCTTTAAATGTAAAAATTAGAGGGAAAAATCAGAGGTAAAATTAAAGATTTGAAGTAATGACCCAAATCCTGGCTGTATAATAGAATCACTTAAAACAGGTTTTAACAGAGCAGTGCTTGGACCTTACTTAGCCATGAGGAATTACACTTGAATCTCTGAGAGTGGAGCTCAAATATGGTAGTTTTTAAACACATCCTCTGTATGATCTTATTATATTAATATTGTTGATAAACGCCATTTCAGAGAAAGAAAGCACAGAAGATTATAGGTCTCATATTTTGAGGACAATTGTCAAAGTTTGTATTTTGTCAAAGACATGATACTTTAATTAGGAATTAGATATATTAAAATAACTGAAAGAGAGGATTCTTAAAAAATTCTCATTACAAAAGAAATAATCATTTGCCCATCAGTTGGAAACTGGATAAAGAAGATATGGTTTTTCGATAAAATGGAATACTACTCAGCCATAGAGAATGAGATATTAGATTCATTCATAGGAAAATGGATGGATATTGAGGATATACTCCTAAGTGAAATAAATAAGCCACACGTGTAAATACCAAATAGTTTCTCTGGTGTGAAAAACTATAATGGTACATAAGATCCTAATGAGATAATTGACAATGTGAAATAGGAAGAAAAGGTGTAGGGAAAGTGGGAAGGTAGGAAGGGTCAGGGAAATAAGGGAAAAGAAAAACAATGGGAAAACAACAAAAAAAAATGGAAATAAAGTGTTTGTAAGCAGGGAGGGGAGGGGCAGGGACAAGGAAAAAAAATGAGAACCAAGACCTGTCATGTAAAGGTGCAAGATCCCAATAATGAATGTAACTGTACTGTATACCTACAATGTATCAATAAACTCAATTAAAAAAAAGAAATAAACATTTGAGGAAATGGCTTTGTTATACTTTGATTGGATACAACAAATGATGTACGTATCACATTGTACTGTGCATTTGCACAATTATTATTCATCAATTAAAAATAAAATGGCACAGGGGAATATTAGAAGTGGGTGCCCTGGTAGGAGCATTTCTCAGAGATGCTATCACTGCTCTTGTGTAGCAGTCTCTGAGGACATGAAAATGGGAATTTCTTTTCACAAATCATATGCAAAAGTATATTTAGACAATTATGTGTTCTGAAAGGTGCTCAAAATTCTCCACTGCCACAATATTCCACGCTGTGGTTTCTTACTAACCCTTTTTTCCACCATCTTTATTGACTTTAAAGCATTCACATTCATCCTGAAAACATTCTTTACCTAACGCATATTGCAAATCCATCCTTTGCATTATTTCAGACAGAAAATTTATAATCACAATCTATATTTCATCGAGGAATGCAATTTCTGGGAACTCCATGGAAAACAGCACAGCACTATTTAGCCTTGCTTGCATATTTGATTAAAAGTGTTACTTCTCTATCTTCTTAAAAATAATTAAGTGCAACAAAATGTTGACAGCTGGCAGTTGAGGAGACTTCATTTTTTTTTCTTGTTTATTTTGCTAATGTAGGAATAAAAACACCAGATACAGTTTTCTATTTTGAATAATAATATACTATTGCATGATTTTGTGATTGTAATAATGTGTTAGAAAGCATAATGTCCAGTTAAAAGATCTTATTTATCTTTTAATATTTCCAAAAAGTTGTACTTCATAGAAGAAAGGGAACTCAAATGATGGCAACTATAAATTCCTGGATAATTTTAGTTCCTGGACATTTTTGCTCTCCAAGATAGACAGAACTGGTTAGATATTTCAAATTACAGGAAGACATTAACCCTAATAGTAATGTTAACAAAGCCCAGTTACACTTACTGGTGTCAAATGAAGCAAGTTCCTAGAATTGATTTAGTCACATGTTTACAGGATTACAAATTCCCCCTTTCTCCCTCCCTCTTCTCTTTTCCATAGTATTTGAAGCGTTCTATAGACATCATTTCCAAACTTTTACAAAGTCTTCCCCCAAACCAGTTCCAAAGGCTTCTGCCCAGGAATAGTCACAAGCAACAACCCCAATTTTCTGTATTAGTCAGTTTCTCCGTCACTGGAACACAATACCTGGATACTACAACTTAGCAAAGGAAATGTTTAACTCAGTCTATGACTTCAGCAGATGGCTGGCAGTCTCTAACACAGGCACATAATCACAGTCTGTGGCAGAGCAAAGCTGCTTTTCTCATGGAGCCCTAGAGAGCAGAGCAGGGAAGCAGTGCCAGAGAGGAAGGGACAAGGGGTGACCAGACACAGACGCCAAGACCAAGCATCCATAACCCATTTGGACACACCTAGAAGTGTGCTCCACCAGTCTCCCAAGCAGATCTTAAAGTCTACTGAGCTCACACTCTGCTCTAGGCACTACATTATTTTTTCTAAGAGTATTTTTAAACCAGGATAAAAAAGGGTCACTTAGGATGACACAAAAAAAACTTTATAAACTTTTAGGAGGCTGGGGTTATTTTAACTGAGCATGTTAGAAAGTGATGAGTTAAGACTAGAAGTCTGGCAAAACTGAGAATAGGAGTCTCAGGCTGACATAAATCCTTTGCTTGAATCCCTAAACTTTAAGAACATAGATGCCGGGCTGAAGGTTTGACTTACTGATAGGGTGCTTCCCTAGCACGTGCTAGGCCATGACTTTGATCCTGGAAATCACAAGAGAAGAGAGAAATTAATTCTGAAATTCTAAAACCATTCAAAATAATAATTCTACAATGAAAGGAAGATGTAATGGATAATAATCCAGCACAAGAAGTGGCTCTTTGGACTGGAGTAGTTTTGGGACACTAGACAACTAATACTTTATTTGAGTGTACAAAAATTGCTGGGAGTTTTAACACCACATTTTTCTGATTTTCTTCATATGTAATTGTTTACTTATCTTCTTTTCTGACCAAATACTAATTGCAGTACTATTGAAATAGTAAAAAACTAGAACAGCCTAAATGTTGGTGACATATAAGTAAATAAAGAAACTGTGACATGTATTCATTATGCATAACAAATAATGGAAAAATAAAGTAGAATGATGGTTATCATAGGCTACCAGAGCGTGAAAGGGAGAGTTGTTGTTTAATCACTATAGTTTCAATTTTTAAATATACAAATGTATTTGAGATGTTAAAGTACATGAATATAACTATCAGAAGTTAATCAAAATGATTAAGAGGTTAAGTTTATTGGATATTTTAATTCAAAAGAAAAAAGGAGCATTCAATATAGCATTAAAATACTTGAAATAAGCCTGCATGGTGGCACATGCCTGCAATCCCAGCACTTTGGAGACTGAGGTAGGATCGCTGTGAGTTCAAGACCAGCCTGGGCTACATAGTGAGTTCCAGGTCAGTCTCAACTACATAGTGAGACCCTGTCTCAACAAACAAAAAACAAAAACAAAAATATGTGAAATAAGATAAATCTAATAAAATTTGTGTAAGAAAATAAAATAGAAATTAGAAAAGGCAGAGGTATATAAAATGGTAGACTATTGACTATATACATTATTTGTTTTAATTTTAATTTTAATTTTAATTTTTTTGGGGGATACCAGGCATTGAACTCGAGGCCTTGAGCTTACAAGGCAGGCAGAGGAACCACTGAGCTAAATCACTGGACCTAAATACAAGAATTTTATGAAGTTCATTTTACCTTCAAAGATTTATACATTTAATATCAAAATTTAAATTCCTGAATGCAATTGGTAAAAATTGGCAATTTGATGCAAAAATTTAAAAGAAAAACAAAGACTCCAGGATATCCTAAATAGCTTTAATTATTTGAACAAATTTGAAATGATGATACACCAAAATGTACTTCAAGAATCAAAACAGTATGGCAAATAAATGAATGTAAGGTATAATGTAAATATATACAATTAAAATTGCAATGGTATGGAGCAGTGTAGGTACACATAAATGCATAGTTTATTTTATAATTCAGTAATAACATTGCCTTTCAGACTATACAGATTAGATAATGTAACTTTGATAAAAGTCTTGAAACAGCATTTGTCATGTAAGGATTCCAGCTTATGAAAAATAGATGAAATAAACATTATTATCTTCATTGTATATGTGGGATCTGAAGAATCAATTTTTAAAGTAATTTTACTGGATGTTGAATAGGTAATAACTTTGAGATGTACACTTTGACACATGCATATTTACATTTTTATATGTTAGGATCTTAAAGTTATGTTTTTATAATACATTAATTTATTTAACTTATATGGTTAAACTTAAATTATTATATAAATTAAACTGGGCCAGTATTATATTAATTATTCTTATTTGGGCTTATTTGTGCCTATATAATAACCATTGTGTGGTATTTGTTGAGACACATTGCAGGATTAAATATGTGCCAAACTTTATGTAAATGTTCTAAGTATTTTTGAGATGCTTATTTTAATATTGCATATTCTACCATTTTAGGGCATAATTATATAGAGATCAATTGCATGACAATTTGTTAGCTCATACTTCATCTTGAAATTATTTTCTTTTTCTTAAAGCACATTTCTTAGCATTTTCCTTTGTGTGGATAATTAGAGATAAAAACCTATCTAGAAATCCTTTTTCATCATTTCTTTGTATGACCACTTAAATATTTTGTTGCATTTGTTGTTGTTCGAATTGATACTGTAAAGAGTATTTCAGGGCTCCAGATGTAGAAATCTTTTTTTTTTTTTCAGGTTTAATTGAATTTATTGGTACATTTCAGGGACACAGTGCAGTTGCATTTATTATTGGGATCTTGTACCTCTACATGACAGGTTTTGATTCACATTTTTTCCCCTTGTTCCTGCCCTCCCTTCACCCCCTCCTCCCCTCCCCATCTACAAACACTTTATTTCCATCTTTTCATTATCTCACATTTCTTTTCTTTTCCCTTATTACCCTTCCCCTACCCATACCAGTTTCCCTACACCTTTAGCCCCTTTCTTCCCATTTCACAATGTCAGTAATCTTATTAGGCTCTTATGTATTATTGCAGTTTATTCACACCAAAGAAACTATTCAGTATTCATACACGTGTGACTTATTTATTTCACTTAGGAGTATATCTTCAATATGTATCCATTTTCCTATGAATGAATCTATTTTCTCATTCTTTATGGCTGATCAATATTCCATTTTACAGAAAAACCACATCTTTATGCAGTTTCCAACTGATGGGCAAATGGCTGTTTCCAAGTTTTAGCTATTACAAACTGAACAGATATTTCTCAGACAAAGAAGTAAAAGCAGCAGATGTAGAAATCTTATGAGGCCTGTGTTAAGGGAAACTCCTTCCAGAAGGTCGTTTTTCATTCACATGTTGCCCATCCACAAATATTCAGGATTCCTCTCAATATCCTGTTCTGTTTTTTTTAATTATGCAGGTAATGTTTAATAAATATTCACACACATTTCTTTTTCTAATTAGCTGAGTGCATTTCTACTCATCCCTGTCTCTAAATTTGTAGTATCTTATGGGTTCCAATTGCAAAAGAAGAGTCTGGATGGAAAAACTCAGGTACTGGAGCCTGGTGTTCTGGACCTCAAGTGCAGTTACAGCTGCATTCCTTTACCAGGCTGGCCTTATGGATTTCTTTTGCTTTTGACCCTCTTAGTTCTATATTTTTAAATTTAATTTTTATTTTTTAATAAAGTTTATTTCATTTCATTCCATTCCCCTCTTCAAGCCCCTTTTTCCTTCGACTTTCACTTTTTTCTTGTCCCTTCCTTCCTTTCCCCGCCCCTCCCTTTTGTTCCCCTTCCCATTTGAACACTTTCTTCCTATTTCCCAACATCCATTAGACATTTCAGTCCTTGTTTCCACTTTCAGTTTCTCACACCAGAGAAACAATGGGATATTTAAACTTGTATCCAATTTATTTCACTTAAGAGTATGGACTCAAGATCTGTCCATTTAGCTGTAAATGTCTGAAACTTATCCTTCTTTATGGCAGAGTAGTGCTCCATTGTATATAAAAAAATCTTTATCCACTACTCAGTTGATAGGCATTTGGGCTGTTTCCAAGATTTAGCCATTACCCTTCTCCACTGCAGATAGGAGTGTAGACTGCAGAAATCAGTGTGGGAATTTCTCAATAAACTAAAACTAGAGGTTCCATCTGACCCAGATGCACGTCTTTTTGGTATCTTCCCAAAAGAATTAAAAGCAACATACCACTAGGATGTATGGATACTCACTCATGTTTGTCACAGCAGAGTTTATGATAGCTTAGTTAATATTTAAGTACATTTTGCAAACATTCTTAATTATTGAGGTTTACGTATTACAAGAGATCAATTTTGCCATCTTGATTAAATACAACAATCCGATATCTAACATTTTAGTAATTTTCTTGCTTTTAAGTTTTTTTAACCTTATTTTCAGTTTACATATCCATGCCTGCATACTCTTCAGAAGATTTCATGATCTTGCATTATGTTAAACATTTTAAAAAGTGCTCAGTTAAGAATCATCTTCTCCCCTGTTCTTGCACATTTTTTCCAAGACCCAAATAACATCATGAATGATTTCAACAAAAATTAATTTTCATCCCATTGTCAAGATTAGAAATAAATAGAGCCTCTTTAATTCAATGGCAAATTAATATTTAGACCAATAAGTACAAGCTAAAGCAAATGGGTTTGTAAAGTGTTATGAGAATGTTAAAACTTTGGAAGTCACCAGCTTCAGAGACAAAAAGAGAACACATAGAAGTCAATGGTAGAATAGCAAAAATGATGAAGAATATTAACAGCTGGAAGATGCTATGTACAACATAAATCATAAAAGAATTGTATGTAGCTCTAAGATATTGAACTTTGCCTTCTGGACAATTAAGAACATTTATCTGGACTGGAGGAAGAAAATACATAACCACGATTTTATTTTCAAAAGACATATGAAAGATGGGTTAAATAAAGAGACTGGTTACAGAGAAATTATAGTGGCCTTTTTGATGTAAAGAGGATCTGGAATTCTTCACATTTTACAAAAATTTGTCTTGTGAAATTCTTTCACCTAGAAAGAGTCAGGTGGGGATTTTGTGACTTACATTTTAAATCTTTTAAAGTTATTGTCTTATCATTAACATGCTTAAAGTATTAAACATAATCAAAATTTTGCACTGAGTCTCCTCAGAAATGGAAGCCTCGCATTGTATGAAATACATGAATTCAATGATAAATACAAAAATTCTATAAATATATATAAATTAATAAATGTTTTAGGAACTTTTTTCTCTGTCTGATATTCCATCATGAGGCCTCAAAATAAAAGTTCTTCCATTGATTAAAATTATTCTATCCCCTAGTTTTATTTACTTGAATTAATTGTCATGCAAATGCTGACTTTACATAAAAAAATTCAACCTTGCATTTAAAAGAGTGTTTGTGAAACTATTTACTTTTTATTCCTTTCAAAAGACAGGGATTTGTCGTAGATGTGAAAAAAAAAAAAGGGGGAAAAGTCTGGACTAAGGGATATTACTGGAAAGAATTGCTTTGGGTGACATTTGATGTAGTAGGAATGAGACCAGGGGAAATGCTTTTGCTTGAATGCTAAGAGAATAAAGTAACAATGTGATGAGGTGCCATTTTTAGACTCAGGATAGGAATACACAACCCTGTGGCCTTGTATGTACAGCATCCTGTCCTGGTTGATGCTTGAGGTACACGTACACAAAGCCAAGAAATGTTCCCACTGAGAGTTCATGTTTCAGGTTCCTAAGACCTTTAAACACTTCTCTGATGCCATCATGATTGTTCTCTATGTGTATTTGGTTTTCTTCTTTATCTCTGTCTTCCTGAGTAGTGCCCTAACATGAGTGGCTGAGGAGTTGTTCTCTGTGAGAGTTTTAAATGGATCTTGGAAGGTAGTCAACTTCTGGTGGCTGGAACAAAATACTTCCCATGCAAAATTTAAAGGAAGAGAGGTTTATTTTTGCTCACATTTTCAGAGATTTTACTCCATGGTCAGTTGGTTCCAAGGCAGGAACATCACAGTGGGAGGGTGTGGTGAAGACAAATCACTCATTTCTTGACCTCGAGGAAGCACAAAGGAAGCATATCAGAGAAGAGACCACACAACAGACACAATTCCTAAATTACAGCTCCAACTGGACACACCCCAAAGTGTGCTGTAGTAGTCCCCCAGGTGGCTCTGAAGTTGACAATATTACCTATTACAGAAGTGCACACCAGAAATTTCACAGGGCCACAGGGTTCCAGGTATAGAATGGATTTCATTTTGCTGCTTGAGATCAGTTTGAAGTTATTTGAATAAAGTAAATTTAGACAACATATGGAATTTAGCAGATTGATAACTGCAATATGTAGATATATGATTAATGGTTAATATGTTCACTCCCTCTTTCTTTGTATCCCAAAATGTTAGAGGAAGATATATGAAAGAAAGATTAAAAACATTACTTATTCCTGCATATTTTTACCTCTGACTCACCAGTGATCCAGAGAGTTTAATTAGATGAACAAAGTCAGGAGAGACTGCTAAGATAGTTTTTTTAGAAAACTGAAATTGGGAGGGGGTTTAAACCCTTTCTTTCTAATCTTAAAGATAAGACAGTTGAGAGGAGATAATGAGTTTGGTCCCAAATCATTCAAAGGTAGTAACAGAACAAAGAGAAAAATACCTAGATATGCAACAAGCTTTATAATTTATATATAATTACAAGCAGATCTCTTAAAGACCTTAAGTTATCAAAAGTATAAAATACCAGAAGTTTCACAGTTCATGCTATAAAATGAAGACTTGCTGGCTGTTGCAATTTTAATTTTGTATGCAATCTATTTTTTCTGTTGAAGCAATGTTTCATTGTAAAGGACTATTAAATGATATTAGCTAGACATTCCTTTAGTACTTTATAATTACAAGCAGATCTCTTAAAGACCTTAAGTTATCAAAAGTATAAAATACCAGAAGTTTCACAGTTCATGCTATAAAATGAAGACTTGCTGGCTGTTGCAATTTTAATTTTGTATGCAATCTATTTTTTCTGTTGAAGCAATGTTTCATTGTAAAGGACTATTAAATGATATTAGCTAGACATTCCTTTAGTACTTGTAGAACACTTACTATAAAATTGAAAATGTACATATGTCTACACAATTTTTGGAAATTTGGAGATAACATGAAAAATGTGAAAAAAACCTCAAAACTGTGAGATGTTATTTAAAGAATGATATTCATATGTATTCCAAAAATGGGAAAAACTAATATAGATCAATTTAAAAATAAACTAAATGAATTAAAACTGTGTCAATATGTTATACTAGTTTTAAAATCAATGTAATAGTGGCGTTATTACAAAATGAAAACAATTTTTAGCATGTATAACTGGTAGTTCTAATATTTAAATGAAGTTATTAGTGTGATTGTCCATTTTACATTTTAGAATTCTTTGTGTATTATGTTATACATGTCATAAATCAAGGATTAAACATTACTATACAGAAGCTTATTTCTTATTTGATGTGCTCATATCACTAGCTATTTAGCTATATCGATTACTGCATTCAGTTAATTAAAACTTTTCGGTATTTACACATGTCATTTCGAAAAGGGAAGAAAGGACCTAAAGGTGTAGGGAAGGTGGGATGGGTAGGGGAAGGGTTAAAAGGGAAAAGAAAAAAGTGTGAGATAATGAAAAGATGAAAATAAAGTACAGATGGGGAGGGGAGGAGGGGGTGAAGGGAGGGCAGGGGTCAGGGGAAAAAATGAGAATCAAGACTTGTCATGTGGAGGTACAAAATCCCAACAATGAATGTAACTGTACTGTATCCCTAAAATGTACCAATAAACTCAATTAAAGCTGAAAAAAAACTTAATATCTACTCACATTCATCACTTATTAGACACTCATTTAAATTGCATTGAAAAGGTATTCAGTTGGTATGGAGAACACACCTGCTCAATGACAGCAAGAGGGCATAGCTATGGAATGTGTTTAAAAATTCATCAGGGTAGAAATGAAGAATAAATTATTTTTCTGATATTGTTATTCACATTAGGGTATTAAAATATGCATGATTCCCTCTATTGGCTTCCAGGATACATCACCCAAACTTTACAGAGGTGATAAACCTACATGCCTTAATATGTATTTATATTTTATCTCTGTCCGTGAAGAAGAAAATTAGATAAGAGAAAGAAATAAAAACAATAAAGATAGGAAAGGAAGAAGTTAAACTGTCATTATTTGTTGATGTTATGATACTGTACATGGAAGACCCAAAAAATCCAATAGAAGACTTCTAAACTTAATTGACAGATTCAGTGAAGCACCTGGATCCAAGATCAACACCAAAAAATCAATAGCCTTCCTGTACACAGATAGCCTCCCTGAGAGTGAAAGTGGGGAAACAATCCCTTTCAAAACAGCATCCAAAAAAAAGAAATATCTAGGAATAAGAAAACAAAAAAAAAAAATCTACATTGAGAACTACAACACTCTGAAAAGAGAGATTGAAGAGAATATCAGAAAATGGAAAGACATCCCTTGTTCCTGGGTAGGAAGAACCAACATAGTGAAAATGGCCATACTTGCAAAAGTGCTGTACAGATTCAACCCAATCCCTATTAAAAATCCTACAGTATATTTCACAGAACTAGAGAAAATAACCCCAAAATTCATTCAAAACCAGAAGAGACCTAGTATAGCAAAAGCCATTCTAGACAACAAAGACATGTCAGGGGCTATCACATCCCCCAACTTGAAACTATACTACAGAGCCAGTGTGATTTAAAAAAAAAAAAAAATCCTGGTACTGGCAAAGAAATAGAC
Organism: Fukomys damarensis; assembly: GCF_012274545.1. NCBI lineage: Eukaryota > Metazoa > Chordata > Mammalia > Rodentia > Bathyergidae > Fukomys > Fukomys damarensis. The sequence continues at coordinate 30,424,908 of NW_022900917.1, read as the reverse complement.
CTGAGGATCTGTGGAACAGATTAGAAGATGCAGAAACAACTCCAGACATACTCAGCTACTTAATATTTGTTAAATTAGCCAACCATACCGACAGGAGGAAAGATAGACTCTTCTATAAATGGTGCTGGAAAAACTGGGTTTCAACTTGCCAAACATTAAAACTAGAGCCCTATCTTTCCACCATGCACAAAACTAAATTCCAAATTTATTAGAAATAAAAATATTAAACAGAAACACTAAACTTGCTGAAAGATAAGTTAGATGGAACTCTTGAAGACATTGGCATAGGAAAAGACTTTATGAACAAATTCTCAGTAGCATGGAAACTAACAAAAAGAGTCAACAACTGGGATCTCACTTTTTAAAAAGTTGCTGCACTACAAGAGAAATCAACAGAGAGAAGAGACAACCTATGGTGTGGAGAAAAAAATTACCAGCTGTTCATCAGGTAAAGGTCTACTGTTTAGAATACAAAGAACTAAAAAAAAAAATCAGACACCCAAATACAAAGACCCGATTCAAAAATGGGCATCTGAAATGAACAGACATTTCTCAGACAAAGAAGTAAAAGCAGCAAATAAATACATGAAAACATGTTCCACATCACTGGTCATTTGAGAGATGCAGATGAAAACAACACTGAGATTGCACTTTGTCCCCAAAAGAATGGCTGATGTCAAGAAATCAACCAATTGCAAGTGCTGGCTGGGGTACGAGGAGAAAGGAACCCTTCTCTTTGTTGGTGGGAGTGCAGACTAGTGCAACCACTATGAAATCAATATGGAGATACCTTAAAGAGCTGGGATTAGAGGTTCCATTTAAACCAGCCATCCCTCTCCTGGGTATATTCCCAAAAGAATTAAAAGGATCATACCATGGTCATATATGCTCATGCGTGTTTATAGCTGCACAGTTTATAATACCTGAAGATTGGAAACAGCCCAATTGCCCATCTACTGGAGACTGGATAAAGAATATTTGTGGTTTTTAAATAAATAAAATGTAATATTACTCAGCCATAAAAATGATAAACTAGAGACATTTATAGCTAATTGGATGCACATTGAGGCCATACTCTTAAGTGAAATTTATAGGACACATGTAAATACCAAAGAGTTTCTCTGGTGTGAAGATCTAAAAGTGTAAATAAGGTTCCCAATGTGTAATTGATATTGTGTAATAGGAAGAAAAGGTCTAGAGGAGTAGAACTGTAAGAGATAGTGCAAAAGTAAGAAGGGAAAAGAAAAAATATGAGAAAAAGAAAAATGTGAAATAAAGTCTTTGTAAATAGGTAGTGTGGAGGGGGTGAAGGGGAATGGGGAAAAAATAAGAACCAAGATATGTTATGTAAATGGACAAGATCCCAATGATGAGTGTAACTATATTATATAACTAAATTGTACCACTAAACTTCACGGAAAAAATCTAATAAAAAAGAAGAGAAAAACTGAAAGCTGAAAGAGGAAGATAAAGCTAGTGTCTTTAGTTTCACAGAAATAAATACTAGAGTTAAGGAATGAGCATTACTTTCTGAAACAATATACTTATTTTCTACTAAGATGCTTTATAAGCATTATTTCCACAGATAATCAACATAATTTATAACATTTTTATCCACTATTCTAACCCATAGATGCTGAAGCTTATTTCTCTCAGTATTGGCTTTTTCTTTTATTAAATGTGTCATGTTTGTTTTTATTGGAGATAGGAATCAGCTGTTTGGTAAAATCTTTGAAAATATTTTATCTTGCAATAAATAAATGGCCCATAGCAATGGAAATATAAATGGGGAAATAAGAAACTGAACCAGTTGGTACTAATATCAACCGGTGGTTACAATCATGGTTTGATAAAGTCATGGACAGTCTTTTAATCTTTAAAACCCTAGTGAGCTTAGCAGGGGGCTTGTAGATTTAGGTAACTGGCATAGCTGCACTGCAGCTTAAGATTGATCTGACCATGATAGACTGTCTGAGTGATTCCATGGACTCATAGTGGAGATTGTAACCCTTCAAAAAGCAGAGCGCCAACTTGCTTTTTGACACATCAAGAATGACTCCCAGAATTGTAGAGCTGAGACATAATTCATTGCATTTCTTTGGGGTAAAGTATTTTCTAGAGTTTCAGACAAAATAAAACTCCATGGAATTTATCAGGAGATGGGTGAAAATTGTCCCAACTATGTTTTGAAGCAAAGCACAATGGAAAGGTCAGAAATTAGAGGAAAATTCACACTATCATGCTCAACATGCAGGTTTCATCATGATACAGAAATGCTGGGTCACAGTAAGGCCGGTCACAAACTCTGAGGTTTTTTCAGTCAAAAGATGGGTTCTGTTTTTCCTGCCAGGACTGTGATTGCTTTGACCAGTGGAGTGTGAGAAGTACGCCATGCCAGCTGCAAGCCCAGCTTTGAAGTAAACCAGAAATTTCCTTGTTATTTGGAATCCACAATATGATGTGTGAAGTGAGACTTCCCTTTGGGAAAGAGAAATGGTGCAACCCTGAAGACCTCAGCCACATGTAGGCTTCTAGTTATCCCTTCCAAAGACTGAAAATCTGAATGACATTTTCTTAGGCCCTCAAGAGAAGTGGAACGTCCAGCTGAATATCACTGAATTGTTGCAGCCAATGCCACATGGGGCAGACCATGTGAGAATGACTCTTACTGCCCTTCATTCTCCAAATTGTGACATATTAAAAGTGATTCTTGATGTCAAATGATGACTGAAAATCTGAATGACATTTTCTTAGGCCCTCAAGAGAAGTGGAACGTCCAGCTGAATATCACTGAATTGTTGCAGCCAATGCCACATGGGGCAGACCATGTGAGAATGACTCTTACTGCCCTTCATTCTCCAAATTGTGACATATTAAAAGTGATTCTTGATGTGTCAAATGACAAGTTGGCTCTTGCCTTTTGAGGGGTTATATTTAGAAATTTTTAAATAATAGTAGAAAGTGGATTAAGTGCTTGAGTTTGTTTTGATTCTTTTGAGGAAGAGAATTGCTATTATTAGAAACAATATGTGAAAATCCTGAAACTAAAGAGTATGATTATTTTTTCTTGAAGCAAACAAAAATGACCATAAAAAGGATAGGAATAAATAACAAATAACAAAACCATTCCAAACTAAAATTAGCAAGTTAAAAAAGGAAATATACTACTGCTATCATTATAAAATTAAAATTTTATTGGAATTTTTGTCTAATTATTTGCCTGTAAGTGTAAATCACATATGATGTTATAAACTCCTGCCTTGTTGGACTACTCCACGGAGATGAAATATACATTAAAGTATTCTTAAGTTTTACCCTAATGTAATCCCTAATTAATTCAATTAATGATTTATCATTAGGTAACCATGACAGAAAGGTACTAAAATTTCCTTACAGAGAGAAAATCATATAAAAAAATTATCAAAATAGTCTGCACTATCCATCAAAAGCAGCAGCTCACTGTTAATAAAATTCTTACAGTTATTTGTTGCATGTAATTTTTAATGTTTCAAAAATCTAAAAGTTAAGATAGCTTCCTACCAAATGTGAAGATATTAAAAATCCATTGGGAAACTGATAAAGATTATAATACTGACTAGATAGTAAAAATGCTCAGGTACCATCACAGATTTTAATTGACTGAGTCTAGGTAAAATGTAGTCATTAAGTAACTATTTTTTATTACTTTAAGTGAACATAGTTAAAATTAAACTGAGATAACCTTTCAATTTTAGAATAGCTCATTCACACTACTTGCAATTATCCCTGAAAGGGTCACTTTTACTTGCATACTAAATGAAAGATGCTCATATATCATCCCTTCCACTGTTTCACAGATTTAACTTGGACATGAATCAATCTAACTGATCCCTAAGGTAGATATCAATTGCAGATGATAAGTTTAATTTTTCACAATCTTTTTTTTTTAAAGAAGAGTTAGGTTTAATATCCAAAGACAAATATATGAGCACATTAGTTACATGAGAGTTGGGCAGTTATGAGTTAACAATAGTATAGTTAAGAGAAAACAGATATGAATTTGGCTTAAGTGATTCTTATGGTAAATTTATTTAGAATGTTTACTCACCAGAATCCAAAGATGAGATTTGATGCCAGGGACGGGAAGCAAGAGCAAGGACATCTGATGCTATGTTAGTTCTGGCTGAGCAGAATGGGCAGCCAGAGCAGACTCATTCATTCTCTTAAATTGTGCACCACACACAGTTGCAAGGGTTGGAAATGGGGTTAAAACCTTTTTGTGCTTTGCCTCTCAGTGAGCACATAAGGCCCAGGCATAAGGGTGCCTTTTTCTTATAGAAAATAAAGAAAATATTTTTTTTCTAACTCTCATGAAGTTCCCATACTTAATAAAGAGGCAAAGGCCCTGGACTCAGATTTCCCAATTTCTGTGTCCAAGATACACCATGAATTTCACCTGCCTATGTAGTCTGACATTGCCTAAAGCAAAGATGAGGACCATTTGTAAGCCAGAAACTTTTGAAACAAAGTAGGTTTAAAATTATTTCATTCAATATTTGTGTTGGATAAAGAAACTTATCCTCATTAGCAAATTCCTGTAAAGAGAAAAGACTAATCTTTCATTAGGAAATAAGTAGTAGCTAATTTGAGGATTGACAATGAAAATTACCAAGAAATATTGGGGAGGACAGGGACAGGGAACCAGTCAGTAATGATGGTAGAAACTGATTCTAAAGTTGACTAAATTCATGGTTTGGTTTATAATTGGTAGGTAGAGTCAAGGGTGTAAGTTGCTTGTCTTAAAGTAGATGTTCTGGCACTTCCTATGGTTAGAGTTGATTAAAATATTAAAACCATAGCTATATTAATTTATAGTACTTGCTATGCCCTAAGTAGTATAGTAAGTATACAGTTTATTTACTTTAGTCTCTACAGTATCTCTGTTGCTGCAATTTAAATCTTAGGTGTCCCTCCACAGACCTATGCATTAGAGATGTGCTCCTTGTCTTGGTTCTAATATAAAGTTGTGGTGCTTTTAAGAGGTGGGTCCTCATGATAGGTCTTTGTATTATTGGAGGTTTGTCCTAGAAAGGAGCTCATGAGATCCAGTTTTGTTATCTTCTTTGTCTTTTATTCTTTTATTTTCCAACTATAACAGTAGCAGGGTTTTTTCCACTGTGTTCCCACCATGGTGTGTTACCTCAGAACAAGTTTAAAGTAACATGGCCTATCGATCATGGATTAAAACTATGGAAACAATGAAGACCAAATATACCATTTCACCTTGTAAATTGCTTATCTCAAATATTTGTTATGGTGATAGAAATCCAATGTATTTACAAAGTCCATAGTATTTCTCCTGCATTTTAAATTAGGAGCCTGATGAGGTTTAGTGATACTCAGTTACCACATAGAGATATACACAAGCAGCAAAGCTGAGAGGAACCCAAGACTAAGGTTTTTAAAATGTTAATACTTACCCTAAGTTACCTCTTCTCTACAGTCATAATCCACTGAAAAGGATCAAACAGCATAGGTATTAGAAATCTTGTTCAATGATTCTACATTATATAAAATATAAGTATTAGAAAAGTCAAGGTGAATGACACAGAATTGGTCTGTTTTAGAAACAGATGAGGATTCAAGTTTACAGTTTATCTGTGCTGTGCTCACAGGTAACAGTGTGGAACAATGATGTGAGAAGAGACAAAAGCCAGTGAAAAGTATTAATCAGCCAGGTACCTCTGTGAAATACTGGGGCTTACTTAATCCTCCTGAGAACTCACGGGCCAATGTAAGAAATATCATTCTACATGAAGGATGAGAAAGTTGTGTTAGTTATCTATCACTTCTCATCAGGAACTGGTTGAGGTTATTACAGGGAAATTGACTCTCCAGCATCTCTAACCTGTCGTCTGAAGGCAGAGCAGGCACAGTCAGCCACAGAATTCCCCAGCGATGCCAGCTAAAATTTCCGGTAAATGCACTGAGATGATACCTCCTGAGGTGGGGACAATACCTGCTATATTAAATACTCATCTTTCTTACGTCTTAGATGAAGATTTTTCTTTTGACCTTCTGGCAAATTGTGACCTCTCTTTCCTCTAAATGTCTGTAATACTCATTTTAACCATGCTCTTAAAACTTATTATTTAGAGGGCTGGGGATTTAGCTCAGTGGTTTGGTGGCCTGCCTCACAAGCACAAGGACCCGAGTTCGATTCCTGGCACCAAAAACAAAAACAAACAAACAAAAATCTTATTATTTAGCACTGTGATTTTATCATTATTTGTGAAAACACTGTGTCAGAACATTGGCTTTCTGAAAGATATTGCTCTATAAATCATGTGTAGGTCATAGACTTGGCTTAGTGTCTTTTATTTTTTAAGCTTTTTATATATTTGTTTAATCTGCACTCAATCCTTTTTTTTTTTTTCCAAAAACTTATTTGGAAGCGTAAATCAGTGGAATGTCTTCATTTTTTATGTTGCATTCTGTAACTAGATAATCATACTATTTTGGGGCTCTGTCTGTCCTGTTACTTGGATAAATACTAAATCGTTTCCAACTCTGACTTCAATTCTGAAATTACATTTGCCCTATTGCTGCACGTCTGTTCTTACAATGTTTATCTCACCAGTTTATAAAATCTGATTGCTCGTCTCTCTTGGATTTGCTAGAAACTGTAACCTTCTCACTTCTTTCCCTCACCTTCTCTGCATTTTTTGAGTAGGACATAGAATCATAGCAATATAGCCTTACCTCCCTTGTTTGGTTGGATTCTGCCTTTTGGGAAATTCAGTGGAAGATCACAGTAAGAGAGAGACACCCAGATGTTCCTTCTGGTCCTGCTTCTTAAGTCACTGAATCTGGCTTCTCTCCAGAACCTCAGTTCATTTATTTCTTTCATCACCTGCACTCTCTTTTCTCTGCTTTGGGCTTTAGGCTTGGCAGATTTCCGTAGTTCCTTGATGTATTAAACTCTAGAGTTGTGTGTATTACCTAGCCACAGTTAAAAGTGGTCTAGGTTAATTTCTCCTCACATTATCAAGTGTGAATATGTTATCTCTTTTCTTATACATTTGCCAGACCAACAAACTATTTAACACTTTTCTTCTATGAGCATTGCCATCTTGCCAGTATTTTTTTCATTGAGTTTATTGGTACATTTTAGATATGCAGTACAGTTACATTTATCATTGGGATCTTGTACCTTTACATGACAGGTCTTAGTTCTCATTTTCCCCTGTACCCCTGCCCTCCCTTCAACCACTCCACCCTTCTCTATTTACAAAAAAATTGTTTTCATTTTCATATTCTCATATTTTCCCTTATATCCTTTCTCCAACCCTTCCCACTTCCCCTATACCTTTAGCCCCTTTTTTCCTATTTCACATTGTCAATTATACCCTTTGGATATTATTTACACTTTTAGCTTTTCACACCAGAGAAAATATTTGGTATATACACATGAGTGTCTTATTTATTTCACTTATCAGTATGCCCTCAATATGCATTCATTTTCCTATGAATGATTCTAATTTCTCATTCTTTATGGCTGAGTAGTATTCCATTTTATAGAAAAACCACATCTTCTTTATCCAGCCTCCAACTGATGGGAAATTGTGCTGTTTCTAAATTTTAGCTATTACAAGCTGTGCTGCTATAAGCATGGGTGTGCATATATCACTGTGGTATGATTCTTTTCATTCTTTTGGAATGATATCCAGCAGAGGAATGACTGGGTCAACTGGAACATCTTATCCTACTTCTTTGAGTTATCACCATATTGATTTCCATAGTGGTTGCACCACTCTGCACTCACCAACAATGGAGAAGGGTTCCTTTCTTCCCACAGCCCCTCCAGCATTTGTTCTTGGTTGATTGCTTGATAACAGCCATTCTTTGTGGGGTGAGGTGGAATCGCAGTGTGTTTTTAATCTGCATCTCTTGAATGGCCAGTGATCTTGAACATTTTTTCATGTATTTATTTGCTTCTTTTACTTTTTTGTCTAAGTAATATCTGTTAATTTCAGATACCCATTTTTGAATCAGGTCTTTATATTTGGGGGACCTGAATTTTTGAGCTCTTTATATATTCTACAAAATAGTCCTTTGTCTGAGGAGCAGCTGATAAATTTTTTTTCCCACATTGTAAGTTGTCTCTTAGCTCTGTTAGTGGTTTATTTTGCACTGAAGAAGCTTTTTAATAAGATGAGACTCCAGTAGTTGATTTTTGTGCCAGTTCCTGTGCTACTGAGAATTTGTTCATAAAGTCTTTTCCTATGCCAATGTCTTCACGAGTTCTGGCTAACATATCTTCCAGCAAAGTTAGTGTTTCTGTTTTAATATTTAGGTGTTTAATCCACTTGGATTTTAGTTTGCTTTATGGTGAAGGATAGGTGTCTAGTTTTAATCATTGGCAGGTTGAAATTCAGTTTTTCCAACGCGATTTATTAAAGAGATCTTTCCTCCACTGAGGATGCTTGGCTCCTTTGTCAAAGATGAGGTAGCTGAGTACATCTGAAGTTGTTTATGTGTCTTCCAATCTATTCCACGGATCCTCAGGTCTGTTTCTTTGCCAGTACCATGCTGTTTTATCACAGTGGCTTTGTAATATAGTTTCAAGTTGGGAATTGCCATGTCTCTGCTACCTAGAATGGCTTTTGCTATTCTAGGTCTCTACTGGTTCCAAATGATTTTTGCAATTATTTTTTTTATTTCTGTGGAATATATTGTTGGAATTTCAATTGGAATTGCATTGAATCTGTATAGCAATTTTGGTAGTATGACCATTTTCACTATGTTGATTCTTCCTACTGAGGAGCAGGGGCTATCTTTCCATTTTCTTATATCCTCTTCAAACTATTTTTTCAGAGTACTATAGTTTTCAGTGTAGAGGTATTTTGCCTCTTTCATTAGATTGATTCCTAGATACTTCATGTTTTTGGATGCTATTGTGAAAGGAATTGTTTACCTAATTTCTCTCTCAGTGAGTCTGTTACTTGTGTACAAGAAGGCTATTGATTTGTGAGTGTTGACCTTGAATCCAGCTACTCTGCTAAAAGTGTCAATTAAGTCTAGAAGCATTTTTTTGGGTCTTCTATGTAAAGCATCATATGATCAGCAAGTAATGACAGTTTAATTTCTTCCATTCCTATCTTTATTGCTTTAATTTCTTTCTTTTGTCCAATTGCTATGGATAATGTTTCCAGAACTGTATTGAAAAAGAGTGGTGATAGTGGGTATCCTTGTCTTGCTCCTGATTTTAATGTGAAGGTTTTCAGTTTTTGACCATTTAGTATGATGTTGGCTATTGGCTTTTCATAGATACCCTTTATTAAGTTGAGATAAAGACCATCTAATCCAATTTTCTGCATTTTTTTTTTAATCAGGAATGGATGTTGAATTTTTGTAATGCTTTTTCTGCATTTATTGAGATGATCATATGGTTTTTGTCCTTGACTCTGTTAATATAGTGTATTACATTTATTGATTTCATATGTTGAACCATCCTTGCATCTCTGGAATAAATCCAACTCAGGGTGTTAACTTTGATTCCTTCTCATTTATTTAAACCTGTTCTATGAGCTAGTATGTGGTCTATTTTGGAGAATGACCCATGCACAGTTGAAAAGAATGTATATGCTGATTTTGTGGGGTGGAACACTCTGTAGACATCTATTAAGTCCATATGCTCAACAGCTTGGTTCAGTCTTAGTATTTCACTGTTGACGTTTTGTCTAGATGATCTGTCTTTTAATATGGGTTATTTAGGTCCCCGGCTACAATTGTATTGTGCTTATTTGGTTTTTTTGTTGTTGTTCTTTTTTTTTAAATTGAGTTTATTGGTACATTTCAGGTATACAGTACAGTTACATTCATTATTGGGATCTTGTACCTTTGCATGACAGGTGATGGTTCTCATTTCTTCCCCTTGTCCCTGCCCTCCCTTCACCCCCTCCTCTCCTCCCCATTTACAAGCACTTTATTTCCATTTTTTCAGTATCTCATATTTTTTCTTTTCCCTTATTGCTTTTCCCCTACCTTCACACTTTCCTTACACCTTTAGCCCTTTTATTCCTATTTCTTATTTGATTTTTCATGTTCCTTAATATTTGTTTTATATAGTTGGAAGCATTAATATTTGATGTATATATATATATATATATATTTATGATTGTCATCTCTTCTTTGATTGCTCCCTTTACAAAGATGTAGTGGCCTTCTTTGTCTCTCTTAATCAGTTTTGGTTTGAAATTTACTTTGTCTTCAAGTAAGATAGCTACCCCTGCTGCTTTTTTCTGGGCTTCCATTTCATGGAGAACTGTTTTCCATCCTTTCACTTTCAGTCTATGGGTTTCTTTATGTACTAGGTATGTTTCTAGTGTACAGCATATTGTTAGATTTTGCTTCTTAATCCATTCTGCCAGTCTATTTCTCTTTATTGGTGAATTGAAGCCATTGCCATTGATAGTTATAACTGATATGGGTTTTATCATTGTCATATTATTGTCCTGTTGTTGGCTCTTTTTAATTTTCCCCCCTTTTCCTTTAGTTTCTTGTCTTGCCTAATTGATTTGCTCTGTTGGGCCCCATGGTGTTGTGACTTCATTGTCTTTTTCTAGGATATTGTTTAGAATTGTTTGGAGTGCTGGTTTGTATTCATGAAGTCTCTCAGGTGTCCTTTGCCATGGATATATCTTACTTCCCCATCCATTTTTAAAGAGTTTTGCAGGATACATCAGCCTAGTTTTTAGGATGTTTCCTTATTGGGTTTGAAATACATCACTCCAGGCTCTCCTTGACCTGAGTGTTTGTGTTGAAAAGTCTGTTGTGATTCTGGTTGGCTTTCCTGTTCATGTGATTTGTTTCTTTTCTCTAATTACTTTCAGTATTTTTTTTCTCCTGTTGGGGTACTGGGATCTTGACTATTATGTATAGCTGTAGATTTTTTTTTTTTTTGATCATGGCTAGTTGGAGTCCTATATGCCTCACTTACCTGTATGTCAAATTCTTTTGCTCTGTTTGAGAACTTTTCAGTCACTAATTCTGTGAACAGCTTTTTTTAAGTCATTTGTATTTTCTCCTGCTACTTCATGGATTCCTATCAGTCTTATGTTATTCTTCTATAGAAAGAATATGTTATTCATCATCTAGGAATTGTTGGATCAGATTCTCATAATCCCTGACCATTTCACAGTTACTGATTGAAGCTCTGTCTTTTATATCTGAAATTGTATTTTCACATTCATTCATCCTGCTGTGAAAACTTTCAATAGAGTTTTTAATCTCCTGGATATCTGTTTGAGTTTGTTCCATGAATTCCATTTCTTTCCTATGTTGGGCACTAATGGTTTCCATTTCTTTCTTACACTGGGCCTTTATGGCTTCTATCACAGTCCTGTGCTTAAATATTTTTTGTCAGTTTCTGTTCTATCATCTCTAATCACGTCTTTCATTGTTGTCACCATCTCAATAATTATCTGGGAAATTATTTCTGTTTTGAATTTTTCTGGAGCCTGGTTGATCTGTTTTGTTACTTCCTGTGTTATGAGTTCAGTATGTCCTGGTGGTTGATTTTCAGACTCTTCCACATCATTTCCCCTAGAGTTTGCTATTGGTGAATTAGAATTCTGTCTTTGTGTCTTGCTTAAATGTTTTCTCATTTTTATTTTTATTGTTGGGCTGTCCTTGGTTTAATTCTGGGGTTATTACTTTGATTTTTTTGATATAGTTTCTCTTTAGTTTTTGAGTCTCAAATGACTCATAAACATTCTCATTTTTATAATATCAGAAAGGATAACTCATTAAATCAATCACAACCCTTTAGCCCAATTAATGCAATCAGCAACACAACAGAATCAAGCACAGTTTAAATACTGACCACTTGGCCTGTAATCCCAGTTTTGGGGAGTTTGAGGCAGGAGGATCACGGAGAGTTCGAGACCAGCCTGGGCTACATAGTGACTTCTAGGTCATTCTCAACCTTGAGACCTTGTCTCAAAACCCCCACCTGAAAAAATTGACCATGTGCGGTAGCTGTTTACATATCACCTTTAATTCATGTGAATTAAATCAAAATTGAGGAACAGCCCAAGATATGTTTATAGTGAATAAACTCTTCAATATAGCAACTTTACCCTTTAGGATGGGGACTTAGATGGAGTTAGTAAGAGAGCAATAGACAAGTAGAAGAATTGGAGAAGGTTTCAAGTGAAGCCAGAGGACACAGGGTGACCACAAAACTTTAGGAAACTGTTGAAGATAAGAGGTAAAAACAGAGTGCAAGAACAAAGACAATAATAGAACAACTTAACAGTAATAGGGACTCACTTTCCTTTGAAACTAGAAACCCTTTAGTGAAGAAAAAAGAAAGATGAAAAGAGAAGAAAGAAGAAAAATCAAAGAAGAAGAAATCCAAATTAGGGCAGGAACAGGAACAGAAAGGGAGATAATAATATGAGGGAGCAAGAGACTGAGTGGGAAAAGAAGACAGACAAAAGAAAGAATTTCCAGAATGAAAACAGGAAAAGAAAGAAGAAAAATAATTTGAAGAACCTCTTTCAGGGTATATCTCTGCTGTCGCAATAGATAATGTGTGCAGCAGTGTGCAGAACGATGTCATTTAATCTCAGTTAGCTGATGGCAGAACCCTAAGATTCAGGCTGAATTCAGGCTGCAAGTCCCAAATTGAACTCTCTGACCTCCTGCAGGGTTGAACTCTTCAAGTTTCTACTACGGATTACCTCTGCCCTTTCTCTGAAGATAGTCAAGTTCTCAGAGAAGTATGCACACCCATGTTTATAGCAGCACAGCTTGTAAGAGCTAAAACTTGGAAACATCCCATTTGCCCATCAGTTGGAAAGTGGATAAAGAAGATGTGGTTTTTCTATAAAATGGAATATTACTCAGCCATAAAGAATGAGAAAATAGATTCATTCATAGGAAAATGGATACATATTGAAGATATACTCCTAAGTGAAATAAGACACACATGTGTAAATACTGAATAGTTTCTCTGGTGTGAATAATCTGCAATAACACAGAAGATCCTAATAAGATTACTGACATTGAGGAATGGGAAGAAAGGAGCTAAAGGTGTAGGGAAGGTGGGACAGGTAGGGGAAGGGTAAAAAGGGAAATGAAAAAAGTGTGAGATAATGAAAAGATGGAAATAAAGTGATTGTAGATAGGGAGGGGAGGAGGGGGTGAAGGGAGGGCAGGGACAAGGGGAAAAAGGAGAACCAAGACTTGTCATGTAGAGGTACAAGATCCCAACAATGAATGTAACTGTACTGTATCCCTAAAATGTACCAATAAACTCAATTAAAGCTGAAAAAAAATATAGTCAATTTCTGATGAAAGGTGGTGATCCATCCAACTCACCAACTGTGGAGGTCTTAAATCAAAATTGAGGAACAGCCCAAGATATGTTTATAGTGAATAAACTCTTCAATATAGCAACTTTACCCTTTAGGATGGGGACTTAGATGGAGTTAGTAAGAGAGCAATAGACAAGTAGAAGAATTGGAGAAGGTTTCAAGTGAAGCCAGAGGACACAGGGTGACCACAAAACTTTAGGAAACTGTTGAAGATAAGAGGTAAAAACAGAGTGCAAGAACAAAGACAATAATAGAACAACTTAACAGTAATAGGGACTCACTTTCCTTTGAAACTAGAAACCCTTTAGTGAAGAAAAAAGAAAGATGAAAAGAGAAGAAAGAAGAAAAATCAAAGAAGAAGAAATCCAAATTAGGGCAGGAACAGGAACAGAAAGGGAGATAATAATATGAGGGAGCAAGAGACTGAGTGGGAAAAGAAGACAGACAAAAGAAAGAATTTCCAGAATGAAAACAGGAAAAGAAAGAAGAAAAATAATTTGAAGAACCTCTTTCAGGGTATATCTCTGCTGTCGCAATAGATAATGTGTGCAGCAGTGTGCAGAACGATGTCATTTAGTCTCAGTTAGCTGATGGCAGAACCCTAAGATTCAGGCTGAATTCAGGCTGCAAGTCCCAAATTGAACTCTCTGACCTCCTGCAGGGTTGAACTCTTCAAGTTTCTACTACGGATTACCTCTGCCCTTTCTCTGAAGATAGTCAAGTTCTCAGAGAAGTATGCACACCCATGTTTATAGCAGCACAGCTTGTAAGAGCTAAAACTTGGAAACATCCCATTTGCCCATCAGTTGGAAAGTGGATAAAGAAGATGTGGTTTTTCTATAAAATGGAATATTACTCAGCCATAAAGAATGAGAAAATAGATTCATTCATAGGAAAATGGATACATATTGAAGATATACTCCTAAGTGAAATAAGACACACATGTGTAAATACTGAATAGTTTCTCTGGTGTGAATAATCTGCAATAACACAGAAGATCCTAATAAGATTACTGACATTGAGGAATGGGAAGAAAGGAGCTAAAGGTGTAGGGAAGGTGGGACAGGTAGGGGAAGGGTAAAAAGGGAAATGAAAAAAGTGTGAGATAATGAAAAGATGGAAATAAAGTGATTGTAGATAGGGAGGGGAGGAGGGGGTGAAGGGAGGGCAGGGACAAGGGGAAAAAGGAGAACCAAGACTTGTCATGTAGAGGTACAAGATCCCAACAATGAATGTAACTGTACTGTATCCCTAAAATGTACCAATAAACTCAATTAAAGCTGAAAAAAAATATAGTCAATTTCTGATGAAAGGTGGTGATCCATCCAACTCACCAACTGTGGAGGTCTGTTGTGCTTTTATTGCCATTGTTCACTGCCTTTCTATCTTCTGGAGCTCATTAAAATGACCTTCATGACCACCTGTGCCTCTTCAGAGTGGATCCAGGAACTGGCCCAACCAGGAGGCCTGAGAGTCTGGGTGGTGGGGTGAGTGGGAGGATGCTGCAGAGGTGCCTGCATGGCTGACTGGTCCTCACCAGTCCACTAGATGCAGGCTGGGGTGATGGAGGGCTCACTGCATGGCTTACCAGTTTTGAAAATGAATGACTATCATGAATGTCTTGCTTTCCTTCTTTATTTTAGATTATTTTATTAAGCTACTGATGAATTATTTTATTAAGCTACTGATGAATTAGACTTAATTTAAATATAAACTACTTTCTTATATTGTTTCTCATCTAATTACTTAGTAGTATTTAAATTGACAAAATAGCTTCTATACACATTCCAATTTCTGATCTTTCTAGTGCATTATCTATATTTTTAAATTATAGAATGGATTATAATATCCTTTTCTGTTGTCTTTAGTGGGCTTATAAAAATATATTCTAGCCAATACTATTTTTTTGTGCAAAAACTTTTTGTCTATTATTTAGCTTAGTTGTACAAAATTGAAAGTCAGGGCACAAATATACTGAAATTAATCCCATATTAGTTTGCATTTTGTTTTATAAGCAGAAAAAGGCAAACACAATATATGTATAAGGCAAATATACAGTGAATTTCAAACAAAAACTTTGCACACCTATGTACAGCACATAAGCTGTAATTATACATTATTAATTGTGTATCCAGTATTCTCTTCCTGGAGATTTTGATGAAAAAATGACAAATAGCATCTGATATGTGTAATTTTTAAAAATAATTTTAATATGAATTCACAGCTTTTTCGGGTGTTCACTGTTCTGTTCTTAATAGTGTATTTGCTTACTCACAATCTGCTTAAGATCAGGTCCGGGAATCTCAGGAATCCCTAGGGACCTCAATTACCTAATCAGTTAAAATAGGAGATATCATGATGTATCTACAAATCCTTTCCATTTGGTTCTTACTAAACTGTTGGAATCAACAAACTATAGTGCATTTCCTGGAATGACACCAAGTTCTGAAACTCTGCCTTAGTGAAAATGGAAATAATTTCACCTATTAGTGAGGATTGGGTGGGGGGAGAGTGTGTAAATCACAGGCTTAGAGTAAAGAATAAAAAAGTTATTCCTCCAACAAAAATATATAATCTAGTTGAAAAGATAAAGCATAGAAATATGAAATCATTTCCTTTAATGTATTGTGGGCAGGGGTCAGTGAAGGGCTTCTCAGTATGATCTCAGCAGATTTGTCCTCTACACCTCAGGCAGTCCATCTCCCTAGGGGAGATAATCAAAAGAGGTTGCCTTCAACAATAGATTTTCCTGCTGTTTCTATAGCAACCAAACGAAAATAATCACAACACTTCACTTCAGTCCTTAATGCAATTTAGTCACCAACATTTGCTGAGCACGTACTGTGTGCAGAGAACTACCCTGGAAGGGAATGGTGACAATAAATTTTATTCTGGTAAATAGAATTTACTAGGAGGAAATAAGTTTCTCTATGAATATATCTTCTGAAACAAAAAAAGTCTGCTTATTATTTGCACATTAGGGTTCTCAGGCTTACCTTGAGCTATAAGGGCATCTCGGCAAACTTTTGCATAAATAAAATTACCAAGGAAAGAATGGAATTTGTCCTCTGCATTGAAGATGACATTCTACTAATGCTAGCAAGTTTGTCTCTATAAGTTTTTTGAGAGGATATGCATATACATGCACACTTATTTTTTCTAGGACAAAGACAGATAAAATACTTTCTCCAACATTTTTTTGCCTTCTTTTAAGGGATCCTCTGAAGGTAAAGGTTAAAAACAAAGAATGTCATTAAAGAGTGGCAAATAGTAAAACAGAGCGACCTTTCTCATAAAGGCAATGTGTGTATTGACCAACTACCAAATGTGAAAAAAAAAAAACTCGTAATGAAAATATCTTTGCAGCAACTTCCTGTAGCTGTGAATGCCTAGTTCATGACACACTAGAGCATATACCAGGTACCTCCTACTAACATTCATATCTACTCAAAATTATTATTAAATCATGATTTTACTTAATACCAATTTTTCAGTTCATCACTTCCTACCAAAATTTATTTTACTCAGGTTAATTTTATATGTATATATCATGCTCCTTAGCCCTTTTGCTATTTTGCTTAAGTAACATAAACAAGAACTAGTGAACACTAGTGAATATGACAAGTGGATGTAGTTATTTTTAACTGCATGCTTCTATTTATTCATTTTTGAATACTATTTTCTTCTGGCTAAACTCCTAGTAGAAGTATCTTATACTAAGAATTGAAAATGCACATCTAGCATCTTAGTAACTTAGTAGGCTGAGGCAGGAAGATTTCAAGTTTGAGGCCAATTTGGGCAACTTAATGTGACTCTGTCCCAATTTTTTTTAAATAATAATAAAAAAAAGGCTGGACAGTGAAACTCAGAAATTTCTAGGTTCAGTCCCAGTGTTTCTAAGAAAAAAAAAGCTAACATAGTAAGGCTAATAAATACTTCATAATTTAGTCCCTTTGAACCTTAAATATTAATATCTATGTATATAAGGTTTTGCTTTTATTTTTTTTGTTAAAAAGATCAAATTTTCTTCATAAACTATAATTTACTTCATATTCACTGATCTATTACGATTATCTTTGTATATTGTTATAGACTGAATTAATTTCTCCCACTCTGGCCAATATATTCACATGCTGAACTAATAACCCCCAAAGCGATTAGATTTGTTAACAGGGCTTTTAAGGAAGCAATTAATTTTAAATAAGTCACAAAAGGAGGACCTAATCCAGTAGAATTAGTATTCTTTTAAGTAGAGGAAGACATACCAGAGATCTTTTTTTGTTTATTTGTTTGTTTTCACTTGTTCAAGGGATTACAATTTGTTTAAAAATTATGTGGAAAATATTTTTCTAACTACCAAGCTACTTTTCTCTTGCTTGCACATAGAAAAGGCTGTTAAGGGAACCCATCTAAAAGATGCTGTCTACAAGCTGAGGAGAGGCTTAAATTGACTCCAGACTTGCTGGCATGTTAATCCTGAGCTTGCAGTGTCTAGCACTGTTGTTTATACCATCAGTCTACAGCATTTTGTTGTGGCAAAATGGAAGGATTTACACATACATTAACACATATTTTTTTCATGATGACATTTTAATCATGATATTTTCTGTATAGTATAATTTATTTTTACTTTCTTATTATAGGATAAGTTAGTTAAATACACTTAACTCTTAATATTTACTTATTTATGTAGAGAAAAAATTTTCACAAGTGTTGCTGAAATACAAAGCAATGCACGTTTCTAAGTGCTTTTGAGCCAAATCATAATCAGTCCAATTTTTACTTCTGTAAGTTGTATAAAAATAGGATTATTTCACTTTATCTTGACAAGCAAAGGGGTCATCACTTGTCAAAAACTTCTGCAGAGAGAATCAGTTGCGGTAGTGTATACTTGTAGTCTCTGCTCCTCCAAAGGGTAAAACAAAGGGAATACTTAAACCCAGCAGTTCCACAGCAGCCTAGGCAACATAGGGACCCCCTCATTCAAGAGGAAAAATCTCTGCAAATTTGGTGGTCAAAAATTATAGCTCGTGCCAGGGATTTAGCTCAGTGGTGCCACTGCCTGCCTTGCAAGCTCAAGGTCCCGAGTTTGATCCCCAGTACCAGAAAAAACAAAATTGCAGCTGGTATATTTTATTCAATTTTTAATTAGATTTAAAGTGAATTAAATGGGTTCATCTTGTTATATGTCTATTTTGAGACTTGCCTTTGGATGTCTTCACAAGCATTCATTTTCAAAATTAATTTAAATTCAACACTTCTTAAATTAATTTCATGGGTATATTTAAGGCATACTATATAATAACATTCATCACAGGAAATTTGTACCTTTACATAGTCCTTCTTCATTCTTATTTTTCCCCATCCCCCTGCTCTCCCTGCAACCTGTCCAACCCTCCCTATCTACAAAGACTTTGTTTCCATTTTTTCTCATTAATTCCATTCCTTCTTTCTTTTCCCCTACCCCTCCCACTTCCCCTTCCCCTTTGTACCTTTTCCTCCTATTTCACATTATCTATTATACCTTTTTAATTACACGAAAAACTTTTGTAAATATCTGGTTATTTCTGATTTCAAGAAAGATTGTGGTAAATAGTGTGGATTTCAGTGACAGAGAAATAGATTTTCTGTGATGAGTGTGACACTGGATGGTGTTTGAGGTAAAGCGCTGTAGAAATTTGGCATTTCTGTGTCCCCAACCCCATATACTTTTCTACCTGGAAGAAAACCTGCATTTCGTCCCCCAGTATCTTACAGGTGGTATCCTGGGAACACTGCTCTAAATTAGTCGGTGTTTTATATCCATAGGCTGATGGCTATTCCTCCTCAAGGACGTCTTCTTCTGTTCATTTGAACCGCATTTATCTCTTCTGATTTGTGTCAAATAATAACCTTACTATCGCTCAGGTTTCCATAAGATTAGTATAAACACATTCGTATTCTTTTATGTCCTCCATTTTAAATCTCACAAACCAGTTCTTCCATTACTTCAACAACAAGTATTTATCAATATGCTGCTGCACAGCAGACACTGTGTAGAATTGTAGAAGCAAAGCTAACTAAATCCTTGTGTTTATGCAACTTATATTTAATGGATATGTGCATTATTAAAGATCCAGTCAGAAAACACAAATCAATGTACATCATTTTCTTCAAAGAATTTTTCACTAATAGGTGATTTATAGTGCGGAACACAGAGATCTGTAAAGAACACAAGAATAATAGGCTTAGGGAGCAGCTACTACTTCTAGGGCTCAGTGCACAATGAAGAAAATGAAGATGGAAAAATCTCCCTCTACCAAAGGCCAAGATTCAGGAGGGGGTGGGCGTGAAGTCCTACGAGATGGCAGATAGTTTAGGTAAGGTGCTATGAGCAGTGACTCACAAGAAATGGAGGCTGCCTACGGTGGAATGATGTGCTTGGAAGTCAGCCATTACAGAACTGGGAAACTTGCCAGGATTCCCCACCAAGACACACTGAGAAGCTGCTCCCTGATGGGATCTGGCCAGTTTTATTGGCAGTCACCCATTGGGGATCTATTGAATGTCACTGAGAACCCCAACCTCCCTCACATCCGTGCCCTGAGCCCACAAGAAGTCATGTAGGGTGGGTGCCAGTGGAAATTCTTCAGACCATTGGCAGCTGTGCACCATAGGAACAAAAACAAAAGATGCTTCAGGACTAGAACCATCTTTCTTATCTTTCTTGGAGGTTTTTTTTTTTGGTACCAGGGATCTAACCTGGGACCTTGTGCTTGTGAGGCAGGTGGCGGAACCATTGAGCTAAATCCCTGGCCAACTTGTAGTATTCTTGTGATCTTTAACAATGTACCAGCTGGCCGGAGACATGCTTACAGGTTCATAGTCCATATCACAAAGAGGACTAAGAAGATGAACTTGTAGCTGAGACACAATCATGTGCTAAGTGGCATGGTACACTGTGTTGGTTACAAAAAATTTTGTTTCTACCTCACCAGATAGACAGAACTATAATTATCACAAGCACAAATGTTTCTTATTCTCTAAAATGACAAGAAATTGAGTTCCAGTAATCATTTCATCTATTATTGGGTATGTTAAAATTATTCCTCAAATTCTGTCTTGGGCCTGTTGAAAATTGTGTTGTCTAAACTACAAGCTTGTAAGGTTAATTTATGATAACCTACACAAAAATTACTTTCAGATGCAAGGAAATAACAGAATAGGTAGCACATATTACTAGATTCATTGCTACAATTCAGTTTTTTCTTTTCTTAGCAAAAACCTCAGTTTATTAAAGATTTCTACGTGTTTAAGTAACCAAAACTTTTAGTTGAAGAGGCTCTATTACTAAATAATCCTGTTTTAATTTTTTTTGTTTTCTATAGTTTTCTTATTTTTCCTTTGGGTATTAAGAAGTATCTCAGATTACTTTGGTTGCAGACACAGTTCTTTTATCTCCTATGGTGTAGCATCTACCTATTTTATCTTTGATCATTGAGATCTGTTGCCCCCACCAGTAGTGTAACCTTTATTTATGTTCAGTGGCATCAAAAGCTCCATATGGTGAAATAACAGGGCCATTTTACAGTTTAATAGAAACACTGTGTCATATATGCAAGCCTTTCTCCCCTGAGAATTGAGAACTCCAAGTCACCACGGCCCAAAATTTTTATAAGAGAAAGCAAAAGTTAATGCTAGTACACCAAAAACATAATCATGAGATAAATCAATTTACCAGTTAATTCTAGCTCCTGCATATTCTGAATCTAAGAATGTCAATAATGTAATATGATTTTATGATTTAAATAACATGTAGCATCCTCAAAGAAACTTTCAGTTTTCTTCCAACTCCACTCAGTAGAATGAATGCTTATAAAAACAAACCAATGTCTTCCTTCATTCATTCTGGCTAGGCTATAAGGCCTACCTACTGGAGGCCATCAACATCCAGCCAGGCCTTTCCCCTCAATTTGCTGGACTACACACCAATAATCTCTGAACACTGCCGGATGTGTGCTGTACTAATGTTCTAGGTCTCTCTTAGTCTTTTAAAGTTTATCATCATTAGCCATCACAGTACACCCCTTGTGAACTTGACAATTATTTACTTAAACCACTTGATCTCCAACTAAAGATGATAATAATTTTGTTATTATGTCTAACAAGAATTAATGACTATATATACAACTGGAAATGCCCTAATTTCCTCTCCATAATAAAAGGTGAAGTTTTTTTCCTTTTGGTGATATTTACTCTTCTTCAGACATTCCACAGTTTAAATACTATAATATAGGTTTAATAATACTTAAGTACTGATAGTAGATCCATCAATACGTTACATATCAGAATGCAGAGACTTAAAAGAAAGATATCTATTTAAATACTTGTATATGTAGATATGTACAAACATATTAACAAAATAGCAAAGATATATTCATGGCAATTGTGGTTCTCATTTCTATGATTGGTCATGTACTCATGGCTCAAATTTACAATTATCTTTTTCCGATACTCATTCTGTATTCCCTTGGCCTTCAGCAAGTACCTCAGCATCTCTTGATTCTTTACCCTCTGGGCTAACTTACACTTTCTTTTGAGAAGGAATATATTTGCACTTGATCTTAGCCAAAAGGCCGAGAAGCGATGAGAAGGAATATATTTGTACTCTGATCTTCTGTCAACACTTTTCGTAAACTATGTAGCATGATGGTTACACACACGCACACGCACACACAGAGACATCTTTTCTCATTGGATCTGCTGAATGATAAGGCTTGAGGGTGATAGAGTAGTTTACCTTACATTCTAAATTTGCTTCAGAAACCAATCTTTCTCTATTCAAGCTACCCACCTTTGGATAATTTTGTAGATTTGTCTAAGCATCACTCTTATATGACACTCTAAAATAAAAATGTTTGTCAAATATTGTGCCCATTTTTCTTTTTTCTGTAAACTGAAGCAGTTTGCCTTTAATTTGTGATGGATATTTTTAATTTCTCCAGATCCTTCATTCCCAGAACTATCACTGAATGTATAAGCTGGAAATTTCTGTGAGGTTTCTTTCACTGTCTAGTATTACTAAAACATATATACTATTTGAACTTTCCTAGTTATCAAGTCCAATTAACTGTTATCAGTGTAGTTTTGGTATGACATTTTCAAAATGTCAAGTGGATATATATCTCTGAGCATGGTATCTCCAAGAGAGACCAAGAAAACTTGTGTGGCCCAATGAATGCATTCGTTGGTTTTACCAGATAAAATTAAGATGCCTCTGTCGTGACTTGTAGAGTAGTATTTCATGTCATTACCTGGATAGAAATCGCTTATGCTTTTTTGTTTTTAACAAGAGGCTGTATTTAGAATAGGAGATTCAACTGATTCTACTCATGATAAAATTTTCTGTTTACATGGACATTCTCTAAGGTCTATATTTCTTCTAGGGATGTTAACTTAGAATGTGATTTCATCCTTGAGATAGTTTTCAGATGACTGTTTCATTGGGATTGCCATTTATTTTATTCTTGTCATTGGGACCTCATTATTGCCCCAAATAGATGATGTGATTGTCATATCTTTGATGCTCAATTGTTCTCCAGAAGCTATCATATTCATTGAAGTCAGGGGATTATCTCATTGTTAGTATTCCAGTGCCTATATATGGGTTATAATGGAAAATAACTACCAGGAATAGAAATGATTGGCTCACTGTATTTTTCATGCCTCACTAAAGGGATATCTTCTGTTCTTCTTTGGAAAAAAAGTTTAGAGTGAATTTCCAAGACATGTATGAAAAGTCCATGCCTCCATTCTTAAATTCTTAAAAGTTTAATTCTATAACATTTAATTTCTATTTAATTTGTTTTTCCTTAAGACATCTTACCCTTGCCACACCATGCCTGAGAATTTGGTAATTTAACATCATTTATTGAAGACCACAACTGATGCCAAGTTCCAGTTAGCCAGCCAAGTAAGCTGGTAGTGTCACAGTTTCATGAGGTAATACTTGAAGTCTGGAATCTCTGATATCAATAAGGTATGAATATATCCAAGAAACCATCAAATATCAATGAGATAATTGAGAAATGAGTGAGAAATAAATTTAATATTTGAAAAATGGATGATAGAAAAACTAGCTGTTTTTCTGACTGGGGCTTTAATTAAGAATTATAAGCCTGGCATTTTCTTTCTGCAGTTGTCCTTCTGAAGCTACTCTAGTATTTGTACCACATTTACCACAGTCAGGTGAAACTGTTGCTTGGATCCCAATACCCTTATTTTAGTTGGTGCATTTTTACAATCAATTACAGGAGGAAGCTTTATTAATTATGACTCCATTGAACACATTTTATTACAAGAACTCCATTTTCCATTGGAAAGATCTGAGTCTTGGGCTTAAAATCAATACTAGAGTCTCATCATAGAGTCTGTCTTTGAAACTACTCCCTGTATAATTCTGTTCAGTTAAGAGACTGAAAGCATATCACTGAAACCATTTAATATAGGGAAAACAAATACTTTAATACAATGTGATAATTTAGCCTAGAGAATACAATTATATTAATCCCCAAAGGAAAAGCACATCTTAGGTTAGCGAAAACTGGATTGGCTGTCCTTTGTTGCTGTAATAAATTACCACCAACTTGTGACTTGCAACAATATAAATCTGCTGTCTTATACTATTGCATGAACTCCACTGAGCTAAAATCAAGTTATCAAGAGGCATTTGTTCTGTAACAATTTATTTCCTTATATTTTACATCTTCTAGACCAGTTTTCTCTTTCTAGCCTGAAATCATCTTCACCATCTCCAAAAGTCTAAAGTATATTTTCTAGTCTACTGGCATCTCTTCTGTTTTTTTTCTTTTTATCTATCTATCTATCTATCTATCTAATCTATCAATTATTTATCATCTATTATTTAGCTTCTCATATAAAAGAAGGCATTAAATAATTTTACTTCTGAATTCTGCACATTTTACTTAACATGGTAGTCTCTAATTCCATCCATTTCCCTGAAAATTACATGATTTCATTTATTTTTATGTCTGAGTACCATTTACACTGTATGGATATACAGTAATTTTCTTATATAAGAGAAATCACAAGTTATTTAACTTTCTGTGTTGGCTTATTTCACTTAATATTATGATCTAAAGATTCATCCACTTTTCTGCAAGTAACATGACTTAATTATTCTTAAGCTGAAATGTATCCCCTTATATATGCAAACCATGATTTTAAAATCCACTTATCTGTTGATATTTTTGTAGGGCTATTTTCTTAGCTGAGAATTTCACTGCTATAAACATAGGCATGACTGTATTACTTTAGCATGAGGTCTTTCAATGTTTTGGGATTGTATCCAGGAGTTATGGAAGGGTCACATGAAATTTTTATATTTAATTGTTTGAAAAACCTCCACACATTTCCATAGTGGTTGTACTAGTTTCCTTTTATACCAATAATATGGAAGAGTTCTTTTCCCCCATAAACCTTGATAGCATTTGTTCCTGTCTATGTTTTTGATGATAGCCATTGTGACTAGGATAGATAGAATTTTAGAGATTTTTGATTTGCATTTCCCTAAAATAATAAATATTTTAGATGTATCTATATTTTAAATCCCTATTGTTACTTTATTTAATTTTTTCCTCATTGAGTTTATTGGTACTTTTAGGTATACAGTACAGTTACATTCATCATTGGGATCTTGTATCTTTACATGACAGGTCTTGGTTCTCATTTTTTCCCCTTGTCCCTGCCCTCCCTTTTCCCCCTCCTCCCTTCCTTATTTACAAAGATGTTATTTTAAATAAGATAGATTATGGCATATTGATCTATCTTCCAGCCCTTTGTGAATTTTTTTTAATTCAGAGTCTTTGCCATTATTATTTTTAGTCTTTAGCATCTGGCACAACATTTAAAATTTGGTAGATGCCTTTAAAAGTCTTTTAAATACATATATTTATAGATGAGTGATTTAACAAATTAATGAAATAAAGGAAACAAAATTGTTTCTTGATTGGGAATTTTCCAGATATGAGAGATGAATTGGTCACTGTTAGGAAAACGTGTAAAGCATTTTTCTAAGACCAGTCTTCCATGGTGATAAGAAGGGTAGGGAGACTAATCCATGTATAAGATTAGGATACTTTGAATACATAATTGGGACACTAAAATAATGAGCACTTTTGTGCCTGTTCCAATTTTGACTTTTATCATGAGCAGAAATGCTGGTGGAGACAAGTTAAAGACAATGAAAATATCACTGTAGAATGTATAATTTAACACTGCAACAAAAGACAACTCAATAAGCAGCAGGAGAGCAGAAGCTAGATATTACCCTTTTAGAGCAGAGGTTAACATTAGTTCACTTATATATAAGCGATATTCTTATTCTTAGTGATGTAATTTCTTTTCAGCAGCATCAAAGCTTCCCAAACTACTCCACAGCCCATCCTGGATGGTGGAACTATGTGTAGCACATTGAGTTCTGCACCTAAAGCAATTAACTGAATTTCCATTTATTAAAAATTAGGTATGGAGCATACATATGAGAAAGCAGGAAAGGAACATGGATAAATAGTCTTTGTTAGTTTGTTAGAAGACTAAAGATTTCATCTAGTAGCTTTGATCTTGTCTTTTCTTATACTTGGAATGGATAAAAATAAGCTGCTTTTAATTCTGTTTTTTCTCCTTGTTTGTTTTATGCCTTTATTTTCTTTCATTATTTTCCCATTGTCATACTACAGTTTATCTAGTCTGTTGTTCCTGATTTTACTAATTCAACTTCTATTTCTATTAGTTAGCCATGATATTTTCCTTTGTCCATAACATTGATTGTTCTTATCAGTATGGCCTCCAGAGAAAAACCAATCATCATGACATCACGCACCTTTTTCTTGCATTGCTGTTCCATCTAAAAAATGAATGGAGAGGAAGGAGGAAAGCAGCCAGTATAAAAATGATCCAAAGCTAATACATGAACAACATGCCAGATGAGGGGAAAATCTGTTTAGAGGGACTTGAGTGTAGCAAAGATGGAAACACATGTGAAAATAAGAAAGTATTGCAGGGTAAGAAGTCAAATGGAGTGTGAAAGCACATTTTATAAAATTTGGAGCAAACAAGAGAAAGCAGGATTGTACACAGAGAAGAGATAGTTGAATTTTAAAGTCATGACATGGAGATTTTGAATGTTGATGAGATGCATGTATAACTACACTGTTTATTAACGGATGCAAAGCAGAAATGGAGATATGAGAAGAAGTAGCAGAAGTAATTAAGAATTCATGAGGCCAGATGTTTGTTCTTTCATTCTAAAAATCTTTAATGGCAGTTCAGAATAGCTAAGGCATATAGAAGTCATATGTATGTTTTATTATTTACCCATTGTTTGATCTCATTCTATTCATGCAATTTCTGTAAGCCCCAGCTCTTCATGTGTAAAATACAAGATCTACTATAAGAAATTAAAAACAAGTATTCAAAGCATTCAAAAGTGTTTTCTTTCTTATCCTTGTTTCTTTTCATCTAATTGTAAAATAAAAACTTTGCCTACTCTCTGAGACATTTCAAGTAATAGTGTCCCATCCTAGTCATAAAATATCTAAACATTTGTCTACATTATTTTTTGTTTTTTATGACAATAAAATTTTTTCTTCCTGAAGATTTTCTGCACTTTTGACTAAATTATGGTAGGCTTTTAATAGATTTACTGAGCATCACAATTTATTCCTTATTATTTAATCATTATTAATTATTTGTACCATTTAACATGGATGTAGAAAAATCTTCACACTTTGTGAAGCTTTTTATTCAGATATAAATTATAATGAATCAGTAATGCATAGGAACAGGGTGACAGCAGCTTAATTTACACATCTGTGCCTCAGTTTTCTTATCTATAAACCACAAAATTAATAGTAACAACTTTAGATGACAGAAATGCTGAATCTGTAATTTTATATAATAAGTTCTTGGAACTTATTGGAGCTTAGTCATCATAATATGAATATTAGCTGTCATGGATATTATCACATTGCTATTGTTGTTCAACACTAAAATTTTACAAAAATATATTATGGTATTGCTGTAAGAGAAACATAACTTACAGAAGTTAAAATTTTGAAAGTTGTGCATGTAAAACAAGTTTCTGCATGTTCATCACAGTTGGCAAATTTCATCTTTGAGGATTGATGTATTATTTCAAATACCGACTCAATCCAGAAACATGATTTACAATTCTACTTTTATTATTTGGTCATTCTGTGTTGTGGAGGTTAGGTAGGCTAAAATTTTGTTTCTCTTTATTAGAAAAAGTGGTTAAAATAGATAAGCATTTTCCTGTCATGATAATCAATAGCTTGTCAACCTGACACATTTATTTTGTTTTGTAAAGATGCACCATTAATAGCTTTAAATATCCTCATTCAAACTCAACAACTTTAATGTGTCATTATTTTACTAGTTTTGGAGATAAGTTGATGATTTCTAAATAAAATTAAGTCAATATATAAATATATATCACTTATCTTGACAAGAAAAAGGTGTCTTTTTCTTACTTAAAATCTGAATCATTATATTATAGTTTCTAGTGTTAGACATTAGTTTGACAGCTTAAAAGAACATATCAGATTGTAAGATGCCTACTTAAAAATATATTCAATTGTGAATTTCACTTTTTCTTCTTAAATAATCCATGTCGGTAACAAGCATGAAAAATTCAGTGCAAATTAGGTATGATACAGGAGAGTATAAAATATTTGTTAGTTTAAAAGTGTATTAACTATTTTTTAGTATTGCCCTAGCCTTTAAGAATATAAAAGGTAATGAAATTTGAGGATTCTAGAAGTGTTTCTGTGCCTGAATTGCAGCACAAAGCCTTATAATAGAAGTGCACTAATATCAGCATGAGCATGATCGTGGTCATTATGTGCTATTCTCTGTAATCTTCAAGAGTTGTTCAAAGTGTTAAGAATGACAGCTGAAAGGTGAAAGAAATAAAGGTAACGTTAATGAGAAGAGATTTTGTGTACTTAGAATTCACAACATATAATCATCCATCTTCAAACTCTTAGAACTCAACTATTTGACATTACACTTACAATTACTCCAGTAGATCCCATATTGAAAATTTTTTAGATACAAAAGAAAACATACTTGGGAAGAACAAAATATTTTGAGATGGGAAAACATGATAAGCCTTAATGATGACATAATCTATGTGATCAGGTAAACACTGTGCACATTATATGGCTGAGAGGAACCAACAAAATAGATGCTAGACCAACTTGACCTAAAGGTGTACATATTACATGAAATCCCTCTAGTCCAATATTAAAATTTATACCAAGTACACTGCTGTTCTCTGATAGTGTTTACCTTATAGCTGATATGAACATAATTGGTCTTTATCATGGCTATTTTGCACTTAATATGTTGAAATGACCAACTATATATCCTATCCAGCAAAGAATCATAGATATAATAAAACCTTAGTGTCTATTTATTAATGTGAACTGAATTATATCTTTTTTTTTCTCATTGAGTTTAATGGTACATTTTAGGTGTACAGTAAAGTTACATTCATCATTGGGATCTTGTACCTTTACATTTTTTTTTCGTCATTGAGTTTAATGGTACATTTTAGGTGTACAGTAAAGTTACATTCATCATTGGGATCTTGTACCTTTACATGACAGGTCTTAGTTCTCATTTTTCCCCTTGTCCCTGCCCTCCCTTCACCCCCCCCCTCCCCATTTACAAACACTTTATATTCATTTTTTCATTTTCTCATTTTTTTCTTTTCCCTTATTACCTTTCCCCTGCCCTTACCACTTTCCCCACAATTGAATTACATTTTAAAAGCTTGTTAAGAGTGTGTTTTTTAATGAGTGGACAATAGTTTGTACAGTCAGCTCTCTATATCTGTTGGTTCTACATCTGTGCTATCAGGAAAATATGAATCAAAAATATTTAAAATAAACTATCTGTACTCAACACATACAAACATTTTTCTTATAATTAATTCCTAAGCAATGCTGTATAATAACTGTTTACATAGCATCTACATTGTATGAAATATAATAAATAATCTAGAGATGATTTAAAGTACAAGGGATGATATGTATAGCTTCTACGAAAATACAATGTTCTTTTTTTGTAGGAAGAGCTTGAACATCCATGGATTTTGATATCGATGGTGGGCTAGAAATAAATACCACTAATGCCAATGTACAGCTATAAATTCAAATTCAGAGTACATTAGCATGTTAAAATAATCTTTTCCAAACATTCAACAAGCTAGCTACATATTATTTGGAACTATAAACAACCTAATATTTTCCAGAGTAAGTCTAATAAATGTTGTTCTAATAAATTCACAAGCTATCCATAACAGTCTTTCCTAGTTTTTTTTCCTAAAACAGGTATTAATGGCATACAATAGCTGCTAATGGGGTATTGAACAATTGGATAGAAAGGAAGCTAGACTAGGGTGATAGATGCCAATTAGCAAGTACTGAAAGTAGCCACAGGGTGAAGCATGGTACTTCCGCTCACCAATCTAAGAAGCAGTAAAAAAGGATTGTACTCTGAAATAGGCAATATCTGAATTCCTGCCTAGTTGGAGATTTCATGTTGCTTAATCAAATTATAATTAACATCGCATATGGTAGAAAACTTTTCCATTTAAAAAAAACCAAAGGTGATTTTAAACATAAATTATCTTACTAGAATTTTTCCAGAAAATCTAAACATTTTTTCCAAGTGAAAAATAAAGCATGACCATTTGGGAGTAGAAATGAATTTTAGAATATCCCATACTAAAATTTTATGAAGCAATAAAATCTTCTCTAAAAGCAGGCTAACTTTATATTTGCATAGGAAGTATAACCAATGATTCACTCTGAAAACAATGTGAAGGTAAATTTACAATTTAGCTCAGGGTGTGCAGTAGCATGGTGTAATGAATCAAACAATATACAATAAATTTCATGGACAGTTAAGTTTTAGTTTCAGTGGTATAAATCACAGGTGGACTCCCATTACAGGTAGATATATTGTTGGGATAATAAAAACAGTGAAGTAAAAAAGTCTTATTCTACTTTAAGCATCTGTGCTTCAGAAGAAAGAGAAACTCAGTGGGGAAGATAACTAGTGGTGATAAGAACAGAAAGGAACTAATCCCAGTGCCAAAAATAAAAGGAAGAATCAAAGCAAAGCCACCTGTGTGACCTATCTGAACAATCCCAGGGTGAAATGAATCAATCCAACTTCCAATTCATGGCAGAGCTGTCGAAATGCATCTAGAAAAATCAAAGAGAATTGGTAAGGGAGGAGGGAGAGAGAGCCTGCTGGGTAGTTGTTTGATCAAGCTCAGCTTTGCTCCATCAGAAGAGAAAAAAAATCAAACACTTACTGTACATTGATGGAGCATTTATGGATTTTAATTCTACTGAAATGCACATGTTCATTTTGGCTAGGAGAGGAGTCAAACAGATTGTATCACCTAATGCATTTAATCTGTACTTATCAAACATTTAACTCTATGCTTTTCATTGATTTGAAGAGCTGGATATAAGAATTCATAAATAATGTTTAGCAAGTAAAGTCAAATAATTGGAGTCAAACATATACTTGCTGTGTTTGAAGGTTTAGATGCACATCCAAAGCCTAAATAAGCCTTCTTGAGACCATTTAATACAAAAACCAGAATCGAATCCTTGTGTTAGGTTGTATTACAATTTACAGTCTCCCTTGTTCTGGACATTCTTCATGGAGAATTAATGTTTAAGCACAAAATTCGCATGTCTGTAAGTCTTCTGAATCTTGTAAAAATTAACCTTTTAGTAAATCTGCAAGTAAATACGTTTCCAAACAGATAAACACTTCAAGACAATTCAATGCATCATTCTCTGTGTCATGTCATTAAGTAAGGTTTCTATCCAAAAATGCACATGCACTAGAAAAACTCAGAATTTCTTCAAGTATTAAGTATACTGAACAATCATAATATATTTGTTTCAAACTGCTTGATTATTTAAGAAGGTTAAAGAAGGAATAGGAATTATTTTTGAAGGAAGCTGTTTAACTTGATCGTATATTTAGATGGGATTTGAAGAGCCACTATTTAACTTTAGTGGGTATAATCTTCATATAGAGTAAATATAAAAATAATTTTGATTCTTTCACATAACTGTTCAAGTTTATAGTTAAGCATTTGACAGTTCATCACAATCAAAAGAAATATCAAGACAATTAAAAATATATACCTACAAATTTATGATAGTTGAATTTTATTGTTGAGTTTGTTAAATGAAAAACTGTACAGAGTTTAGCAGAGTTTATTTTAGCAAACAATGAGTCACAAGGCAGTTAGCACTCAAGAGAGCATCCGCTAGTAATGTTGGCAATCAATACATACAGAAAAAAAAAGTCATATACAGAAACAGCTGAATCGATTAACTGAGATTTCCCTTATATTGCCTTTTGGCAGCTGTGCCTGGTTGAAGCTGGGATGTTGTGGTTGGTTGAGAGTTAACTATTTATTATAAGGTTATACCCTTAAGACAGCTTTGTTTGTTTCTATACTTAAGTTATAGTTTGCTAAGAAACAATTCAATGGAACCAGATTTAGACCAAATGTAATTTAATCTAACAAATAATTTGACAAGAAGATAACACTGATTGTAGTAGATTTTCAGTAGATAGTGTTTAACCATAAATTATTAAATAAGAAATAAATGGGCCTAGAATCAAATGACAGCTTTTTCACTGTCTAGTTCAATTAGACTGAGAAAGTTACTTTCGCTGAACCTTAGTTGGCTCATCTACAAAATGACTATATAAAGTGTAAATATAAAACAAGATACAATTTTTAGACATGTGAAGCAGAGTAATATTCAATTATTTTAATCATTATTTCTATGCAACTGTACCAACTGATTAATAGCAAAGTACATGTTTCCTGTAGTATGTTGCATATTACCTGATATCACAGAGCAGTCGTGGATCCTATTATAATTTATTTCAGGACAAATTATAATAACTCATTTATGAGAAGAAAAATTATGTTATCTGGACTATTTACAGAATTTTGTAGATGGTTGAGTTGTTTAAATGTCTGTAAATATATGAAAATCTGTGTAGCTTTATTTCATTGATGAGTAGTGCCATGCTAGTTTGAAATGCTTCCTTGGAAGTACTTTTGCATAATTTTCATGAACAGAATTGTTCATGCATAAACTTAATGATTTAATCAAGGAAAACATTGATAAGATTATTAGTAAGATGCTTATACAGAAATTATTTAGTGATCTTTATAGAGAACGTTCAGCAGACTGAAGTCTAGTAGATTTTAGATTCTTCATTTTCTATCAAATGTGGTAACATTAGATGTAAAGAAAATGTGATTGATATGAATAATTTTACATTAGTTTGGATAAACAAAAAGCATGCTAGAAATCAATATTAGTCAGAAAAAACTAGACATCAACCATTTTTAACTTGGTTTACCAGATTTAATTCCATGTGTCACCAGTAATTGATTTTAGGAACACTTGTGACTTGGCAAAATTTTGTCACATATGGGAATGTCCACATATTAAAATTTTATTCAAGAATATGAAAAAAACCTCTTTTCTGTGTCTGGCATTTTACCAAAGTTTTGCAACACAACAATGAGGAAGACATACGTTCTTCCTTTCTGTCAAGCAGGGAAAAGAGAAAAGGAATACAATTTCCAATTTTTATAAGTATATAATTTTTAATTGAATTAATTTTCTTAAATTAACAGAACTTATTTCATTTTTTTCTTCTCAATCTTTATTCTTTTTATTGCCACATATTATACTGGCTATCCATATTTACATAAAAATATTGAATCAATGTATTGATTAAGATGTCTGTCTTGTTCAAAATCTTGGTGAGGGTAGGAAAAGTTCTTAAATTTATGTGTATTTTCATGTGCATAAAATTTTCTCATAGTGATCATAGATGACTATATTAGATATAGTACAGCATTTTGTTCTAATTTTTAAGTCATAAATTTGTGTTGGATTCATTGAAAACATGTTCAATTATCAAGATCATGATTTATAGTGAAGTGCTTAGTAAATACTGAATTCTTTACATGTGCTCATTTTTGACACATTATTCTCTTACTAATATATTTAACTTTCGATTTTTTTAGGGTCATCATTGCATCAACAGACTTGAAGGAGATTGACTTACAATTTTTATTTGCTGAAATGCACAAGATATTGATATTCAATTTATACAAACCTTAAAATATGAATTATCATATGTTTCTTTTCTGTTTTCCAAAATACTTTTATAAATGTTTATATTATATTCTTTTAGAATAAAAATTATGTTTTGATGTATAGACTAATATCTTTATGTAGTTAAGATTTATCATTATTTTTGAGTTGTTTTAGTAGATATAGGATTATAATATTTTAAAATTATTCTTGGGTTAGTTTTCCTGAAGGTGTGTTTTCCAGGATTTTAAAAGTATATATATTTTTAAATTTATTTTTTATTTTTTAATTGAGTTTATTGGTACATTTTAGGTATACAGTACAGTTACATTCATCATTGGGATCTTGTACCTTTACATGACAGGTCTTGGTTCTCATTTTTTCCCTTGTCCCTGCCCTCCCTTCACCCCTCCTCCCCTCCCTGTTTACAAACACTTTATTTCCATTTTAAAAAATCTATTGATATAATATTTGTGTGTGTTTTTGGTCAGTTGTTACAAATTGTATCTTTTCAAACAAATTTTATTATTTTCAGTGTTCTTTGTTCATAGGAAAATTGAACAAAAATTAAAGAAATTTCCTACAAACCCCTTTCCTTCTCAAAGAGAGCCCAAATCCCCTGCCATTTTTGACACCCACAGTAATGGATTTATTAACTCGATCAGCCTATACTGCCACCTCATTATTATAAGAGGCCTTTGTTTATATCAGGACCCGCTCATAGACTTATACTATTTATGGGCTTGTACACATGAATACAATATATATCCATCTTTATAGTAATTACAGAATAGATTTGCACCCTTAAAAATTGTCCAGGCAGGCCTAAAACTTGAGATCCTCATGCCTCAGCCTCTGGAGTAGTGGGGATTACAGGTATGAGTCACCATACCTGGCTCTAGCACTGTTTTTACTAGACGTAGATGGATGTCCACAGAGTATTGTATTCCTGAGGATATAGTTTGAGGAAAATAATTAGATTATGCTCCTCTTTTCTTTTTTCATTCCTTATTTCCAGCACACCCATTCTTTCCAATGGTCCAGTCACAGTACCATAGATGGATTTACTCAACAGGGGTGCATTTAATTTTGAACCCTGAAAACTAAAATTGCATCTATTCATGTGACTTCAGAGACATTTCTTAAAATTGTTTAATTATATTACTTTATTTCTCACAGAAACAATATATACCTTATATTCCCAGATAAAGTGAAATAATAAATTAAAAATAAATATAGAAAAGAAGGCATTTCTATTGTCTGACTTGTTTAACTTCTTTGGGTTAAAAATATATATATATACCCATGCCTTCAGGCTATTCAGAGAAAAATAAAAATGCAAAAGTTAGTAGTTATATTGGGTGAAGTGCGACTAAAGCAGTAGATCATATAATGATTTAATTCAGGTATATTTCAGAATCATACAAATATAAAAACAAACAGCCTACACAATTGTGTCAATAAATGTCATAAATACATTGTATATTTTACAACTTAAATGAATTTCTCTATATATTCAGGCATAAACAAATCTGCATCTGTATAGACACATTACTCAGGTTTTGGTATATACATAATTTTGAACATCAGAATATTGCATGATAATGCCAATCCACAATGGTGTTTAGAGATCACAGAGATGAAAGAGAGCTACAGTGGATTATAGCATCTCTTCAACTGCATTGTTAATGTTTGTCTTAAGAGCCTACACAGGTCACATGTTCTTACTTTATATATATTTAGTATCTTAAATATTTAAAAATAATTGAAGAACATTAGAATAAGTGTATCATACAAACACACTAACTGTTGAAAGAATTCAATTTCTCCAAGCATATTATATATTCTGTCTGAGATGCAGTGCACATCTGGTCATCAATCTTTTCAGAGTCTAAGCAAATTTTATTATGACCCAGAACTTAAAGAGAGTAGGGTCCAATATGACTAATTTGGGAACACTTATGGCGATATATTTGGTGTAATATATATGGCACATCATTCATTAACACATAAATGAAGTAACTACTGACAATTCTGAGAATTTCAGTTCAGGACAGATGGCTTTAAGGTCAATAAATTAAACAGAAATAAACTATAACCATTTAGCTCAGCAGTTCTTAACGTGTTCTGGTATGCACTGTGGAACGAGGTCCTAGTATCTTGGGCTGCTCATATGAGTCCAGGACAATGTATACACCCAAGAACATAAGACTGTGTCACCATGAATGAATCAAATTGGATTTCAAATATTTTACCATTTACTGTGAAAATAATTAAGCAGGTAAGCATCTCATTTAGTAAAAGGTATAGCATTTTCTTATATTCATACAAATGTCTATGTTCTACTAGAGCATTATATAAATGCTTTTTTGTGTGTTCTCATAGTTACTCTTTCCAGCAATCTTATGAAACAGATATATACAGATATATGTTCGTATGCACCTTTTATAGATGGGTTCACACAGGTTAATAAACTGCCTCAGTTAACATAGATAATAAATGCACAGGAAATATCAGAGCTCTATATTTTCTGATTTATTCAGTATAAAAGGACAGGATAAAAATCACTCACATGGATTTCAATAAATTTTTTCAAGTTTAAAAGCAACATTATAACTGCCACCCAAATGAAGGTGTAAATTTTACCTAAAATATCTATATCTTCCATGGACAATGAAAGTTATTACCTGACCTCACTGTCCAATGTTCATGTTCTTTCATCTATTTATAGGGCTTAATTTTCCCTATTATTACTAGTTATATACAAAGGAGTTATATAACCCACATTATTTTGTGTATGTTTGTCTTTGTTTCAGATTTTGTGAGTAAGGAAATTTGAGGGTAATGAGAATGAAATCTCTTGGGTACAACAATTACTAGTATTCCAGCACCGCCCTCAGTGAAATTCACATTATACTTCATTGGAGAGATGCAAGTGAAAAGAACAACTGAGATCCCACCTCACCCCAGAAAGAATGGCTGCCATCATGAAAGCTATCATGAAATCAACCAATAACAAATGCTGGCAGGGCTGTGGGGAAAGAGGAACCCTGCTCCACTGCTGGCAGAAGTGTAGACTGGTGAAACCACTGTGGAAATCAGTATGGAGAGAACTCAAAGAATTAGGATTAGAGGTCCCATTTGACCCAGGTAATCCCCTCCTGGGTATTTTCACCAAAGAATTAAAAGAATCATACTAGAGTGATAAATGTGCACCCATGTTTATAGCAGTACAATTTGTAACAGCTGAAACTTGGAAGCAGCCCAATTGCTCACCAGTAGGAGAATGGATAAAGAAAATGTAGTTTTTCTTTTTTATAAAACTAGAGCTATTTTTATTTATAGTTATTAAATTTGATAATCTATAAATTTAAATCCATGTATTTTAGTCTCAAATTCATGTTATCTAACTGAAATATCTTAAATGCAAGATATATTAATTAAATATTATATCAGTAAGAATCAACTATTAATAGTCTTTTAAGATGTAATCATATAAAACAGTGAGTGAATCCATTCATTTTAACTTTAAAGTGCTACCATTATGCCTAAAATTTTATGTAATTTTCTATAAAGATAATTACTCTACAAAATTCTACATTTAACTTCAATTTAGAGAATTTCACTAGAGAATATTCTATATTCAGTCAGAGACAAACATCTGGTGATTATGCATTTTTTGTTTTTAAGTCATAGATGACTATTTTTCTGTTAGTAAAAAATATTGATTAGTCACCTATCATTTTTATGTCTTCAACATTTTTATACATTTTGTGACCTGTCTTAATATGATTTTATTTCAACATTTATTCAAAAAATTTTAAAGATATTTTTGGACATTTAAAAAATATCATTTAGCAGGCCTGTGAAAATTATTCTGTATTTTGATTGAACATGGGGTTAGAGAGATTTGATTATGTTTACATAGCTAAATCTCCCAATGCTGCAAATGTCTGCCGAGTTATTTACAGTCTTAACACGTTTCAGTGAAGATTTATAGTTTTATTGTATAGCTTTTACATATTTCAAAACTATGCAAGATAAAGTATAATTTTAATAAGATATCTTCTAATATAAAAGTAAGTTATGAATTACTTTATATTGATTACTGCATAATCTCTAAATGGGACCCATATTGCCTGAGTTGGAGTGAGAGAAAGAGAAGAGTTTACAGTGTAAGTAAAAAAACGAATTTGAATTGACTGCTCAAAGAAAACTAGCATTGAAATCTATTTTACTCCCACTCTATTTTATTGTGCTTTTTAAAGAATTTGAAAGCAGCAGTGTTTCCCTAATCCCTAATGGCTTTTTTGTTTTTTGTTTTGTTTTATTTCTTTTTTGCTTTTCCCACTCAGAATAACTCATACTGCATTCTGTATTTAAGTGGCACTGTAATTACGACCCTATTTTTACAATCTGTTTTATAAAATTAATGTTCAGAAGGCTAAGGTAACTGGTATGGAAAACAATAGGCAAATATATTTCTTATAAAAAGGCAAAATCAAATTGGTGAAATGGATTAACTAGAGGATTTTCTACTGCAAAGTAGGCAGTTTTCATAATCCCTGCTTCTGGCAGGATTTTATGCAACTACTGATTTTTGTGTGGTGTCCATTTTGTCTTTTCAAATGGAAATAATCATTATGGCTTTCTTATTTTCTTTTTGGTTTGTAATTACTCACACCATAAGAGGCCACACTCAGATCTCATGAGGGCACCAAGATCCTGGGCACTGATTTGAATATAGCAATTTGGGTAGAATTTTAGGGAAGGGGACATATGCTCATTTATGGATATTCAATTGAGACTATGCCTGAGGTTGGTAGCTGGTCCTTACCATTCTCCCTTCTGCTATCACAAGTATTCATTTGTTTTATGTAGGCATATCATCTGTCAGTTACAAACTGCAGTTTCTTGTCTCCGTTGCAGCTAGGGAAGGCACTATGATTAAGTGCTGGGCTACGAGACAAAGGTACACATATCACTTCTCGTTCATGCCTGTTAGAATTGTGTCAATCCTTCTCTCCATGGTTTTTCTTTTAGCTGAAATATACAAGTGATGTTTTAAGCCATAATACACATCTTAAACCATGTGTATGTAAAAAAAAAAAAATTGAGGATATTTGAAGAGAAGAATATAAGGAGGGTAGGTGTTCCACACCATATACTTGCCATTCTAGAACTGACAGCTTCTACTGGTTTAGGATGCAAAGTCTCACTTCCACTCCACCGAGCTTGAACAGCCATAAGGGCCTCCACAATGTTGGGTCCTATAGCCCAACGAGGCTCCGGGAGCTCGACGGAGGAATGAGAAACCCAGGAAGGAACACACCAGGCTAGATGGTAAATAGATCTTTATTAGTCTGGCCAGACGGCGCTCTCTGAACCAAGTAGCTGGCTCAGAGAGGCCCCAGCTCTGGAGCTGAGGTTCTTTTATAGGGGGGTAAAAAAGGGGGGTTAACATTTTAGGCTTGCAGGCGGGGGACAAAGGTCTGCTGATTTGAGCTGGTGGTCAGCAGCCGCGTACTAGCGTACTAGGCAGTCACATATTTATGAGTAACAGATACCACCTATAGGGTGTCTCAAAGGTTACCAAGACGTTCCGGATGAGCAAACAGCTTGACAATTAACTTGGGGTCTCTAGGTCTAGAGCCACTAACTTCCACATTAATTTGGATCCGGACTTCAAACAGTACAAGATTGCCTTACATTCCTAGGCCAGGGTTAGAAAAAAGGTCCGGGCTATGGCTACAATGGGAGGGGGTTAGAGCACTGTCTCCTAGGCCCTTTGTCATTTAGCACGGGCTTGTAATTTAGGTCTTACACGGGGAAGTTATTTCAGAAGAAAGAATTGTCTGTCTTGCCTAAACACTGTGATTCCTACAACAACAAATCTGTATGCTAACCTCTTTATTTATCATTCAGCATTCAAACTTACTACACTGATATATGTTAATTTTATAAAAATATGGTTTCATGAGTCTCAGTATCAAAAGCTAAGTTTTGTGATTGTGTGCTTATGAGGTATATTTAATTATACTGCTTTCCAAAATATATTATCAATAATAGGGATATAAACAATAACATTGAAATAAAATATTTTATTCTCTTATTTTAAAATTGGAAATTCTTTCTTCATTGTGTTCTTTTGAATTTTGATTGTTATGTATTTCATACTGTCCCATAAGATAACAGTGAGTGTCACCATTTTTACACAAATTGTGCACATATTTTAAAAATGAATTCATGGTTTGGTGCACTTTTCAGACCATCCCAAAACTTAGTGTAAATGATTTATTAGGTGGCACCATAGCAGGGAAACTGCAGAGAAAACATTCGTACAGTAAAGCAAGAAAGAGAAGAGTAGAAATTGAGAAGAGAAGGTCATAGTTTCAGCACAAGCTCATCTCACACTTGATCTCCTAATTACCATCATAGAGGAAGGAGAAATGGCTTCATCTGCAAATATTCAGCACAAGGAGGTAGTTTCATGATTTAGATCATTGATTTAATCATTCTCATATGCCTTTGAACGAATTTTTCTATGGGGCGGCGACTGCACATTACTTCTATGTGGTACTTCCTTGTCCATTGGTCGGGGGGCTAGCTCTCAGCACAAGGCATGGGACAGAGAGAAGGAAAAGGAGCCCTGACTGTCTCCGATTGGCCCCTGAGCAGCCCCTGTGAGGCATGCTCCTCAGCAGTGACACAAAAGTATTTGGCTGGGATGAGACAAAGTGTTGTCCATACCATCTAGGTTGGAGTGACTTAAGAGACCAGGTTAGCTGCTTAGACAATAAAGATGATTTGCACTTTACTGTGAAGCTGGTGACAAAGCTCTTTGGAGGCATTCTCCAAGGAAGATGCTGAGGCTTTCCCAGAGGGGTTTACCATGAGGCTAAATAGATGAGGCTAAGTGGATGTTTGGAGCAGCCACATAGCACTAAACAGAAAACATCTGATGAAGTAAAGCACTGGATTGAAATAATTGGCTTCAGACCAATTTATAGACAATGATATGAAAAAAAACTGTATGTCTCCTATGAATATCAAGCAATAGAAGGTTCTCCTTTAATACTTTAGCATTTTCAAAGTAATTCTTTTCTCTTTTTCCCCCCCTTAGTACTGGGAATCAAACTCAGGGCCTTGTGCTTGCCAGGCAGGCACTGTGCCATTGAGCTACAACCCAGGCCTGTAAGTAATTATTTACAATTTCTAAGGATTGTTTTTAGTTCTTTTGTTTCTTATTAGTGCTTGTTTTCAGTGTATACTGTTTATATTCCTTGTGTGGAGTCATGTATGCATTTTAATTCCTTTTTTCATTCCCCTCGTTTTTCTTCCCTCCCCATCTGTCCATTTTTTGATCGCCTTACCATTTGAAAAGAATCATCTCCATACTTCCTATTATCTATCTTTTATTTGCTCTTTGTTTATAATTTGGGTTTCTCAAGCTTAAGCATCTGAAAAGGGTCTGAAACCACTAGAGGAGGCTGACATTTGGAGGATTCAAATGAGTCAGAGCCTGAAAAGCCCTAAGGCATTCAGTAAAGTTTTCTGGATGCTCATGAAGTGTGTGAATGCTTCCAACATTAACAAGGTATGGAACTTAGAAGCCATTTTCATGAGTTGAACACACCTTTTTATCTGTGCTTTGCTCCACTGGGGGTAATCCCTAGAAACCCACTTTTAGCACGTAATTGTAAGCAATTTTACTATGCCCTCATGAACTTTTTCTATAATGTTTTCTTTTCGCTGAGAAATTTGTAGGTGATAGATAAATTCGCAGCCTGTAATTTAGTTGGATTTTATTGATATTATACCAGTTTAACAAAAACTACCTGTTATTTTTGTCAAAAAATCATCCAGATAAATGATTAAATTAGGGTTAATTAATCTTTTTTAGTATTCAAATCAGATTCAGGAGTTTGTAATTGGTTAATTCAAAGCATGATATTTTCCTAAAAATCGTAAAATGCCTTTAAAACACCTTGATAATATACCAGAGGAATTGATGTTAAAAATATTTATTAGTAGTAAAACATACTGTTTCTACTTTTACATATTTATAATTTCTTAGAATATTGCATTGTAACTAAATATTTCATGATCTCATCATTTTGCCCATATTTATAAAAATTTTCAAATTGCTGTAAATTAACCATAGCTTTATTTTAGAAATGTAAGAATAAAGTATCATGATATTAGTCCTCCTATGATATTGTATAATATAGCTATATATCTGTTGACTCTCTCCGTGAATACAGAATAATCGTCTGTGATGTTTAACACTTTTGGTTAAAATCCCATTTTTTTGGTTCAAGAAATGTGTGTTGACCCATGCACTCTCTGTACTGATTTATCTACTGCACATTTAGTGAACCTCAAATGCTTTTAAAAGAGTTCTGAAGATGCCAGTGAACATCTGAAAGTATTTTATGCTACCTATATTTTTTAAAAGAACTCCTGTTGAAAAAGAGTTTAAATTGTCTAAACTATGAAAGGATTATTTTTCCAACTAGCCAATTTGTGCTCTGTTCCTTGTGCCCTAACTGTATTCTGCAAAATCTTTCTCAGTAATGCAAGATCAATTCTCCTGGTGCCCAGGTAATTAACTCCTCGGCTGCAGCTCACTTGCTAACTCAATACCCATTCTCTTAGTAGATTCTGGGACCTGAGTTTCATCCACCCTAGACTGATCTTTTAACTCAGAGCAGAGTTGTTATATCAACTAGGCTTTATCTCATTTAAAATTGCTCACTGATACACATTTGGAGAAAAGATGCTTCAACAGGAAGTATGGGTGTATTACAGATCAATATTTGAAACTATTCTTTTGGAAGAAAAGCAATGTATATGACATAAAATAAAATGATTTTTCTAAAGTATGTTATGACTCTTATTAAGATATATCAAAAGTTTAAAGACATTGTTCTCAATTTGAGAGAATTATTTTAGACCTTTTTCAAAATATGCTTATGTGCATTTCTAAAGAGGACACAAAGGAGTTTGAAGACAGTAAAAAAAATGTTTTATTATCTGTTTCTCCTGAAAAATAGTATGTTTGATAAATTATAAGTTAAATTTGACTTTTAATAATCCCCTCAAATCCATTCTGTTACTCTTTCTCTCAGAGATAGTAAAGTTCCTCAGAGAGAGAAAACTACCTTTCAGTGCTAAGGGAATAGGAGTCAAATGTTCTTATTCCATTCTGAATATGAAGTAAAACCCACATTCTCATCTGTCCTATAAGGGAAACACAAAGAGAAGACTGTATAATAGCTTAACACAAAATATATAATAGTTGCTTATTTCTTTAATATTAGCTAAGTAGTAACATTGAAAATAATGTTTGTGTGTGTGTGTGTGTTGGAATAGTTGTGACAAAATGATATTAGACTGGAAATGTGAAGAATTTACATTTTAAAAATTTCTTAGTTTTTAAATTCATATTAAAAACAAAGCTTCTGTGGGATGGGGATGTAGCTCAGCAGCACAGCACCTGCTTGCCCTTAGTTTGATTTCCTGTACCTCCCTACCCACCAAAAGAGCAAAGCTTTTGTGATAATGTTCACACCTAGCTTTTTAATATTTTTACCAAGGAGAAGCTCTGTAGTAAAGGTTTTAACCTGGATAATGAATTGAGGGTTAAAGTGTTTTTAGATTTTTCTATTAAAATGCAGTTACATTGAAATAAATTAGACATTTATAATTCTGATTCTAATATATATGTAAACAATATTTACATACTTTCCCTT
The DNA here is from genome assembly GCF_012274545.1 of Fukomys damarensis. NCBI lineage: Eukaryota > Metazoa > Chordata > Mammalia > Rodentia > Bathyergidae > Fukomys > Fukomys damarensis. Next base: position 30,381,540 of record NW_022900917.1, on the reverse strand, counting down.
GATATCATTTAATCCAATTAATATGTTTTTAAAGTTTTTTAAAATCATTTTTATATCAACAAAAGAGGTGATGAAATCATTCAAGACATGGTCATTATATAATAAAGAAATTTACCACAAACTGGTAAAATGTTATGTCAATACATTTTATTTGAAATAAAATTTTATAAAATTATTGACACATAAAAATACATTGGTTAATATTGTCAAGTACATATTTTATATATTCAGATCTATCTTATTTCTAAATTTCTTAATTCTATAAATAAGGAAATCTCATCTCAGGAATAATGTCACTTTTGTCTACATTTTAGAATGAGACAGTAGTTGAGTTGGGATTGCCTTCCTTGTCATTTCACTTCTGTTTTGTATTCTCCCTAATATTACTCATAGATTAATTTCTAGCAAGTAATAGAGAAAGCTAATTGGGTGGGAAATATTAAATAAATAACTGTTAAAATAACTGCTTTATATCTTATGATTTCTTTTTCTCTTTTAGCAACAAGATATTTCAATGTATTAGTTTGTTCAGTACCTTCTCTATTTTTGCAAGTGTTTGATACCAGGCCAACCAAAAACAACTTAGTTAGATATTTCCTGTAAGGAACCTTCCACTTTAGAAGAGAGTTGCACATATTTTTGAGTGGTTGTAATTACAGATACACAATGGAAAATGACCAAATGAGAAAAAAAAAAGATGCACAGTGAAGAATGTCAGAGAAAAATTAGTACTTTTCAACCAATGTCTATTTTAGCAGTAATACATAAGCTTGTACTGCTCAGTTTAGAAATGTATAACATATGGTATGAAATATAAGCAGTAAGCAGGACTTGAAATGTATAAAGGGATTTGTTTCCTGAGCAGCATTTGAAATATATCTGTTTTAAATTTTAGAGTAATTCTGTGTGAGTAAGAAGCTTGATAATTATGATATTTTATAATCATTTTCAGACAGTATTCAGCCTCATATTATGTTATTTTTGATACCAGTTCTGTCTTTGAAACTTATGAGATATAAGCTAACTTGTCTTAAGTTCTTTTAAAATAGAAGGAACAGTACTTAGGCAACTATCAATAACTGGCTTTTGTATCTTACTTTTAAAATATCTCAAGAGATTTCTCAAATATTCATTTTATCATTTCTTTAAATATCATTTTTCATCTGTCAAATTTAGCATATTTTATGTCATATTCTAATTAAACTGGGATTAATTTAAAAGACCTTAAAAACTCTAATATATAATGAAGGCATGCTTTTATATTTTAATTTAGAATCAAAATTCAACATGTTTGAATCTCTACTTTTCTAATACATTATCATTTCTTTCTAAAGTAATACTCACTATCAAAGAAGTATATTCTATAAGCATTGCTATGAGCAATTCAACTGAAACAATGCAATTATTTTATTAATTAACATGTTAACAGCCTATTAGTATGTTAACAGCAAAAATAGTTTTGAAAAACAAAGATATTGTAGTCATAAATATAAACATTTAATTAAATACATCTGCATTTAAAGAAATAGAGAATATGTTGTCATAGTGAGTTTGGGAATACATTTTATCATTTTACTGCTGCACAACATTACAGGATTCCTTTAAAAGAAGGCTGGATATTTGTATTTTGATATATTTATTCCCAGAGTTATGCTTTATGGATAATTAATATACTAAGTTTCAAAGACTTGTACTTATATTTATCAGTCAACATTTCAGCTGGACTCAGACAGTAGCTAAATTAAGATAATTTTTGAAAGGCTTAATGAAGAGACCAGAAAAAGTAAATAAGAATAAAGAAACTGCAGGAAGCATCCCAGCCCTCACAAGCTAATATGAGTAATATAATTATCAATCCTACCCTCTATATAAGAAGCCCAGGAAAGCAGTTATTTTTTGAAATTTCCCATTGAGAAGTCTGCCTTGGAAAGGGATTTGTTGGAGGACATATGTAACCCCAAAATAAGACAGGAAAGGGGCACTTTGGTAATTTCTGTTTCCATTGATATTTTATAAGATCTCCTGTTAGCTAAATCCACCAGAAGCATGAACACATGCTTTGATGTGGTTTATACAAATTAGTCTTTGGTGTAGGATGAATCTTGAGAGATAAACAGAAGAATCAAACAGCAAATTTCAAGAAACAGCCAAATTCTATATTAAATGAACAATAGATGGATTATCTTTAGACCAGATGTATAATACAAATAAACTAAAAGGTTACTAAAAACAAGTGTTTGTCAAGTCAATTCACTCAGAGTGTGAACATGAAATACCACTTAGTCATTTTACTGTTTAATATACTACATGGGGCTGGATTTGTTATTCCCCTCTTTGTAGCAAAATTTGAGAGATGTATACAGGTCCAGTTAGATGTTAAAGTTATATGTGAGCAAGTCAGGTCTACCCATTGCTACCAAACTTTTGGCTTGGATTATGTTCACATAGTGTTCTCTTCTTTATCTCTTTTTGCTCAGTTTTCTTGTATTAAAAGCAGAATTATGTAGAGCCGAGGATTAAGCCCAGTGGTTCTGCCACCTGTCTTGCAAGCACAAGGACCTGAGTTCAATTCCCAGTACCAAAAAAAAAAAAAAAAAAAAAAAAAAAAAAAAAGCAGAATTATGTCAACAAAATGGTTGAACAGGTAGTTTCAAGTTATTTTCCTCAAATCATAGAAACTTATACAGAAACTATTACACCAAATTTGACTTGTAGAATATAGTCAAAATTTAGAACAACCAAGGAAATGATGAATCAAGAAAAGGCAAGAGTATGTGCAGATCCCAGGGAGCAGCGTGGACCAGAGCAGCTCAGTGGCAGGCAGATTCCAGTCATGGCTCCACCCCAAGCCAAAGTCCCACTCAGAAAAGAGATGCACAGGCACGCAGGCTTCAGACAAAGGCCCACCCCATAGTATCAGTGAGTGTGTGTAGATCCTGGGGAACAGCTGTGTGGAACAGTGTGGCACAGCTGCAGGAAGATCCCAGTCAAGGCCCCACTCCAGCCCTAGTGGCTTGGACACACAGGCCACAGTCAAACCCCTCCTGGAAAAGAGCTACATGAGTCCACAAAAAATAGCCAGAGGCTCTCCCCAATACCACTGATAAGCAGGCAGAGACCCTAGCCAGAAGCCTGCTCAGGAAAAAGGAACTGAGGTGCATAACCCCAGGCAAAGGCCCTCTCACAACAGGTATATAGGGGCCCTGGCAAGAGGCACACCTACAAACCATCCCAAGTATACACAGGCCCCAGCCAGAAGCCTACTCAGTCAACAGGTCAAACCAACGCTGTTTAAGAGAGACAAAGAAGGACACTACATCCTTGTAAAGGGAACAATACAAGAGAAAGAGATGACAATCATAAATACACTAATATGCCCAACTACATACAATAAATTCTAATAGACATAAAAATTCAAATGAGTACTAATACAATAGCAGTGGGAGACCTCAATACCTCACAGTCACAAACAGATCAACTAGAGAAAAAATAAACAACAAAATACTAGCACTCTATCAAATTATTGGACAAATGAATTTAACAGATGTTTTCAGAGTGTTCCACCCCATAAAATCAGAATAAATATTTTTTGGCTGAACATGCACAACTCCAAAAGAGACCATATACTCCATCATATAACATGCTTAAATAAGTGCAAAAAAATTGAAGTTATCCCCTGTATGTTATCAGAAAATAGTGTGGTGAGATTGGAGGTCAATAGCAAAAGGAACCACAAGAATTACATAAACACGTGGGAGTTGAACAACACACTTCTGAATAACCAATGAGTCACAGAGGAAATTAAAGAAGAAATCAGACAGCTCCTACACTTAAATGACAATGACAATACAACATATCAGAATCTATGAAACAAAATGAAAACAGTCCTACGTGGGAAATTCATAGCAGTGAATACTCACCTTAGGAAAACAGAGGGATCTCAATTGAACAAGTTGATGTTGAACCTCAGGCTTTTAGAAAAATAGCAGGAAAAACCAAAGCTCATAAAATGGAAGAAATTATAAAGATTAGATCAGAAATCAATACAATGGAGACTAAGGGAATGATACAAAAAAAAATCAATGAAGCCAAGAGTTGGCTCTTCAAAAGAACAAACAAAATTGACAAACCCTTAGCCAAACTTATTCTTTTAAAAAAGGAAAAGGCCCAAATCCATGAAATTAAGCATGAAAAGGGTGAAATTACAGTGGACCCAGAAGAAATCCAGAGGATCATCAATTCAAGAACCTACATGCCAGTAAGATGGAAAATACAGAAGAAATGGACAGGTTTCCTAGATATGTATGAATAACCAAAGTTGAACAATAACCTAAAAATTCTAAACAACCCAATGTCAATCAATGAAATTAGAAAACTTACTTAAAACATAACTAAGAAAAAAAATGGGCCTTGATGGCTTCACTGAAGAATTATACAAAACATTTAGAGAAGAACTACTGCCAATACTCTTTAAAGTCTTCAATGAAATTAAAAGGGAAGTGATGCTCTCAAAATCTCCCTGGAAGCAAGCATCACCTTGATACCAAAAGCAAAGAAAAACCCAACTGAAAAAGAACTATAAGCCAATCCACTAATGAACATAGATGCCAAAATCCTTAATAAGATACTGGCAAATAGAATGCAGAAGATCATCATGAAGATCTTAGACCCTGACTAAGTGGGATTCATCCCAGGAATGCAGGGATGGTTCAACATCAAACACAAATCAATAAATGTAATACACTATATAACAGAGCCAAGGACAAAAGCCATATGATTATCTCTATAGATGCAGAAAATGCATTCAACAAAATCCAACATGCATTTATGATAAAAATCCCTACAAAAAATGGGAATAGATGGTCTCTACCTCAATCTGATGTATGAAAAACCAACAGCCAATATCATACTAAATGGTCAAAAACTGAAATTCTTCACACTAAAATTAGGAAAACACAAGGATGTCCACTATCATCACTACAGTTCAATATAGTTTTGGAAACATTAGCAACAGCAATTAGACAAGAGAAAGAAATAAAATGAATAAAGATAGAAAATGAAGTCAAATTGTCATTGTTTGCGACGACATGACACTCTATATAGAAGATCCCAGGAACTCCACCAAAAGTCTTGTCTTAATAACCAAATTCAGTGAAGTAGCTGGATACAACATCAACACAAAAAATAAGTAGCTTGCCTGTACATGAACAACAGACTCATGGAGAGAGAAATGGGACAAAAAAATTCCTTTCACAATAGCATCCCAAAAGTTTCATTAGAAATCCACCTAATAAATGAAATCAAAGACCTCTATTATGAAAACTACAACTCTCTGAAAAAAGAGATTGAAGAGGATGTCAGAAAATGGAAAAGCATTCCTTGCTCCTGGCTAGGAAGAGTCAATTTAGTGAAAATGGTCATACATCCAAAAATACTACATACATTCATTTCAATTCCAATTGAAATTCCAGCAGCATAATTCACAAACCTTGAGAAAACAATCCAAAAATTCATTTGGAACAAGAAGCGACCTAGAATAAGAAAAGGAATTGTAGGCAATAAAGACAAGGTAGGGGTTATCACAATCCTCAATTTGAAACTATACTAGAAAGCTACTGTGATTAAAAACAAACAAACAAACAAACAATCAAACACATTGTCCTGACAAAAAGATAGACCTGAGGACCAGTGGAATAGATTAGAAGATGCAGAAAAAGCTCCAGACACACTCGATCAACTCATCTTTGACAAAAGAGCCAAATATCTTCACTGGAGGAATGACAGCCTCTTTTATAAATGGTGCTGGAAAAACTGGGTTTCAACTTGCCAAAGATTAAAACTAGGCCTATGTCTCTCACCATGTAATAAAGCAAAATCAAAATGGATTAAAGATCTATATATTAAAATAGATGCACTAAATTGGATGGAAGAGAGGTTAGGGAGAACTCTTGAAGACATTGGTATGGAGAAAATTTTTATGAGCAAGACCTCAGTTGCCCATGAACAAGCACAAACAATCAACAGGTAGGATATATTCTTATTAAAAAGCTTCTGCATAGCAGGAGGAAACACCAAGAGGGTGAAGAGATATCTCCAAATGAATGTGGAAAAAAATTTTCAGCAGGTGTTCATCAGATAAAGGTCTACTATCTAAAATATATAAAGAACTTAAAAAAAATCAGACACCCCAAATTTAAAGATCAATAAATGGATATCTGAAAGTAAGAGCCATTTCTCATACAAAGAAGTAGAAATAGCAAATAAACATATAACAAAATGCTCAAAATCATTGGTTATTCAAGAGATGCAAGTGAAAACAATGCTGAGATTCCACCTCACCCTAGAAAAAATGGTTGCTATCATGAAATCAACCAATAACAAATGCTGACAGGGATGTGGGGATAGAGGGACACTGCTCCATTGCTGGTGGAAGTATAGACTGGTGCAACCACTGTGGAAATCAATGTGGATATACCTCAAACAACTAGGATTGGAAGTCCCATTTGATCTAATTATTCCCCTGTATGGTGGGTATCTTCCTCAAATAATTAAAAGAATCACATCGCTGTGATATATGTGTAACTATGTTCATGGCAGCACAGTTTGTAATAGCTAAAACTTAAAAACAGCCCAATTGCCCATCAACTGAGGACCGCATAAAGAAAATGTGCATTTTTAAAAATAAAATGGTACTGCTCAGCCATAAAAAATGAGAAATTAGAGACATATATAGCTAAATGGAAGCACATTGAGGTGACACTCATAAGTTAAATGAATAAGAAATACATGTGTAAATACCAAGTAATTTCTCCAGTGTGAGAAACTGAAAATGTAAATAAGGATTAAAATGTATAATAGTAGTGTGAAAAGAGAAGAAAAGGGGAAATTGGAGGGGTAGGGAGAAGGAAAGAAGGTAATGACATTAATATGAGAAAGTGAAAAAGTGGAAACAAAGTCTTTGTAGATAGGGAGGGATGGAGGGTTTGAAGGTAGGGCAGGGGAATGGAAAAGAAATAATAACCAGGATGTAGTATGTGAAGGTGCAAATTTCCAATGATGAATGTCATTATATTGTATACTTTAAATGTACAAATAAAATTGATTTTTAAAAAAGAAAAGGCAATTTCAAAATGATAAGAAGACTTTATGTATTTTTTCTTGGTCTCCTCTAACTTCTCAGTCTTGAAAGTTGAAGTCTCATTTTGGGATCTCTGTGCCTGGTTCTAGAAGTAACAGATTATACTTTATTTCCAAATTATTGAGTTTGTTCTGACCTGTCTGAGGATTCCCAAAAGGATTCATAAAAAAGTAGACAAAACAAATTTTATTTGGCTTTGTCTAGATCAGAATTCAGGCCAGAAAAATGTTGAGATGCACTTGAAAACTTTAGGTCAAAGTAACAACTCTCAGATGCAGGGGACAAAGGACTAAAGTCTGTTTTGACTGTGTAAAGCTCAGGAGTATAATCTTGAAAGAATTTCTTTGGGAAAATATGACATTCAAAAATACCTCTATGTCAGTGAATTTTAAAGTCCATAACCATGTTTATATATAGAGAGAGGTATACTCAACAAGACCTATAAAGACTTTAAACTTACATCATACAATTATTTTGGAAAGTCCCATCATAAATTGAGTTCTATAGTATTCAACAATTCAGATAATAATAAATATATAAACAAAACTCACCAGAACAGAAAAGCCTGGAGTAGCAGAAGAATCTGATTTCCAAAGTTAGGATATTAAAATCTTTAAATACTTAGATTTTAATGAAAATGTTTGCAAAGTGTAAAAATAAACATAAATAGATGTCCCATTCAAAGAAAAAAGTTAGAAACTTTCCTTAAGTAAACAGACATGGGATTTATTAGACTGACTTACAACATTCATCTTAAATATACTAAAAATAACCAAAAACAATGAACAAAGACAAAAACATTCACAGAAATATATATTATCAAAATGAGACCATCAGTAAAGAGATAAATTGTGGAAAGGAATGAAGCAAAAATAATGGTGACCAAAAAGTAAATGAGATGAAATGAAAAATTCACTTGAATGGTTGATGGTAGATTTAAGAAAGACAAAGAAGAATCAGCAAAATTGAAGAAAAGAGAATTGAAATTGTCAAGTTTGTTTTTTCAGGGATTGAACCTGGGTCCTTGCACTGGCAAGGCAGGTGGTGGAACCACTGAACTAAATCCCCAGCCCTGAAATTATCAAGTTTTGAGAACAGATAATTAAAACACAGAAGTAAGCAAAGATTAAGAAGCCTGAGAGATACAGTCCAAAGAAACAAAATGCATGCATAAAAATCCCACATAAAAATGAATTATTAAATCATGTGGAGATCTTCAAATTTTTTAAAATTATAGTAAATGACACTTTGCCATTATTCTCATACAAAATAATCCTGCCTCATTTTCAGCACACTCATCCCATTGTTATTGCCACTTTGTGAACCAGTATAAGAAATCCTCTCTCATGAATGTATGGCTACCTCAATATCCTCAATCAAAACTATTTACCTGTCGTAGTCCTCTTGACTGTGTAAGAGCCAGAAGATGCACGATGCTAGGTATGGTAAGATAAATGATGACACACTGTAATGTTTTTATTTGACATAAATTTCAATAAACTTAAATTCACTTAGGAAATCAAGGCAGCTGTGAAAAGACAGAAACGAGGACCTCCGGAACTCTCACCAAGTGGCGAGAGTGACGAGACAAGTGTATTGTGAGAGGGAGTATGTTGAGGTGATTTAATGGCAATGTGTGCCTACAAATTGTTTTAATTTAAACATTCACTCATAGACTTCCCTTATCAGCGATTGCTTTAGATGTAAAAAGATAAACTCTTCAATTATAGGGAATAAATGTGCAGAAGACTTTCAAAAAAGAATGAAAAAGAATGTCTAATACTATGTCATCCTTGATACTTAAGATAAAACATTAAAAATACACTATACATATTGAAACTCCCCCCAAATCTGTGAAACTAAGGAGGGAGGGAGGAGACAGGAAATGATTTGGAAGGGGGTTGATTGAAGTATTTTGTGTGCATGTGGAAATCTGCCAAAATAAAACCTATCAATTTCTATAACCAATATACCCTTATTTTTAAAAAGTGAGAAGGAACACCAACCCCACAACAGAAAGGAGGAGGGGTTTATTTTGGTTTCCAGTTTCAGTCCATATTTGGCTTGGCCAAAGGCAGAAAATTCATGGTGGAAAGATCTGGCCAAAGAAAGATGCTCCACTAATGAATATAGCTCCCCATGATCCAATCACCCCTCAAATGCTCTATCTCTGAACACACGAGAGATCTGAGGGACAGACTGCATCTAAGTATAGGAAAAAGTATAGCAGGAATTTAGATGGCCCTTGCTGTCTACAGATTCTAAACATATAATTTAATCTTTTTGCAGATTGAACATATTTGGAAAAATTTCAACTTTATTGAAAATGTAACAATTTTTCTTATAATTCTCTAAATAGTGTGGTATAATAACTAGTAACATAGTATTTACATTGCATTAGGTGTCATAACTAATATAGAGATGCTTTAAATACATAAGAAGATGTGTGTAGATTATACCCCAAAATGACAAACCTTTTCTATGAGATACTTGGGCACTCAAAGAGTTTTGGTATCTGTAGAGAGGGTCCTGTGGAGAGAGCCAATCAATTCCCTGCAGTTTTGCAGGGAAAAACATATATTGGAAATAAATGTATGGAAAAAATACTCTATGAAAGTGATAATAAAAAGAAAGCTCCATAGACATACCAGAATCAAACTGTAAATTAAAAGTGGTTACAGGAGATAAAAAACACTTTTTGTATTGATAAAAGAGCTAGTTCATAAGACAATGTAACATATGTAATACATGCAAAACAACAGAATGTCAAATTATATAAAGCAAACATTTACAGAATTCAACAAATGAATAGATAGTTTTTACAAGAAGAATTTGAGATTTAGAATACAATTTTCAATAACATAGAACTACCAGACAGAGGATTGGTAGGAAATAGATGATTTAAATGACACCATATATGACACCTAACATGTACATATATAAATCACCTCACTTAAAATCAATGGACTACACATCCTTCTTGACAATACACAATATTATCCAGGCTAGACAAAACAAGCCTTGATAGATTTAAAATTACTCAAGATATCTTCCATAACCAATAGGATAAAATTAGATTTCAAAAACAGGGAAAACTAAAAACTGCTCATCTATATGGAACATAACATAATCTTAAACAACCAATGCCTCAAAGAAGAGATCATAAAAGCATTTAAAAATAATTTAAACTGAATTCAATAATGGCATAATATTACAAAACTTTCGTGATTCTGCAAATACAGTATTCAGAAAAAGACATAGCTGCACATGCCTACATTTAAAAAGAAGACACTTCAAATAAAAAATCAACTTTACCCTTGAGGCTTCAGAAAAAGAAGAGCAGATTAATCCCCAAAGTAAGAGGAAAAAAAAATTGTAAGGAGTAAAATAAGATAAGTAAAATAAAACATAGAAAAACAACAGAGAGGAACAATTAAGCCAAACATTGTGGCAACAAATCCCTTTCATATTTATAGAAAATTTTCTAACCATTTTAATGATTGAATCTCACATACTTCTATTTTTTCAAAAAGAAAGCAAAATTAAAATATAAATATGCAGCACAGTAAAATTCTTAAAACATAAATTGTTGCCAAATTAATCTCTAGAGAATCATAAATACAATGTATAAGTTCATCTCAACTAGGAAACTTCACTTAATACTGAGTTCAAAATTGAACATAAGATTTCTGCCAAATTTTCCAAGTTTTCAATGAAGAAAGTTTTGATAAATTGGTTTCTAAATGTAAAACACTATGCACTGACAAAATAAGGCACGAGTTTTTAAAATGAAAGCACAACTCTGACCCTGACATTCATTTCTACATGTTTTAGATTCTATCAGAAATTCAATAGAGAGTTTGTTAGATGGATGCACTTGTATCATTCTTAAATAAATTATTTTTCCAACTTTGGAATTAAATATTTACTCTGAATCATTTATTAATGTATCATTCAAGTATTGAGTAACAATTCCAAATTAAGAGACATCCCTTCTTTGGTTAAACATAATACTGTTATAATTCTTAATATAATGATTATAATGATAGTATCATTGAGAACTGTTCCTCTTCAGATGTTGGTAAATAAGGGAAAGAATGAATAATAAAAAAGAGAAGAAATTGGAAGGAGAAATAATTGAATCTGTGCACCACATTCAAGATACATATAAGACATATAAGCAAAATGAGTTGTCTAAGGTTATAAAATGAGTTGTCTATTTATTATTTTAAGAAAATATTTTGAAAAAGTTATTCTCCAACAAAGTCAAGGATTCTTTGTGAATAATTAAATATATTAACCTTTGATATGTGATTGCTTAAAATATATTTTCCTCTTTCATACAGACAACAATCTTAAATTTAATGAAGAACAATAAAATTATGCTGTTTCAAGAGCAGAGCTCTTTTAATTGTACTGGAAATCTAGTAACATGTGAGAATATTTCACTATACTGATGCTGGTAATATAAAGAATAACTTTTGGAAGAAGGTATCTTTCAAAGGATTTACAGGACTTTACCAAATAGCAGAATGTTGATCTCTTTCTAAATTTTGAGTTCTAGAGTAGGCATCAAAATTTTATATATGGTACTAATATTGACAGAATATTCATAAATATAAGAAAATTTTAATAAACTGATTTTAAGTAATATCCTAAAAGCATATTGTTCAGTACAATGTCTTTTTGCTTTTAGTTTATCTGATTTACTGAATTCAACTGAAGATATTTTAAGCTACTATTACATATGATTTAAGATGGTGTCAACTTATACAATAAACTAATATTTTTTATTACAACATTGAGTATATGATAAATATATTTGGAAGTTTTATCTTCTGTTAAGTTGAGTGAATAATTTTGACATATGTATTTTTTCTTGGGTGTGTGTATTGTTACTATAAACTACATGATTCTATGTAGAAAAATTGAAATAACATAAACATTTTTGTCAATTTGTGCTTTCATCACAGAAAATAACTAAAGCTAATCCTGTATGAGCAATTATGTTAAGTGTTATATGTTTTGTTAATGATATTAAGAATATTTAATACTTAATACACATTAAGTAGGGCAAATAGGGTAAATATGCATTAGACTGAATATTTATTATAGACAAATCCATGTAATTATATTAGATTTGAATTTATACTGACTGAATATATCCAGGTTAAGTTTAATTGTACTACTTTAATAAATAAGAATGAATACTTAATTTATTTTGCATATATATTGAGACTAGCTCAACTTACCAAAAATAACTTAGCATAGCTAGTATATAGTAGGGATCAATCATATTTTACGTATTTTCCTTGTTCTGTCATTTAATCTTAAAAACAGCCCTACAATGTGTGGATAGTTGTTTCCTCCAGTTTACAAGTACAGAAACAGAACAGAAAATCAATTTGGAAAATCATGAAGATGGTAAAAGCAAATGCAAAATCATGTATTCCAACTTTAGAATTCACATTCTATAGCAAAGTCTGCAGGACATTTTGTTTTATACAGTTATACTTTTAGTTACATTAAGTGACTTTATTAGCTCCCAACCTAGTATAGGCTTTGAAAACTGTTCATTTAGGGAACAATCTTTGGATTAAGTATTTTCTTAGTGAAACAACTTGAAACAGATAAATGTTTTTGCTTGCAGTTAACAGATCCTGCAATTTGACAGAATTATAATTTATCTTATTGCAAATAACTTTTTCTCTCTCATTTTTAGTTGACATAGGGGAAAATCAATGTATTTTAGGTAGGATACATTTTTATATCAGATTTGCAGGTCTGTACAATTTATAGAACTCAATGTTTCTGATCCTAATTTTTCTTCATTATAAACACAAGAATAATATATCAATTACACGCCTTTTGCAGAAACAAATTTTAAACATTCTTGTATAAAGGCGTTCATCAATTGTTTGGGCTAAGAATATTGGGAGCCATTCTACACAATTTGGGGGGAAAATATCATTTCACAATTAAATTATGATTAGGGAGATCTGACCTCTCAATAATCCTTTGATGCTGTGATGCTGAAGGGCAAAATTACATCAGCCGAAGACATCTTAGCTTTTTTAAGTAGAAAGGTTTCACTTGAGGAGGACAAATTCCTTAGCAGCTTAACTCATCCCACTTTTGTAAGAACGCTTGCTCATCTCACCATCCTAATAGATATAAACTCCTCATTGATCTGAGATCCTCATCAGCATAAGATCCTCATGGTCATAAGATTACTGCTACCTTCCGAGTCATCTGATGTATCCTCCAAGTCATCTGAAACTTCCTAGGATTATAAAATCCTTGTCAATTTAGGATTACTGCCACCCTCCAAGACATCTGATACTTCCTCTGATTCTAAGATTCTTGTCTATTTAGGATTTTCACCACCCTCTGAGTCATCTGACATCAATATGAACCCCACAACGAGTGGCAAGATTGGAGTGTCCTCGTATTTGCTGCCTAGAGCAGCACTGACTAGGTCTAAAGCTCAGCTTCTTCTCTAAGTCTCACTTCTGTCTTTATTCTTTAATTCACTTTGTGTTGTAGTGACTCACAGGAGACCCGGACTCACTGCAGGGATTTTGGCAATGTCTCTTTTCCCATTCTCTATACAAGAAGACACTAATAAAAAGAATCTATCCTTCTCAATAATGTTCTTGTATGTTTTATTTGTGTCATGTTGGAATTAGTAATGGCTATAAAATTTAGATTATTATATTGAAAATATTCTGAAATATATGGGAAAATGTAGCTCTTAATGATTCATATTCCACAGTTTCTCATTAAAATGCTCATGAAAATATTTCAAGGAAAACATGTCTA
>NW_022900917.1:30353594-30366859 GCF_012274545.1 Fukomys damarensis | reverse complement strand
GAAAATTTCTTTTTTTTTTTTTTTTTTTTTTTTTTTTTGTACCAGGGCTTGAACTCGGGACCTTGCGCTTGCAAGGCAGGCCACCGAACCACTGAGCTAAATCCCCGGCCCTAGAAAATTATGTTCTTGATGAACAAAGCACTAAATGCAATCCACCCATAATGGAAAGTCTTATTGAATACATCGCTGGAAATCAAAAGTTGCAATCCATAAGATCAGCCCTTTATAAATCCTGAAATCTCTTTTCCCTTACCCAAACATAGTCTCTAATGGCTTGTTCGTGCTTACCAAAGTGTATTTCTTGGAACACTTGGAGATAATGAGTGATTAAAAAATGAAAGTCTGAGTGCAAAAATGTTATTATATTATATATTCTATATTATAGTTTAGAATACCTTAGTATAACTTTAGGGTAAATATGGATTTATTGGAACTAGATTATTTTCACTTGCTTTCAAAAGAAAAGGCTGTTTATAGGGCATAGAGGAGGCAATTCCCTACTTACTGTGTATAATATTCACACTAAACAGAAAATAAAGATCACAGGTCACTTTTTAGTGTATGATTTTGATTATCAAACTAATCAAATAGGGACTTGATAGTAGCAATAGATAAAGTAGTATTAAAATTATCTGACTAGGAACTGCTAGGGTCTCCCATATTAAAGAAATCAAAATGCATAGAGGCAGAACCACAGAAATAAATCCAATAAAACAAAATTGAGTCTGAGTGCTCATGAAGAAATCCAGTGCTAATACAAATGCTTTTAATGAAATATTTAAAAAGAAAGACGAGAGAGGTTTTCTTAGAAGTACTTTTTAAAAACAGCACAAGAGTTTATTCCTTTGTTCAGGAGCATCAATATAAAGAGTCCATTAACGTGGACCTTCAAACCCAGACCAAGAAAAGCTGATGAATTTTGTTCGTCTGTCACATGAATACCTGTTTCTTGATAACATTGTATGTCAAGAGCTTTATAGTGTTGTGTAGCCTTGGACTGATCAATGACTCCAAATTGTACTTCTACTATACTTGATGTTATTACTATCTAAAAATATTATTAATATTTGAATGCTTTGTAAATATACATTGCCCACAGGAAATAGTTATTTTATTTTTGCCTTCATTTAAACCTTTTAGGTAATGTTGCAGAACTGAGTCCAAAGAAATCTTGAAGTCAAGTCCATTATACAAATTAAAAATCTGCCTCCATCTCATGACAACTGGAATACTATTGAATCTTTGACTAATATACTGATTTCAAATGCTACTTCATTCCAATATCAGGATAGTAACTTAGACATGTTTTCTGAAATAAAGTGAATTTAATTTAAATCAACTAATTTTGTTTTATGTAAAATTCATTACTTAAATCTTTATTCATTGTACCATGGGTGTAGTTCAATGATAGAGTCCTTTCCTAGCATGTGCAAGCCCCTGATTCCATTGCTAGCACCACTAATACTAAAAATTGAGTCTATAATACTTAAAATAAGGTTTTCTTATTTATTAAATTTATTTTAATGATCAAAGTCATACAATTTAATGACAAAAGCTGTTAAAATAATTGTACTAGAAAATTACAAAACATTAATAAAAATATATTGAATGAAAAGCATCAGTAATGTAATGCACTAAAACAACATGAATGTGATTTGTCTTAATTGTGATTCTGACTTGTAAACTATATTTGGCACATCATTTGGAGTCCACTTGGCTGGATTTTTGAGGATAGGTCAATCCTCTTGTAATACTAGTCATGTACTATACAAAGATATTAATAGAGGTAATAATAGCACTTGTAGAAGATTTTCAGTTCCTACAAGGAAGATACTTTAAATTTAAAAATAAGATATTAATAGAGGTAATAATAGCACTTGTAGAGGATTTTCAGTTCCTACAAGGAAGATACTTTATTAATTTAAAAATCATTTCCTTGAGATTTGAATGTATATCTCAATATGAAAATAATCAAATTTATTTTCAAATTTATTTTATCAATTTAGAGGTGCTAAATTCTCAAACACAAGGCCAGCAAGCAGATATTTACAAGAAGTACAATGATCAACATTGATTATGATATCAGGACAGAAAATATTATCCTAATATTTGTTAATAATAATGTCCACATAACGTTTCCAAAGTGAGCAAAGAAAACAAGACTACATGTTGATCTTAAAATATTTGTTAATTAAGAAAAATCAACTACATAACTCAGTGGTTTTAGTTTACTTCCAGTAACTTTATAGAAGATAATATTTCTTGGGCCAGGTGTAGTGGTGCATGCCTGTAATCCCAGCACTCAGGAGGCTGAAGCAGGAGGATTGCTGTGAGATTAAGAACAGCCCAGGCTACATAGTGAGTTCCAGGTGAGTCTCAACTACATAGTGAGACCCTGTGTCAAAGAAATATATATATATATATGTTTCTTGTAGATGTAGAGACCTACAGCACTGTGCTGGTTGGTGTGTAGCAAGCTATTCTTTCTCAGAATAGAGATAAAAGAGTACCAGTGTGTACCTACTGATGCACCTTCCTTCTTTTTACTTTTAAATTTTTAAAAATTTGTTTGTTTACATAAAAATTTTTAAAAATCTAGATCTCTGGAATACACGCTTTGTGAGTGATTTGGTTGTAAACTGACAGCATGTCTTTTCCTTTTTATGAAGTGGGGATGAGCTAGTGCTGCAACCATATTGAAATGAATGTAAAGTCTTCTAAAATTCAGTAGGAAAGCTAAAAATGGAGTCCTACCAGCTATTTGAATTGAAAGTCAAAGCTCTAAATAATTGAAAGTGAAATTTTCATACTTAAGATCAAAATGAATGCTGCTTCACTCTGCCTTTTGGCTTACACTTAACCTAGTAGTGACTGACAGTGCAGGGAAACAGATTTGGGGAAGCACAGTTCAGCTTAGCTAAATTGAACCAACTCACAAAACAAAAGCTCTGGACTTCTGAAATATGTGGAGCAGGATTAGCATACTTAGCTTCGTAAAGAAAACAGGGCATGAATTGGAACAACGGCAATAAAAAAGAGAGAGCATATCTAAGGCCCTGGGTCTTCTCTACAGGAAAACTAAATAAAAAATAAATAAATAAGTTGGCTGTAATATCCCACACACACAACTTGATCTATATCTGCAGCATCACATAGCCTTGAAGATCATCAGCTCCATTCTGAGTTTTGAAAAGAGAAAAACTGTTTTTACACATTGAATTTATTTGTGTCCTGTCTCTTTCAAATGTCTACATAGGCCATTTCATCAGTAACCTTCTATCTTTTAAATAGGTAGCAATGAAATCTAGAAAGTAATAGATTAACATCTTCTGACTCAATTCTGGCTTCTATGACACTTTTAAGAAATTTAATATGTGTTCATGACCTGAACTGTTCCTGAAAGTCATCACAAGCTTATTCACAAAGGATAAAGAGCAGTACCGCAGAATTCAGTGATCTACTCACAGCATAGAAACTGCTGATTAAAGAGACAGAATAAGAGGCTTTTGTTTTTTCCTCAGCTCCTGCCAGTCAATGCCAGTGTAGCTCAGACTTGAAGATCATATGTCTGAGGGCCAGTTATTGATAGCTTTTGCAAATTTATTATGTTGATGACCAGATATGAACTATTCTTAATAATATACGAGCATTTCTAATTCATCTGATTCTGCTATACATTTGTTTATCAATAAGCACAAGTTTAAAAGTGTTCTTTTCCTTAGGAAGATCTCAAATAAAATTTGGTAACTGCATTGCTGAATAGGTTGAACTGAGGTAGGGAATAAACATGAAAATTAATTAGCATGTTCTAAGTGACTAGTACATACCAATCTCAACCTCAAGTTATATTAAAGTGAATTAAGAATTACCCCAGCCTCAGAGAATTTCACTTAGGAAATAAGACATGAATGAAAATCAGAATGAACTGTGATATTCTCTAAGACTCCTAGAATTCTACATTGGGATTATATAACTTTACAGATCATCAGTTTCTTTCTGAGTTCTGTAAGAATTTGAATTTTTTAAACTCAAATTTTGACTTGTGGACATTATTGTTAATGGAATAAGACCCATCGATTTATTAAAAATAGTATGCCTCTTACTGGCAGTATTAAAAATAGAATCTTAAAGGAAGTGTTACTGAAAGCCAATAAATACTAGTTTTTGAAACTAAATTTAACAACCCTTTTATGGATATTATCTTTTGTTCAAATAACCTAGGCAGTTATGATTTTACTAAGATTTTGGTATATTTTAGGTATACAATACAGTTAAATTAATCATTGGGATCTTTTACCTTTACATGACTTATCTTTGTTGTTATTTTTTTCCCCATTTACATCCCTCCCTTCACTCCTGCACCCTGTCCTGTTTACAAAGGCATTGTTTCCATGTTTTCCCTTTTCTCATATTTTTTTCCTTTTTACCTTTCCCCTACTCCTCTCACTTCCTTTACTCTTTTAGACCCTTTTTTCTGTTACAAAATATAAATTATACATTTTTATCTTTATTTGCATATTTAGTTTTTAACACCAGAGAAGCAATATGATATCCACATGTGTGACTTATTAACTTCACTTAAGAGATCTCAATGTGCACCCACTTAGCTATAAATATCTCTACTTTCTCATTCTTTATGGCTAAGTAGCACTCCATTTTATAAAAACAACCACATCTTCTTTATCCAGTATACACTTGATGGTCAAATGGGCTATTTCCAAGTTTTAGGTATTACAAACTGTGCTGTTATAAATATGGGGGAGCATATATCTCTGTGGTATGATTCTTTTACTTGTTTTGGAAAGATACCCAGCAGAGGAATAGCTGGGTTAAATGGGAATTCTAATCCTAGTTGTTTGAGGTAACTCCATGTTGATTTCCACAGTGGTCGTACCAGTCTGCACTCCCACCAACAGAGAAGAAGGGTTCCTATCTACCCACAACCCCACAAGCATTCATTATTTCTTGATAACAGCCATTCTTTCTGGGGTGAAGTAGAATCTCAGAGCTGTTTTCAACTTTATTTCTTGCATGACCAGTGAGAATGGTCACTGTTCAACAAAGAAGTTGAACATTTTTTCATACATTTATTTGCTTCTTTTACTACTTTGGGAAATGTCTTTCATTACAGATGCCCATTTTTGAATTGAGTCTTTATATTTGGGAGTCTGATTTTTGAGTTCTTTATATATTCTAAATAGTAAACCTATGTTTGAGGAACAGCAGGAGAAAAAATTTTCCCACATTGAAGGTTATCTCTTAGCTCTGTTGGTGATTTTTCTTGCAGTGCAAAGAATTTTTAAAATGATAAAATCCCAGTTGCTAATTCTTTGTGCTAGTTCCCATGCTACTGAGACTTTGTTCATAAAGTCTTTTCCTACCCCAGTGTCTTCAACAGTTCTACCTAACTTATCTTCCATCAAGTTTAGTGTTTCTCTTTTAATATTTAGATGTTTAATCCACTTGGATTTTATTTACTTTATGGTGAAGGATATGTGTCTAGTTTTAATTTTTGGCAGGTTGAAATCCAGTATTTTCAACACCATTTATTAAAGAGACTATCTTTTCTCCAGTGAGGATGGTTGGCTCCTTTGTCAAAGATGAGGTAGCTGAGTAAATCTGGAGTTGTTTCTGTGTCTTCCAATCTGTTCCACTGATCCTCAGGTCTTCTTTTTTTGCCAGTGCCATGCTGTTTTTATCACAGTGGCTTTGTAGTATAGTTTCAAGTTGGAAATTGTTTATACTCACTGCCATGTCTCTGTTGTCTAGAATGGCTTTTGCTATTCTAGGTCTCTTCTGGTTCCAAATGGATTTTTGGATTATTTCTGTAGTTCTGTGAAATATACTATTTGGATTTCAATCGGGATTGCATTGAATAAAAATACTATGTGGATTATTTGTTTCTCAAATATGGTGATTATTATTGATATTTTAATGCAAATGTTTATATTCATAAAGATCATTATATGTAGGCTGCTTACAAGGAAGTATACTTATGCATAATCTATATATACCACGTATTATATATATTTGAAATGCTTAGTTTTTTCCCCAAAGTTACATCACTTCTAAATGACGTATTTTCAATTTTTAACATTATTTGGTGAGTATTTCTGTGTTGGAAGAGACATGTGGAGATGAACCTGTTGTCTTTAGAGAATACTATAATGCAATTACTTTGTAGCAATTAAATTGTGTAAATAAGTGGTCAACTAATAGTTTTAATCACCCTTTTCATTTTATACTCCACTTTAATTTATGTCTTAAAAATAAATATAAATTACTATTTTAATAAGATAAATAAAATAATTTTGTAAGTTGATGTGAAGAAAACAGGGACAAGGTATAGTTTTGAAACAGAAGCAGATTTTTGGAATTTTCTGTTTCTTAGACTATAGTGTTAAATACAAAAACCATAAAAATCATCAGATTCATTCATAGGAAAATGATACATATTGAAGATATACTCCTAAATGAAATAAATAAATCACACATGTGTAAATACCAAATAGTTTTTCTGGTGTAAAAAACTATAATAGTGCATAAGATCCTAATGAGATAATTGACAATGTGAAATGGAAGAAAAGGGCTAAAGGTGTAGGGAAAGTGGGAAGGGTAGGGGAAAGGTACTAAGGGAAAAGAAAAAAAATATGAGAAAATGAAAAAATGGAAATAAAGTGTTTGTAAATGGGGAAGGGACGAGGGGGTGAAGGGAGGGCAGGGGTATGGGGAAAAAATGAGAATCAAGACCTGTAGGGCTGGGGATTTAGCTCAGCAGTTCGGTAGCCTGCCTCATAAGGGCAAGGACCCAAGTTTGATCCCTGGTACCGAAATAAAGACCCATCATGTAAAGGTACAAGATCCCAATAATGAATGTAACTGTACTTTATACCTAAAACGTACCAATAAGCTTAATTTTTAAATACACATAAAAGTAAAAATCAAGTTTTGAAAAAACAGATTTTACCCCCAAATAAAAATTTAACCCTGTACAACTTTTTATAATAATTCAAAAATAATTCAATGGATTTTATGACTTTTATATTCAATGTTAATTCAAATATTAAAATTCTACCTATACAATTAATGTAAAAATTTTTAGATTCTGTTCAATTTTATATTATTCTATTTATTAGCATATGTCAGCACCATTTTGACTTAATTATTACACAAACACAGTCTGTAAATATTTCTCAAATTAGAATTACTAATCTGTATGTTGGTGATGTTAACTTCTCTTTGGCAGAATTTTGAAACAATTACAAAGATAACTCATCTGATATATATATATAGATATATCTATCTATCTATCTATCTAAATAGATAGATAGATAGATAGATATATATAAATGTTAGGAAAAGAGAGCTCTTTACAGTATTACATAAAGATAATGATTATGGTCATTTTGTTTAATTTTTAATTTTGACTTGAAAACAAACATTGTATTTTTGAGGAAATAAATACATGCTTAATGTTACACTTTTACCAATACTTAGGTCGAGTGCACTGATTATGCAGAAATAACTTTTATTGATATACTGTACTAAAATTCAAAGAAAATTAAAATGTAAAGTTATCACTTGTATTAATTTATGGATACTGTCCATGCAATTTAGAGTTAAGTCCAGAGATTCTGGCATACAGTCCAGTCCCATTTTCCTGAAGTTAACTTAAAAATATATTTGTGAATAATAGTATCTTCCAAATTAAATGGCAATATCTATACCTTCATTTATATTCATAGATTCATTTTTATAAAATATAGAAGCTAAGTAAATCCATAGCTGCCAAAAGCAAATGGTTGATGGCAGGTGCTGGAGGAAGAAGGAAAAAGAAAGAACTGTACAAAGGGAACAGGATTTGATGGGAGGAGGATGATAAAATTATTTTGGAGCCAGACTTTCTGTTTGAATAACCTTTTGCGTTTTTTGTTTGTTTGTTTATTTGTTTGTTTTGGTATATCTTAGATATACAATGCAGTTATATTCATCATTGTGATCTTGCACCTTTACATGACGTGTCTTGGTTCTTACGTTTTTCCCCTACCCCTGCCCTCCCTTCACCTGCTTCACTCTTCCCTATTTACAAAGACTTTGTTTCCAGTTTTTTCCTTTCATCTTATTTTTTCTTTTCCCTTCTTACCTTCCCCCTACTCCTCCCACTTCCCCTCTACCTTTAGACCTTTTCTTCCTATTATGCAATATCAATTATGTTTTGATCCTTATTTACACTTTTAGTTTTTCATACAAGAGAAACTATATGGTATTTACACATGTGTGTGCTATTAATTTCACTTAAGAGTATGTCCTCAGTGTACATCCTCTTATCTATACATGTCTACTTTGTCATTCTCATAAAATGAGTACTACTCCATTTTATTTTAAAAAAACATACCTCTTCTTTATCCAGTCTCCAGTTGATGGGCACTTGGGCTGGTTCCAAGTTTTACCTATTGCAAACTGTGCTGCTATAAACATGGGTGAGCATATATCACTGTGGTATATTTATTTTAATTCTTTTGGGAAGATACCCAGCAGAGGAATACCTGGGTCAAATGGGACTTCTAATCCTAGTTGTTTAATCTCCCTATTGATTTCCACAGTGCTTGTACCAGCCTGCACTCCCACCAACAATGAAGAAGGGTTGGGTTTCTTTCTCCCCGTAGTTCTGCCAGCATTCATTATTGGATGATTTCTTGATAGCAGCCATTCTTTCTGGGGTGAGGTGGAGTCTTAAGGTTGTTTTCACTTGCATCTCTTAAATGACCAGTGATGTTGCTCATTTTTTCATATGTTTATTTGCTGCTTTTACTACTTTGAGAAATGTCTGTTTATTTCAGATGCCCATTTTTGAACTGAGTCTTTATATTTGGGGGGTCTGATTTTTTTTAGCTCTTTACATATTCTAGATTGTAGACCTTCATCTGGGAAACAGGTGGTAAATTTTTTTCCCCACATTGTAGGTTGTCTCTTAGATTTGTTGATAGTTTTTCTTATAGTGCAGAAAGATTTTTAAAAAGATGAGATCCCAGTTGTTGATTTTTTTTTTTTGCTAGTTCCTGTGTTACTGAGCATTTGTTCATAAAGTCTTTTCCTATGCAATGTCTTCAAGATGAACAACCTTTTGAATGTACAACATGCCACTAGGTTTTTCTCTTTAAAATGATTCAACTTATAACACACATGAAAGGAACATAAATATTTAAAATGTTTACAGATAAAAAAGAGAATATTGTTTTTATTCTCATTGAATTTACTGGTACTTTTTAGGTATATAGTACATTACATTCATCATTGGGATCTTGTAACTTTACCTGAAAGGTCTTGGTTATCATTTTATCCCTTATCCCTGCCCTCCCTCCACCCACTCCACCCTTCCCTATTTACAAAACTTTGTTTCTATCCTTTCCTTTTCTCATATTTCTTCTTTTCCCTTATTTCCTTTCCCCTATGCTTCCCACATCTCTTATTCTTTTCACCCTGTCTATTTTACATTGTTAATTATATTATTTGGATCTTACACTTTTAGTTTTTCACACCATAGAATATTCTATTTTTATTTGTTTGTTTGTTTGTTTGTTTGTTTCAGGGGATTGAACTCAGGCCCTCATGCTTGAGAGGCAGGCAGTGAAGCCACTGAGCTAAACCCTCTACCCCAAAATAGAATATTCTAAATTCAAGGTTCAGTGATGTATTTTAATGTGTATTTTGTCCTATAAACTCTTTAGCAGATTTTGGAGTCTCAAAAATTTATATCATTTCATTTATTGGAAAATTATGAATCAAATATTATCTGAAATAATGTGCTGCAAATTTTGGAAAAAACTAACATCAAAATTAGTTTAAAAAGCCAAATGTAATACCTCTCTTGTAATGATGTGGATAATGTGGGACACTGTAAAAGAGAAACAAAATATATTAGGATATGTTTCTTATATTATTTTAGTCCAGGCAGCTATAATATATTATCATAGACTAGAAGGCTCATAAACAACATAAAATAATTTATCCTAGTTTTAAACCCTGGAGGGCCATGGTCAGGATTTCAGAATGGTTAATTTCTATTAGGGCCTTTTTCTAGGTTCTAAACTGTTGAGTATTGGTGTGCCCTCAGATGAAAAAAAAAAACAATAGATTTTCTTCTTTTGAAACTGGGTTGAACTTAGGCCCTTCACACCGAGCTGCACCCTATGTCCCTCACTCCAGTTTTTGTTGTCCTTTTAAGAAAAGATCCTAATGGGTAATGAAATTGTCCACATTGCGCTTAAACCATGGCTAACTGAAAAGTTCTTCATGTAAGGAGATTTTGCCTTTTACTATTAAAACACTTATCTCATTCACAAACACTGCACAGTCATCTCATTGCATTTCAGTGTATGACATTGAGGCAACAAATATTTAGTTCATTTTAGACACAAAATCATGATTCAGATAAGTTAGTTAAATGAGGGAGACTCAGCTGGAGGTTGCCCTAGAGAAAGCTGAAAGACTTTTCTGTAGCTTTTCATATCAGAAAACATCTAACAATGCATGTTTCTCAAAAATGGAAAGCTATGCAAACCACTGTAGAAGGTGTAAAACAAGAAGTTGGATGAATATTCCTGTGTGACAGTGTAGAGAAGAGAGATGGAATTGTAAACAGCGACAATGAAGAACACTCCCATTTTCCCTGGACCCCAAAAACGTAATGAAAACACAGACAAAAGCATCGTTAGTCATAGGAGAATCCTTGATAGTTTGGAAGACACAGCTCTCCTTTTAAGCTGCTACATGCATCTTTCACCTGTGAATAATCACAGAAAAATCAATACAAGATCTGTATTAAGTCACCAAAAACAGAGGAAAGTAAAAGATATATTGATGGTAAGGGGAAATGTCAAGTAGAACATATATACTTTGTTAAGGAAAGATAAAAATTATGTCCAGTAATATTAGGAGATTGAATATAAAAACTAAGGAGTTAGAGGAAGGTTGAAAGCAAAATTACAAAAACTCAGAGGAGAGAGAGATATAACAAGAAGCTAAAAGGTGAGCTGAAAAAGTTATCACCACTACCTCTGTTACACAATCCTTTGATACCAAAATTCTCTAAGCAATTTGAGGTAGTGATATTTTCAGGATCAGTATAGAGATGACATGAACCCTACCTTTTTGATTGTTCTCTAGGGGGTTTCATGAAGGTGTGAGATATTTGTCAGGTCTGGAAATTATTATAGGCACACTATTGTGGTTCCATTAAAGCTACTTTACTGGCCTTATCTCTACTGTATACAGAGATTGAGTACAATATTTTAATATCTTTAAGTAATCATCAAACAAAGAGCTATATAATATATATAATAAATAAAAGCTATATAGCGCTCTCTCTATATGATATATATATAGTAGCTCCATACAAGTATAGAGATATTATGGAGAGAAAGGTATGCTTTGTTTCCTAGATTTTGAAAAAATCTAAATTCAAGTTTCTTTGTCTTTTAGAAGTAACCATGTTGGTTCAAGGCATTTAGAATGAGGTTTTCAGAACATTTTCAAACTGCTATATATAATTGGAGGGCACCATAATACTTTCTATTCTGGTTATTTGAAAAATTAATGCTTAGTGTGTTTTCTCCTTTCTAAACTATATGTAACAATGATATATTCACAAATGCTTTATGTGTGAAAACATTCCTTTGTTAATTTTAGGTACTTGAAGACTTGGCAAACGTTCATGTTCACAAACTGATGTTATGTATAATGAGAATAAACAAAGATATGATCTCCCTACGGAAGTTAATGCTCCTTTGTCTTAACACATTTGTACAAGTTTAGAAGAGTAAGAAAATATATCTTTAACGCTTTGTTAAGATAAAGGAAAACAGTAAACTTATGAAACAGAAATGATTTTAGAGAGACAGAAATTAAGAATATAATAGCATTAACAGATAAAAACATCAGAAATATGTATTGTTTTCCTTTCTATAAGAAAAATAAAACAATTAAAGAGTCATTAGGCTACTAAAGTCTAATCTTTCTCTTTTTCTTTCCCTCACATTTACTATTTTTCCCCATGGAAAGACTGAAAAATAACCAAAAGAGCAATTTGCTAGGTTGGAAGAACTAAATTGATAGGTTCTAAGAATTTAAGAGACAAATCAATGCAAAGCATCATTTCAAATCCTTTGACTAATTTGTTCCTTGGCACAATATTCACAGCATTTTTCCACTGGGAGAATGCTGTTTTATTAATAAAGTTCAACTTGCATACAAAAAAAGAGAAGGAATGTCTCCCCACTAATGATATTCTACAAAGAAATAGTTGAAATTATTCTGGAATAGCACAAGCATAAACTCTAGTAGCATGAGATGTTTAGCTCCAGAGTCAGTCACTGACATGTTATTTGTTCATCTTATGACCTGTATGTTTTTCCTTATTGAGCATTCATTCTTTTTTCACTTACAAATTAATGAAATAAAAGGGAAATCAGTGGAAAGCACAATTTCTGGTAAATATTAGTAAATGATAAATTTATTGTAGAGTGTAAAGAGGTCAACTGGAGCAAACATAAGCTATTAGCTAAATCCTATCCACTGTCAATTCTTCTACAGCCCATAATCTTTTACTTTTATACCTTTAAATACTTAAAAAGCAATACAGAAATTAAAATTTCATGACAAATCACATGTGTATGAAATTCAATCTTCACTCATACATACATTTGTTTATTAAACATGAAAATATTCAGTTATTATTGTATTATGGGTGTCTTAAAGCTAAGTTGAGTCACCAGGTAGTTAAGTAGTAGCAACACAGACCAATTGTCAGCAATCT
The DNA here is from genome assembly GCF_012274545.1 of Fukomys damarensis. Taxonomy (NCBI): domain Eukaryota; kingdom Metazoa; phylum Chordata; class Mammalia; order Rodentia; family Bathyergidae; genus Fukomys; species Fukomys damarensis. Next base: position 30,354,045 of record NW_022900917.1, on the reverse strand, counting down.
TAAAATATTTACTGCTGGCTTTTTATAGAAAAGTGTTGGTTGACCTCAAGATGAGAGAAAAAATATGGAATTTATTTCAGAAACTTGGCAGAAGTTGTCAGAAGTGAGAAGTATAATGATAATATTAGCAAAAATACATTAACATACATGAGCTACTCCCCTTCCTAAGAAATTTAGAAACCACTGGCAAGGCTGCAACCAAGGTGAGCATGAAACCAGCTCTATGAAAGCGTATAGGAAAACACTAACCTTTTCTTTTCTATTGGTCTTTTCCATGGAACAACATGAGAAAATCTGGACACCCACATTTCCCAACTTCTACATGGGGAGAGAAAGAGAAGAGTGCACCATACTGTTAATATTCTGACTTTTGGGCCAGGGATTTAGTTCAGTGGTTTTGCCACCTGCCTTACAAGTGCAAGAACCCAAGTTCAATCCCCGGTACCAAAAA
>NW_022900917.1:30273071-30353505 GCF_012274545.1 Fukomys damarensis | reverse complement strand
GAAAAAAAAAAAAAAAAAAAAAAAAAAAAAATCTAACTTTTTAGGGTGAGCATCTGATTGACTGACTTCTGTATGGCCTGAAACATTGTGTATAAACAAGAAAGGGTACTATTCTAGTCCTACACATAGCAAAAATGAGACTGGGAGACCACTGCTTCTCTACCCACCTGAGTTTGGGCAGCACCACAGGGTCATTCCTCCTTTCATTCTAAATGAAGCAGACGTAAAAATAACAAAGACTCCCCTCATCTCTGTAGCTCCAGGCCAGAGCACATGTGACATGAAATTTAGTAACTTTTTTCCCACTTGAGCATCCTTATAAGTCCATATCTATGGACTGCATCTCATGTGTGTAATTTAATCAGAGTGGATTCTGGGACAGGCATTTTATGGTACCAATAGATGATTCAGCTTCTGTCTATTTTATCCAGAGACCCATTCAGAAGCACCCAGGCTAGGATACACATCTTTTAAAATACAAAGATTCATTTAACTATGTACTTTTTGTTTTTCCGTCATCTTGATACCACTTTTCTGTTCACTCCACCTGAGAACATCTTCTCATTATCTTCAATAAATGTATCTGCTTTTTCTTTTGATATGTACACTTGCAATTATTTGCTTGTCACACAAGCCTGGGCTCTATCTGTGAGATCTGTCATCAAGTGTGATTTGTTGAGCAAAGCCAGGAATCCATTAGCTAGAAGCCCAGCCAAAAGGAAGGTAACTCTATAGAAAAAGGGAGCCATAGGCAGAGAACAGATAAAATAGGATCTTGCTAAGCTTTATTAAAGAAACTAATAGAAAATCTTACTAAAGACAGCTTTTTCTTCTGGGGTTCGACTCCAGCAATTAGAAAGACAATGGCAGGGTGGAGGTGGGGTGAGACCAGACCAGAAGGGTGCCAAGTAACACAGCATAATAATTTAGCAAGAGGAGTTCACGGGGGTGGGGGTGGGGGGGAAGGAATGTAGCCAGGAACATGAAAGGCCAGGGTAACCAGCTCCCTCACCCACCTGATACAATACAAAGGAGACAAAAGGCATCCACCCAAGTGCTCTCAATTAATACATAAAAACACACACAGCTATAGATATATACGTATATGTATATTCTCATTTTAGCATTACTATACCACTGGACAGACATGCACACAGGTCCCTTTACTTAATTTCTAGCTCTAACCTGTCCTTCTATGAAGCTTCCCCTCACACTTATCCATCATAAAAGAGCAGGAAGGATTCAAAGGACAAGAATGTAGAAAGAGGGGCTCAGGTTAGGTTCCAAGACAGCTACATAACCAATCAGATGGTGACACCTTCCAGGTGCCCACATCAGGGGTGGGAGAAATTATTAATCTTTTCTAAGAGCTGAGGATAAAAGTTCATGGATACTCACTTCTGATGCTCCCTTTTCTTCCAGAGTAGCTGTCTACCTTCTTTTTTTCTGTCCTTTTCCAAATAAACCATCTTCCCCTGCCTTAATTCACTACTCTTGCTGGGTTTATGATGTTGGCAGTTGAGTGTTTGAGAGAAAGAGGGGTTGAACATCCTACCGTGCTTTGACAATTCTGGTCTTGGGGAGATTTTCCTCCCTCTCCTCCTTTTTTGCAACTGTTGGGTTGTGCTTGTTCTGGGTTTGGGACAGACTCAAAGTGCTCACTGCTGTGGAGAAGACTCTCAGGTTAGGAGATGACCAGAAGCAAAAACATTTGGCTTTTGTAAGAGGCAGGAGGGCTCCTGCCCATAGAGCGGGTTTCTATTTGTGTGAATGCCCTTTTGTGGTCAGTCCTTGCAGCATGGAAATCCCCTTTCAGTAGCTGGTATTTCCCATGTCCCTACACAGATATAGCTGAGCCAAGGGGGGACAGCTATTGAATGCCTTTCTCACAAGTGCCCACTTTGGGCTTGGACAGAGTCTTACAGGTGCCTTCCTTGATGTTTCACTTAGGAACAAGAGCTCAGCCTGCCTGATGTTATTCATTTTGAGGGGGTGCAGTTTACAGTATGTCGTGGACCCTGTGGATTTAGACGGCTACTTGTGTAGTATCAAGGATTTCTATGGAGTCCTGTGAAGTACTTAAACCCACATTGAGTAGGTGCCAGTCTGAGGTTTGTTTTCCTTCCTTCTTTTACCCTTGAGGGAAGGTACTGTTCTTTACTGTTCCTACCCACCTCCTCTCAAACTTTTGTCTACCAAACAATTCAAATTCCTTGGCTTTTTCTGGTGTTGTCCAACTGAGAAAAGCAGAAATGAAAGGTGGAGAATAGAAAAAAGTGGGTGTTTATTTTTTAAAGATGCAGTTTTGCACCAAACAGTGGCAGCTGCTGTAAGCAGTTGAGGCCAGCTATATTCTCCTTAGTCCTAGAGCCGATCTATAGCTTTCTCCTCCTGAGGTCACTTTTCTGATACTAGTTCTCTCTCTAAATTCTATGAAATTTTGTTTTTGTTATGATAACTGTGGCCTCAAGTTTATGTTCCAATCTAAAAGGATGTGTAATCTGTGGTTGCTACATTATGGACGTTCCTTTTATCACTAGACTTTTGTCACTTGATTTAGTGAAATGAAGGGGCTTTATTGAAGATAGCTTATGCTACCCCTCATTAAACAGGCATACTATGACGTTAGATGGTTTTTTAAACTGGACTGAAGTGTCCAGCCAATAGAGCACCCCAGGTGGATTGTGCTCATAAGGGAAAATCAAAGGTTCAAAAGGTAGTGGTGCTGGCATACACATGAGGCCAGATACTTCTAGTCCCCAAGAAGTTCAGCTTTATCAGAAGACAATGAGCTCAGTGAGTCATTGACCCATTCAGGATTCTCTGTAAGATTTCCATGTGGAATTGACCCAAGGAGAGGCTCTTTAATTTCCCATGACTTATTCCCAAGGAGTTTAGCCCTATCAGGTCACATGCCATCTGAGTCTGAAAGATTCAGAAACCACCAAGAGATGCCCTGTAAGATCCCCACAAAAAATTCAAGGATTGACCCATAGATAGGCATATTAGGTTTCCCACAATTTCTGTGCACAAAACCTATTTTGTGTTATGCCTTACCCATCCCACCTGACTCCCTGTTTAATTACCTTCTTAGCAAGTCTCACTCAGTTATGGATTTTCAGAAATGCAACAACTAGATAGGTTTTATGAGAGCTCTGAAAAGTTTGTTGAAGTTTTCCATACCTAAGATAGCTTTTGATCTGACTTTGTGAGATATGTTTCATCCTTGTTTCTCGTTTCATAGCAGAAGAAAAATAAATAAAGGATTATAAGAGCTGCAAAATAGAATAATGGTGAAGTCTTCAGAGTTTCACTTTCTAATAATCAGCCAACTGATGCATTATGTGCACCTCTAGAATCTGACAGGGTGTGGGAAAGCAAAATGGAAGTTAAACTGAAGGCCATATGAGTGGGCAAGTACTAGGGACTAAACTATGATAAAGGCAGGTCTATCAGTCAAGGTTACAATGAAAAATCCATCTGATTTCCAATTGTGACTGAAGAGGCAGTCAGTAAATATGATAATTTGGATCTGGAGACTAGGCATGGTCAGATTACCTTAGGACAGTATTTTATTAGCCATTCGGCTCCGTATATTAGGTAAAAGCTTGAAAAACAAGGGCATACAAGCCAGGAAAAGTTAATTGGTTGATGAGGTTTATTTGGTCATTAATTATCATAACAAATAAAAGGCAAGCAAGAGTTCAGTAAGAGAAAGACAGGTGAAAGTCCTAATATAAAGCCTACAGCATCAAGGGAAATTGAGGTAATTCAGAGTACCAGAAGCAAGTAAAAGTGCTTTAAGTGCCAGCAACCAGGAAACTGGGTGAACCCTTGTTGGGCGTGTCAGGACATAAACGACCCTTCGCATTGGAGAAGGGATTACCCTAGTTCTTGGAGAGGGACCAGCTCATCTACCACCATGGTGGCCAGGGAAGAATGTCCAGACAGTAAATGCCCATGCCCAATGGGGCCTCTCTGCCTGCAGCACAAGGCCACCCCTCATCACCTTGCAGGACCCTCAGGTAGCCTTAGGTAATTAGGTGAGCCATTGTGATGTTGAGGCATCTTACTCCATTCAAATTTCTTATTGAGATGAGCTTTCAACCTGATCCCAAATTGTTATGGAGGCTTGAAGAAATCAGCCAATCAACTTTCTTTAGCCCTACCCTGAGCTGCCAACTGGAAAGTTTCCTTTTCTAAACTGCCTTTATGGTGATACCAAAGTGCTCTATGTCAGTAATTAAAAGAGATACAATTTTCCTATTTAGGGCCACTCTGTCATTCAAACCTCTGTCAATTTATGTTAAAGTCTCTCCAGACCTGACGAGCCTGACCATACAAGGTCCATTATTGATAAATATTTGGCTACAGAGTTGGTGGTGTCATGTCAATCCCCATTTTACCAATAGTAAAACTACCAGGAAAATATTGCATAGTGCAAGATCTCAAAGTCATCAAGGTCACAGTGTTACCTATTAACCCATTAGTAGCAGACCCATACCCTTTTAGCATAGCACCCAGGAGACACTGAATGGTTCTCTCTCTTCAGTTTCAAAGATTCCTACTTTTCTGTTGAGGCATGAGAGGATAAATGGCTGAAGCACTGACCCTGAGTCCCGAAATACTGGTTCTCACCAGGGCACAGGTGTCCTGAAGGCAGCATGAAGGAGCCAAGTCTCTCCTCATAAACAATACCCTAATCTCTTCTTTGTTCCTGTTTCCAGTTTATACTTCCTTTTAGTCATAAACATGTTGTTTTTTCTATATGTTCTGTCTTTAGTTTCAACAATGTGTTGAAACTGCCTCCTTGTGACTGCTATTAATCATCAAACACTGTGATCAGGCTTCTGTGTGTGGCCTTGAAACTAGCTACAAAGATCCTGTGTAAGAAATAAACTTTACCATTAGCAATCAGCTTTTGGTCCTTCAGTGTGTCCATGGTCATCTCTCCGAGACCCCTCCTCAAAAAAGGAGATCCCAACACTTTTCTATTCTGTAGACCCTAACTCTCAGTCCTGGTTAGATTCACTTGTCCAGGGTAAATACCAAGTCACCAGGAATACTAAAAAATGAAGAGAGACCACAAATCTTACAAATCCATGAATCAGATGATGGCCTCAAGTTTCTTTTCAGGAAAAGAAAACACCAAAACAGATAAGTGTTAATGTTTCATTTAACTAAATTGTGTAGCTAGTTATGCTACTGGCTTGTTTGCCACCCTTGAGCTCCTAGACCTAAATTGTGACCTCTTCTGTTTCTTTTCTGTTTCTCTTGAGATCTTTCTGGAGGATTCAAAAACTGCCTTTAATAGAGACAATAAGCTATGATTACTTATATATAACCTTGAAGAAAATCACATCTTCTTTTATCAACAGCTGCCTAAGAACTAAATAGACAACCTAGATGAACTTGCCCAGCTTTGAGATCAAATAGATTCACCAGCAATGGTGAACATCCAACATCATAAGGGACTAGATCTCCCAGTCTTTTTTTTTTCTCACTGAGTTTATTGGTACACTGAGAGATATAACACAGAAGCTGGCTGACCATACTTCTAATGTCCTCTAAGGACTGAGTCATGAATGTCCTAGCCAAGAATCTCAGTCACTATCCTTGGAAATGGCCTTCATTAAGGCTTCTTTTAACCTTACTATTTAAATCTTACACACTTAAATATCTTATTCAAATTTGTTTCTTCTCATTTGACAGACATTAAACTACAAATGGTGGCTCAAGCCCAAGATCAAAATCCACCTTCACATTCATGCCTCATCAAGAATTTCTTGGAGGAGGAAGATAGCTCCCTTGACCTCTTAGATTGGATAGCGTGAGAGTTCTTTGGTCTCCTTGTAAGAAGAGGCAGCATAGAAAATATGTGTGGAAGACAGACCTTTCTTCCTCTGCAGCCCTTAAAAGTATCCTGGACTGAGTCTATCAGTGGCAAATAGTGCATGTGGCCCAACTGAAGCTAAGATACCATTCTCCCTTCATCCATTTGAGTTTGGGCAACACCATAGGACCATTCCTAAGAGAAACAAATCTAAAAATATAAAATACCATGGAAATGTCTATAGCACCAGGCTAGAGGTCATGTGTATTAGATCTCTTGGCCTGATCTTCAGTAACCTTTTCCCCACTCAAACTTCTTTAAATGTACGTATATATGGATTTATGGACTACATCTTATGCATGCAATTTAAAAAGAGTGATTTCTGGGACAGGCCTGAGCATTATGGTGCCCCTGAGATGGCTTAGCAATCAATCTTGTAAGTCTTATCAAGATACCCAGTGAAAGGCATTTGGGCACTGGAGTTCATCTTTTAAAATCTGAAAGCCTGATTTATCTGTATGTTTTTTTTTCCTGTAGCCTCAACATTACTTTTCTGTTCATGGCACCTGAGCACACCTTCCTGTTATGTTAAATAAATATAGTTTTTTTTCTTGCAGTTCTTTTAATGTTTATTCATAGTACACAAAAGCCCGGAATCAAGCTCTTAGATCTATCATACAGTATCTCTAGGGGCGAGTAAGACCCTCTGGCTGAGGGAAACATGATAAGGCAAATAAATAAATAAATGAATGAATGAATGAAAGAAACAAAATCACTCAACTCAAAGATACTGGCTTCTATGTGAGGAGGGAAAAATAAATCTGAAACATAGTTCATTGTTTGGGCTTTTTAGGACATTGCGTAAGGGAAAAGTTCCTGTTCTGTGTGAATCAGAAAGTTAATGCTGGAAGGGCACTGAGAACTAAGGTGACAGTTTGAACAATACACACTGGCCATAGACTCTGCCCTTAATTCAGTGTAGAATGATTAAAAAAAAAAAAAAAAAGGGAAATCCCTACCCTTAGCTTCTTCTTACAAAGGAAAAGAGTTTGAACATGTGACTAAAATAATGGCTTTTCAGTAGTCTTGCCAAATAATTTACTTCTATCTCATCTGTCATGGAATGCTGATGTCATCTAGCATAGCCTAGATGTCAGTGGGCATTTGAGAACAAAATGCACCTGGGTGATTTCCTGTTATATTAGAGGACCAATGATAGACAGATTTCAATAACTTGGTGGACTCTTTCTCATTTGTATCCAAAGAATAAAATAAAAATAGAGAAACTCTCTAGAGTGATTGAGGAGCTGACTTAATCAAGTACAATAAAATACCATTGAAGTAAAATAAGTCACTTGAAATGAGTGAATTAAAGTAGTGAAAAATCAAAATAAATTGCTCCAGCATCAGAAGGGCTGCCTGGGCCCTGACCCACCACGGAAAGGATAGCCACCTCCTCTCCTACCTGGAGCCGCCATCACTGCAGCACCAGGAAGGTAGCTGCATGGGCACCCATGGATCCCACAACTCCCCTAACCATCATCCCCCACCCAGGCATGCACAATCTCAGACCTCTTGATTGTGCCAGTCTTTGGACTCACTCTGCAGAGGCAGAAGTGGTCATAAAGGATATTTTTCTGAGTTCCCAACTTTGAACATCTTTAAAGAAAGGGCATGGGAAACCTGTAGTAGAATGGTGTGGAGTTCAACCATTCAGAAGGTTGGGGAACTTAATCTGGGCCTTGCAGCCCAAGGTCAGTCTGTGTCATGGGGTTCTGCCATCAGCTAACTGAGATCAGGGGTCTTGCATCCTTGCTCTGTCTGAGCCATCCTAAATGGTAAATATACTATATTGAAATGTTTGTTCACAGCAGACATGTTTTGGACTGCTTCTTGATTTCAATTTAATTCAAATGGTTTAAGGGTGATACACTAGTGACTACCACAGGTGGTCAGTTTCCAAGTTGTGCTTGATCATCTTGTGTTGCTGGTTGTATCAGTTGGGATAAAGGATTGTGGTTGATTTGATGAGCTGTTTTCTCTGTTGTTATGAAGACGAGAATGTCTGTGGATAGTTAGAGACCCAGAAGCTAGGGCATAACTATATTAGGAAGCTTTGGGTGATAACCCAGAGTTTAAACCAAGGACAGCACTAAAACAAAAATAAAAATGAGAAAACACTTAGCAGGACACAAAGACAGATTTCCAGTTCACCAACGGCAAACAGTAGGGCAAACAAGGATGAAAAGGCCAATAGTGAACCACCAGGTCATCCTGAACTCAAAGCACAGGAAGTAACAAAACAGATCAATCAGGCTCTAGAAAAATTCAAAACGGAAATAATTTCCCAGATAACCATAGAGATGGTGAGCAAAATGAAAGTCATGACTCTAGAACAGAAACTGACAAAGAAATAGATGAGCTCAGGACCATGATAGAAGCTGTGAAGGCCCAGCATAAGAAAGAAATGGAAACAATAAACGCCTAACATAGGAAAGAAATAGAATCCATAAAACAGATTCAAACAGATATCCAGGAGATTAAACACTCCATTGAAAGTGTATGCAACAGAATTAAAAAATGTGAAGATAGAATCTCAAATGTAGAAGATAAGATTGTAGTCAGTGACCATGAAAAGAGAGGTCTCTTAAAAACAGTAGGGGATCATGAGAAATCAATCCAACAACTCCTAGATGATGCAAAGAAGAATAACATAAAACTGATAGGAATCCATGAAGTAGCAGGAGAAAATTCAAATGACTTAAAAAAGCTGTTCACAGAATTAATGACAGAAAACTTCCCAAAGAGAGGGGAAAAATTTGTCATTCAGATAACTGAGGCATATAGGACCTCGACTACCCACAATAAAAACAAAATCTACACCTAGACATATAATAATCAAGATCCCAGAAACCCAATATAAGAACAAAATACGACAAGCAGTAAGAGAGAAGAAACAAATCACATGCAAAGGAAAGCCCATCAGAATCACAGCAGACTTTTCAACACAAACGCTTAGGGCAAGGAGAGCCCGAAGTGAGATATTTCAAGCACTAAAAGAGAATGACCTCCAACCTAGAATGATGTATCCTGAAAAGCTCTCTTTCAAAATGGATGGGGAAATAAGATGCTTCCACGACAAAGAACACTTGAGAAACTGCATTAATACCAAACCAGCACTACAAGCAATTCTAAGCAAGACCCTAGAAAAAGACAATGAAGGCAACAACATCATGAGGCTGAACAGAGCAAATCAAATAGGCATGGCAAGAATCTAAAAGGAGAAGGTGAAAAAGTAAAAAGAGTCAACAAAAGGCCAATAACATGACAATAATAAATCAGTACATATCAGTTATAATCATCATTGTCAATGGCCTCTATTCACTAATCAAGAGAAATAGACTGGCAGAATGGATTAAGAAGCAAAATCCAACAACATGTTGTATACAAGAAACACACCAAGTGCAAAAAATAAATGAAAGGATGGAAAACAATTCTCCATGTGATAGGAGCTCAGAAAAAATCAGGGGTAGCAATCTTATTTGCAGACAAAGCAAATTTCAAACCAAAACTGATTCTAGTATTATAGATGTAGGATGTTACTGTATCATACCTCTGTGAATGTAAAATATCTTGTACCTGTTTTATGATACCTAGTAGTGACTGTGCTTTATCAGAGCTATTTTTAATGATATTACTCTAGAATGTTCTCTTTCCAGATGACGATTAAGAAGCTAATAAAAAAATGGTCCCAGGTACCACAGCAGCAACAGAACTTTGCTGTTTTCTGAGTATTATTATCATCTTTGTTTTTTTGTTTTTGTTTTTTTTAATGGAATGTGCTGAATGTCTATAATTTTGTTCAGATGACTGAAGAACCTGAAAAAGCTGTTGCTGCTATTGATGCATAACATACTGCTATTATTAGTCTTTTTATGTAAGTATAAATAAATAAATAAATATATATATATATATAATTTGAATTTTTGGAAATTTTAACTTTGCTGTCAACTTTGGAAACAGTTGTCCCAATTTACCATGTTGAATTGGCATTGTACAGAAATTAACAGCCATATTGGTCTAGAAATGTTAATTTTTTTCCATTTGTACAGGGGTAACACATTGTATTAAATATGTAAGGTCATATCTACTTGGGTTTGTTTACAGAAACTAATAAAGTATTCTCTACATAATGGAAAAAAAAGAATAGTATAAGACTACAAGAGCAAGAAGCAATTTAAATATGGTTAGGAACCATTTCTATCTTCATAATTAAGGGTTGTTTTAATCTTACATCATTGACTTTTCTCTCTTACTTTCCTTTATAGTTTTATTTTAGGATTCCCTATTTTTAATGTTCATACAGAGAATTCTTTAATTGAAATAGCGAATAGTTTCTCTGGTGTGAAAAACTATAATAGTACACAGTATCCTAATGAGATAATTAATAATGTGAAATAGGAAGTAAAGAGTTAAAGGTGTAGGGAAAGTGGGAAGGGTGAGGGAAAGGTAATAAGGGAGAGGAAAAAATATGAGAAAATGAAAAAATGGAAATAAAGTGTTTGTAAATGGGGAGGCAGGAGGGGGTAAAGGGAGGGCAGGGACAAGGGGAAAAAATGAGAATCAAGACCTCTCATGTAAAGGTACAGGATCCCAATAATGAATGTAACTGTATTGTATACCTAGACTGTACCAATAAACTCAATAAAATTTTTTTTTTAAAAAAGAGTGAAGAAAAAGAAAGAGGTTTAAAAATGGCAGTCAAGGAGATAACATATACTTTTTGTATTCCTAAAATTATGATAAAGGTAAACAAAAACCAAAATCACCAAAGTTATTTGATTACATAATGTTGCAAATTTTATCAAATCTCGGGAAAGAAATGTTACCCATAATCCAAAAGCCCACCAAGCTCCATTGAGATAAAATTGTTAAGAGTTAAAATCAAAGAACTTTTTATATATATATTGAACCATATACTTTTTGTATTCCTAAAATTATGATAAAGGTAAACAAAAACCAAAATCACCAAAGTTATTTGATTACATAATGTTGCAAATTTTATCAAATCTCGGGAAAGAAATGTTACCCATAATCCAAAAGCCCACCAAGCTCCATTGAGATAAAATTGTTAAGAGTTAAAATCAAAGAACTTTTTATATATATATTGAACATTGAACTGGGATCTTTTTGCTTGCAAGGTAGGTGGTGGCAACTCTGAGCTAAATCCCTGGCCCCAGTGTCAAAGAATTTTAAAGGAGCATGATAAAAGTGACTCATCACACAAAATGGAAGCTATATAAGTTTCTTAGTGGATTTTGCAGCATTGATCAGACAGAATGGAGTTGGAGAGTATAATGAAAGTAATAAAAGAAAATAACTGCCATACCATTTGATGAAAAAAAAAACTGGAGTCTAAGTTTTAATCAAGTTGAATAAAAAGATGCCAGATAAAAATATAAAAAAATGGAAATATAAATGTATAGTTTCATGAAACTTGAATAAGTCATAATGCTTTGTATTTATAGAAAGTTTTCATATGTTTCTACTTTTTGAGCTTTCTCTGAGAATTAAAGTTTCTCCTCTAATGTAGCAAAATGTACTTAAAAGATATGGAGGGAAGGATTTGGATAGGGAGGAGAAGAAGAATAAAAAGAATCAATAAATGTGAAGTATATAAGCCTATTCACGAAGATAAATGTAAACATCAAGTACTGCAAACATATATTAAAATTATTTTAAAGATATTGATGTGCCAAGAAATGGTTAGCTAGTTCTAAAAGACTAGTAAGCTATGCTTTGGAAGTTATAGAATAGCAAGTAGGTAATGATCTGCCCACACTTTCTATTAAAAGGTATTTCCTACAAAATGATCATTCTCATTCTTTTAACTGAAATTGCTCACCCCTTTCTAAGTTACATGCATAGATATTTCCAAGAAGCAGTGTCATTTGTAGAAAAGATGTTCAGATAGTTTTTTTTATATGAAATATTGCCCTAGTAACTATCTTTAACCAGTGATACGGAAAGTCTGACACTCATAAACAAAAGCAGACGTTTATTGTACTCACACATTTAAGAGAATTCAGTCCATAGTCACCCAGATCCAAGGCAGGAAGAGCATAGTGATAGGATCTGGTAGAGTCTGCTTTTGCCATAGTGCTCAGAAAGTAAGGAGAAAAAGAAAGACCCAGAGAGGAGATATGTTCTTCTAGGTCACAGCCCTAGTGAGCCACCCTCTAATCAGTCACCATCTCCTAACAGCTGACGTGCACTCATCAACCAATGAGTGTCGTCCATTCATGGTCCACTCATCTTCAAAACACATGAGGCTTTGGGAAGACACCTGGAATCTAAATCATAGCAAATATGTTGGAAATACCAATCAGAAAAATATAATATAACCTACCATTTGGTATTTTTTCTGTATGATAATTTACTGCCAGATTTAAATATTATAATAATTACAATTTTAGCAAAATACTATATATTCACAGCTTTTATCTTTGACAAGTTATTGTTAAGGATTGACATATATTTCATGTTTCAGGGTTATAAAATGTGATTATCACAGTGGTTTTGTAGTATAGTTGCAAACTGGGAATTGTTATACCCGCTCTCGTATCTCTCTCTGCTGGGTATCTTTCCAAAAGAATTAAAAGAATCATATCACAGTGATATATGCTCACCTATGTTTATAGCTCACAGTTTTTATTAGCGAAAACTTGTAAATAGCCCATTTGTCCATCAGTTAGAGGCTGGATAAAGAAGATGTATTTTTTTCTATAAAATGGAATACTACTCAGCCATAAAGAATGAGAAATTAGATTCATTCATAGGAAAATGGATACATTTTGAGGATATACTCCTAAGTGAAATAAATAAGTCACACATGTGTAAATACCGAATAGTTTCTCTGGTGTGAAAAATTATAATAGTACACAAGATCCTAATGAGATAATTAACAATGTGAAATAGGAGGAAAAGGGCTAAAGGTGTAGGGAAAGTGTGAAGGGTAGGGGAAAGGGAATAAAGGAGAGGAAAAAATATGAAAAAATGGAAATAAAGTGTTTGTAAATGGGGAGGAGAAGAGGGGGTGAAGGGAGGGCAGGGACAAGGGGAAAATGAGATCCAAGTCCTGTCATGTAAAGATACAAGATCCCAATAATGAACGTAACTGTACTGTATACCTAAAATATACCAATAAACTCAATAAAAAGGAAAAAAAATTAAAAAATGGAAATAAAGTATTTGTAAATAGAGAAGGGAAGAGGGAGTGAAGGGAGGGCAGGAGTATGGGGAAAAAATGAGAACCAAGACCTGTCATGTAAAGGTACAAGATCCCAATGATGAATGTAACTGTACTGCATACCTAAAATGTATCAATAAACTCAATGAGAAAAAAATGTGATTAATATCACTATCATTGAATTAAAAGAAAAAATAATTATTCTACTGACATTTGAAAAGATTGCAAATGGCGATAATATAAATATATTGTGGTACTACAACTACTGTGTTATTAGACAATTTTTCATGCTAATACTACTTAGCCTTGCCTCAAAAGTCCAGAGACTATAATAAGAATTTTGCCTACTACAGTGATTCATTATTGAGATTATTTTATTAAGGTCATTTACCTCTATACATTCATCATTATTCCTAGATAAAGCTTTAACCTGAGGCATTCTGCAACTTATTAGGAACATCACTTTGCATAGATTTTGGTGTGATTAGGGGATTAGGAGTCATGTAACTATTTTTGATCATAAATGAGAAGAGGACCAGAGCGATTCTGCAGGCTTTTGAGCATCAACCATAACACTCTTTCCAGTGCATCTTCCTTCAGTATTTCTTTTCTTCCATGCTTTGAAACCTGATGGAAAGAAAAAAACAGAAAAACCCTGCATCTGTCATAACAGACACTAGAAAGCAAACTGATGAGAAGCAGCTTGTGAATGCTTCTCTACCAGAAATTCCCTCAGGCAGCTGAGATGAGCATAATAGTTTTTGTTGAGTGAAAGAAGGAGACCAAAGGTAAAGTATTGCAAGACAAGGCCACGGAAATGGAACTTCCTTCTCAGTTATGAGCTGACAGAACATGATTTCATCAGTTTTGGGGATATTGTGAAAGATATTTAATTGACTTTTATGTGAATTTAGATTTCATGCCTATCAACAGTCATTCAAAGATGTATCTTCATTCCCAAGTGCTATCTGCTATATTTAATACTATTTGGTAATTGGAAAGATGATAATCTCAGTAGGAAAGATAACTTTAAGGTAATAGTTCATAAAGGTTTAAAAGAATATTAAACATTCAAAAATTGATATTTTAAAATGTGGCCAATACATTAGAAGAGGTAGTTTCTGATGTGCTCAGTGTAGAAATGCCAGACACGTGCTAGCAACTTATTCTTGTTGAGTCGGGACTTTCTTATGAGTATAAGAGCAATCTTCTGTACTCAGTGAGTGCAGAGAACTTGAGGGTTAGGAAATAGAGAAAACAGGCTGGAGAATCTAATGAACATGATTCAAATTCTAGCAGCCCCACTTAATAAAACGGGGCAGCGACACAGAGTAACAGGTGCACAGAGTAACGCAGGGCCTAATATGGCGTCTTTCCTGGTTCAGGTCTCAAACTCCAATGGGTGAGCAGTGTACATTTAGCCATGAGATGACCTGTTTTATTTGAAGTTCCTCTTCTGTGAATCATGAATAGGAAGCCCTGGCTCAGAGAGTTATCCATAATGTTCAGAAGGAGGATATTTGGGAGAAGTGACTGGCTTATAGACTTCCAAGCCAGATTTTGATATTTATTTTACAAAGATATTTATTATTTATCAAAATACTGGTTTCCTCCTTACCTTATCCTTCATTTTTTCCTTTTTAAATTTCATATTGTTTAAAAATCTATTAATTTTTGATGTCTAGTGAACTTTAAATATTAATAACATAAAGACACGTGTTTGACTTTCAAAGTGTGAGAGAACCTACAAGATTGGACATAAAGAATAAAGAAGGAATTAAGAAAGAACATGTTGAAGTTCTTAAAACTTACAGTCTTCTCATTCTTAATTTAATACAATAAAATAATCAGCTTTTAAAATGCATGCACTTATTTGTGTTTACTCTCTGGAAAGACAAGTTAGTGAAAGAAAATATTTAATTGTGTAACAATTAAATTAGCTGGCAGTCTAAAGGGATATTTGGAAGAAAATTTATATTGTCGTTAACTAACTATTTAATGATGATAATTTTTAAATCATGAAAAAATAAACTGTGGGGAAAAGTTAATTATTTAATTATTTTATATTATTTTATTTGGTATCGGGGATTGAACTCGGGACCTTGTGTTTGCAAGGCAGCCAGTGGCACCACTGAGCTAAATCCCCAGATCAATTTAATTTTTTAATAGTTCTGACTGGGTAAATCTGTCATTAGTGAGTTTTATCTCACAGTGAAATGACAAGGCAATTCTAGGAGGAAAAGAATGCAATGAGTAGTGAAAATCTATAGCTAATCTGAGATATTATTTTATAAAGCAATTTTTAAAAAATTTTTGAGTGAACTATGTAAAACCTAACTAGTGTTTTCATAAAAAACATTTCATAAATTTAAATCCATATATCCATGTATGTATAAAATGTTAGAATATTCAAAATTAAGTTTTAAAGAACTCAGAAAAGTGTGTTAAGTATTTCTCAAGTAGCTTAGTAATTAACTTCATGAATCAAGCAGCAGGGAATATTAAATATCTCTTATGTTAAATGACCCAAACTGAACTCTTTAATAAAAACAAAATGAATGAGTAATATTTCAAATTCTAGTCTAAAATTATATGTAGACATAATTCAAATATTTAGAAAAGCAATGAGCAAAAAATAAGCACAATAGAAAGGATATTTCTATTTTCTACTCTAGATCCAACTTTGGGGAGTACTCAAACTTCAGGTCTGAATGTTTGAATTTTAGTCTGATTTGTCACTTTCTAATTCTGTGGGTCTCCAAAATATATTGTAATTTCTCTCCTTCAAAATTTACTCAGTGAGTATTTTATACAGTTACTCATATTATCATTAGAGATATGATAGTTTTATACATATATATATATATTTTGGTTACTTATATTTCATTTTGGTTACAGGTTTTTAAAAGTTTCAAAAATACATATAAATCTTGAGAAACTAATTGTTTTTTAAAATATCAAGATGGATTTATTTCAAGAAATAACTTGCCCTTTATTCAAATAATACTTTCTCTAATAATCTTTACATTTCATTTACTTTAGAATCTTTAAATTTAATACATTCTGTATAATAACAAAGTCTCATTTGCTAAGAATATAATTCTTTTACTATATTTGTATTCCAACACAGTTTGTGTGGGTACAAAGTGAAATAGATAATTAAAATATTTCTCATGATAAGAATATAAAATCTTTGCAAAACATTTCATAAATTAAAATCCGTATATCTAAATAAAATATTAAGCTTTATTCTATATATATATATGGCATTCCCTTATATAAAATGTAAATTTATCCATAATTATGATCGTTATTTGAGTTGTAACATTTACATTATTCTAAAAATGTATAATTCTTCATATATATGTACACATGTGTGTGTGTGTGTGTGTGTGTGTGTGTATATCTACATATGTAATTTAAGTTTTAGGAAGAAAACATCACACACAATGAGAACTTTTGTTGTTTGTTCTTCTTTATTTTTATTTTCACATGTCAATACCCTTTCCCACTTTGGTAGTGTAAGAAATTTCACTCAGAAAATTGCTTACATTATGTTCTACATTTTGTGACTTGCATTTCTTATTGGATTGTTTTCTTAATTTATAATAGATATATATGAAAAAGTGAAAGTATTATTTGTTTATCTTGGTTCTCATTTTTCCCCATAAACCTGTCCTCCTTTCATTCCTCCACCCTCTCCTACTTACAAAGACTTTGTTTCCATTTTTCCTTTTCTCATATTTTTTCTTGTCCTTTATTTCCTTTCCCCTATTCTTCCCACTTCCCCTACAACTTTAGCCCTTTTTTTCCTATTACACATTATTAGTTATACAATTTGTATACAGTTATACAATTTACACTTTTAGTTTTTCACACCAGAGAAACTATTTGGTATTTACAAATGTCTGTCTTACTTATTTCACTTAAGAGTATGGCCTCAATATGCACCAGTTTTCCTAAGAATGCTTTTAGTTTCTCATTCTTTATGGTTGAGTAGTACTCCATTTTATAGAAAAGTCATATCTTCTTTTTCCAGTCTCCAACTAATGGGCATTTGGGCTATTTTCAAGTTTTACCTATTACAAACTGTCCCACTATAAACATAGGTGTGAATATATCACTGTGGTATGATCCTTTTAATTCTTTTGGAAAGGTACCCAGGAGAGGGATAGCTGGGTCAAATAGAACCTCTAATCCTATTTCTTTGAGTTATCATCATATTGATTTCACAGTGGTTGCACCAGTCTGCACTCACACCAACAATGGAGAAGGGTTCCTTTCTCCCTACATCCCTGCCAGCATTTGTTATTGTGTGATATCTTGATAGCAGCCTTTCTTTCTGGAGTGAGGTGGAATCTCAGTGTTCTTTTCATCTGCATTCCTCAAAAGTCCAGAGATGTGGAACATTTTTCATATATTTATTCGCAACTTTTACTTCTTTGTCTGATAAATGTCTGTTCACTTCTAGAACCAAAACAGACAAAAAATAGAGGAGCTTGGGACCATGATAGAAGCCATGAATGCCCAGCATAGGAAAGAAATAGAAACCTTGAATGCCCAACATAGGAAAGAAATGGAATCCATCAAACAGATTCAAATGGATATCCAGGAGATTAAAAACTCTATTGAGGCCAGGGATTTACTTCAGTGTTTTTTCTGCCTGCCTCATAAATGCAAGGTCCCAAGTTCTATTCCCAGTAAAAAACAAAACAAAACAAAAACAAAAATGTATTGAAAGCATTTGCAGCAGAGTAAATGAATATGAAGATAAAATTTCAGATATAGAAGATAGGATTGTAGTCAGTGACCATGAAAAGAGATATCTCTTAAAAACAGTAAGGAATCATGATAAATCAATCCAACAACCCTAGATGATGCATAGAAGAATAACATAAGACCGATAGAAATCCGTGAGGTAGAAGGACAAAGTACAAATGACATTAAAAAAAAAAAAAAACTGTTCACAGAATTAATGACAGAAAACTTCCCAAACAGAGGAGAAGAATTTCACATACAGATAAGTGAGTCATATAGGACTCCAATTAGCCATGATAAAAAATAACCTACACCTAGACATATAATAGTTAAGATACCAGAAACCCAACAGAAGAACAAAATACTGCAAGCAGTAAGAGAAAAGAAACAAATCACATGCAAAGGAAACCCCATCAGAATCATAGCAAACTTTTCAACACAAACTCTCAGGTCAAGGAGAGCCTAGAGTGAGGTATTTCAAGTCCTAAAAGAAAACAATCTCCAACCTAGACTGATGTATTCTGCAAAACTCTCTTTTAAAATGGATGGGGAAATAAGATACTTTCATAACAAAGAACACCTGAGAAACTTCATGAATACCAAACCAACACTATAGACAATTCTAAACAGTATCCTAGGAAAAAACAGTGAAAGTCACAACACCATGAGGCCTGACAGACCAAATCAATTAGGCAAGGCAAGAAACTAAAAGGAGAGGGAGAAAATTGAAGAGAGCTAACAACAGGACAATAACATGACAATGAAAGTATTATATTTTATAGTTTTTTTTCTAAGAACTACTATAGCTAATTAAGTTTATGTATAAAGTAGAATTTTGTATTCTTAAAAATGATTTTACTCTATGGAGAAGAACATTATTAAAATATCAAATAAAATCTATATAGACCATTACCTGAGAAACAAGGAAGCCTACATTTTTAAAGTATTTTTAAAAAGTAATTGCACAGTTGATGTATTTTTTCTAATTTTCTACAGGAGCATGCTTTAAAATTCTTGATCCAAAACAGAAAAGGCCTTGATATGAAGGCATCTTCCTTTAAAAAGGGTCATGCTGAAGCCTAGTCTCAATGATCTCTAGAGATGAGAGAGAATGGCAAAACCAAGAAGAAAGTTAAATAAGTGAGCCAAGACCAGAAATTCATTTAAAGGTCAAAAGGAAAAGATAAATTCAGTTACATTATTTGGAAAGTTATTCCTGCTCATGCATAAATGCTAACATTTGAAAAAACATTTGATATTCCTATCAAGAATATCAAAAAAGAAAAGGCTTTTTTAAAGGCCTTTTCAAGGTACTGAACAAGAGTTATTTTTTTCTTTCTTTCATAATGACTATGAATCCCACATACACCACATATACACACAGAAAAAAAATTCAGATACTAAACTAGAGAGCATAAGCCTGGAAATATTTATGTGTTAATGTTGTTCCTAGGTAACAAATGAAAAATTGTCATAGTTGTGGCATTTTGACAAATGCTTTCATTCACTGCTGATATTTCCAGGCACATTTACTTTGGCTTTGGATGGAAAATAATACTATAAAGAATTTTCATCACATCTGTCATGTTTAACCAGATACCACAAATTTGGTAACAGTTAAGAGCTGCCTCCTGCCTTCTCTTGAACTTCCTAGTCTAGAGGAGGAACAACAACTAGAACAAGGACTAAAAAAAGATCTTTTTCATGAATCTACATAAGAGGCTCCAGCTCAAGGGTAGGCAGTGGTAACCTAAAACCATGACCTTGCTTGGATCCAACATGAATGAGATACACCCTTCATCCAGGTCTCAAATGATTCTTTTACCCTATACTTTCAGCCTTCTACTAATTCATGAGGAGAATAGTGTCAATTCATGGTGGTGGTATTGGAAGTTTCAGGAAGAGAGAGAAGTTAGAGGATTGGAGGTTATAATGAAGAAGAAAAGCAGGAGCTGGCTTCATAGCCCTGCTTAGATGTCACTGCTGACCCTAGTGTTTGGAATTAACAAGTAAAGTTGGATTGATCTGTGGTTAATTCAAATAGGGTTTGGGATTTCGTTCCTACTTGCAACTTTGCTTGTATTACACATTAATAATATTTAATTGATGACCTAATTAGCAAAGTGCCTTATTAACTGATACTAAAATTAGTAAAGGAATAAATTGATTGAATTTTCTCCTTCATTACAGAATATTTCCTTGTTTGAGTCACTCATTATTGTTCTCATTCTTGAAGGGCTTGTTACCTGACTTTTAAATTTTTTTGTCAATACTCTACTAATCTTAGACTTGCAAAACATTGTAGTCATCACATTTTCCCTTATGCGAACTCTTTGCAAAGCCATTGAAATTTTATCAGTAAGATCAATATAATACTATTAATTGAAACACAGACTGACTTCAATTTTCCATTTTTCCACTGATGTCCTTTATTTCATCTAGGAGCCTGTTAGTGATTCTGCATTAAATTTTTGTCTTTATTTCTCCATAGCATCCTTCAATCTGTAATAGTTCCTTAGTCTGTTTTTTGACCAGGACACTTCTGAACTACTTGAAGACTAATAAACCACTCAGTTAGGTTACAAAGCCCTCAACTTGTATTTGCCTGATTCTTCCCAAAAGGTGAAATTAATTTTTGCATTTTTCCCAAGAATAACAAAGAAATGACATTATATTCTAAGGGCCTCATATCAAGGAGTTTATGCTATTATGGACTTATATGAGGGGATGTTTACTTTCGTTATTTGATTAAAGTGGAATGTGAGTTTTCTACAATATATAATACCTTTTCTGTTGTAGGCAATTTTATAAAGCGGAAGAGATACTTTCAAGATACAAATACTTCATTCTTCTCAAACTTCCATATTATAATTTTACAGTTTATTGTGTTCAACTATATAAATGTTCTTTGTACACCTTTTAAAATGTTCTTTTCATACTTAGAGATAAGTTTTTGTTCTGGTGTATTTCTTTAGATTTGGATCTTCATTAATGCACTTAGTGCTATGTTTTCTTATTTGATCATTTAAAGTTGCCATTTTGACAACTTTTTTATTTTCCCGTTTCATCTTGTCATTTACGTCCTTACTTCTACTTTGTCAGAATATACACAAAACATTCATCCACCTTAATTCTCATCTCTTAAAAATTATGTATGCAAATTTAGGCCTTTTAAACACTATCAGTCTTTATAAAAGGTTTTCTTAGCTTTCATTTGGAGGATATCTAGCAAATTCTCTCATAAAGATAAAAAAAGTACAGAATTTTCTGAGTTGGTATATATTAAAGTACTTTCCTTAATAGGTTGAATATTTAAAGAACATCTTTCCTAGATAGTAGCTCTTGGGATCAAATTGTCTTTATATTACCTTTTGCATGACTATGTTACATATCATTGTATCTAGTCATTTCATCCCTAGCTCCTAACTTTGCTGTTGGTAAACATTGTTTGGTTTTCTAAATATGTATATTTTATTTTTTAATAGCTTTCATATAGCTGTGAGATTATGCAATAGTTTTTCTTTTTGTGATTGTCTTCTTTTATTTAGTGCAATTTCCAATATCCTTAACTATACTATGACAAATAGCATAATCTCATTCCTTTTCAGGATTGAATAATAATCCACGTGTATGTGTACTACAATTTATTTATTCACTTGGGGTGGGGACAGAAACTTGAGCTGTTTCTATGTCTTGAATATTGTGAATAGCCCTTGATGAACACAAAATACAAACATTTTTTCAAGAAGAAGATTTCATTTACTTTAGACATAAACCCAGACTATGGATTATACAGTCATATTCTAGTTCTATTTTTAATTTATTCAGAAACATCCATACTGTTTTTTAAAATAATGGCTGTACAAATCTATAATCCCTCCAAATATGTACAAGACTTTCTTTTTCTCCATGCCCTAGCCAAATTTTGTTAAAGATTGGTTTTTGATAATAGCTATTTTAACACGTTGGAAGTAGTATCTCGTAGTAGTTTTCATGAGGATTAATGATGTTGAACTCCTTTTCAGATATCTTTCAACATTTTCAAATTTCCTTTGAATTTTTTTTTTGGGGTGAGGTCTTTGCCTCTTTCCTCATAAGGTTCTTTGTTTTTCAAATACAGAATTGTATGGGTTCCTAATAAATTTTTAAAAATTATCAATACCAAATAAATTGTTTGCAGATTTTTTTTCTCCAGTCTGTAGGCTGCAGTTCCTTTTGTTGACTGTTTCCTTTGTTGTGCAGAAGTGATTTAGTTGTATGTATTCTCATTTATTTATTTTTTGTTTTTTGGACTGAGATTTGAGTGCAATATCCAAAACATCATTGCCAAGCCAATTAGAGAACATATTTTTCTGTGTTTAGGTCAAACAGTTTTATAGCTGCTGATCTTTTATTTAGGTCTTTTATACATTTGGAGTTAATTTTGATGTATAGTATAAAATAATGCTCTAATTTCATCCTTTTGCATGTTGAAATTCAGTATTTGAAGAGACTATCTTTTCTTTCTTGGTGGTCTTGTCAATAAAATAAATTGACTTTTAACTGACTTTTGGATTCTCTATAGTATGTTCCCCTGGACTGTGTGTCCGTTTTTATGCTAGTACTGCACTTTATGGAGTCCTATAGCTTAAAAATATTATTTTCTGGATGCAGGAGAAATTTTCTTACAGTTAATAATCAAAATATTCTTCCTATAGCTTAAAGAAATTCTTTAAAATGTTCTTGTAAAATGCCCTTCTTTTATAAAAATATTAATTTAATTTGCTTTAATTATATTTTATGCACATGAGAATGCATAAATATGTATACACATTCATATATTTGTAAAAGTATATGCTCATATATGTAGAAATGATGCACACACTGGTTTAATTCTATCTTGTGAACTTGATTTTATGCTTATATCAGGTATTCTTACATCATTTTTTCAAATAAAGTAAATTTTCTCAATATAAAACCATTTAGAATGGGGAAACAGTCATGAATATGACAGTAATGTTGGTAGGTATGACAAGACATTTTGAAAATTGATGTAGGTCTGACCAAAATTGTTGATATCACAAAAGTAAAATGCCTTTATAATCATTAAGACCATAGACCTTTGCTAAAATAATTTAGTAAGACAGTAATTTATGAGATTAATTATATTGAAAGCATCTTTTTGTTACTTTTTTCATTTGGTATTTTGTATTTTTATATTGTGTTAGCATATTGATATGTGTTCTTCCACACTGAAAAAAAAATGATGATAAATCCACATGTGAATCCATAGTTTTCTGCTTTGGATCAGTATTTCCAACTTTGTGTCCTGTCTTGTGCTCTACTAAATGTTCTCTGAAAAATAAGGTCAATCTTGTAATATATTAAAGAGGTACTGAATAATGTAAAGTTCTTTTGGAGGTCATGCTGGACATAAATCAGTTATAGCTTCTTGTATTATAGTATCATGCATATTCAATTTCTATGAAATGTTACAATCTTTAGAAAGATGACTCTATCTTTCAATATACAAATAGTGAGAAGCTTTTCAATGCATTTAAAAGTTATTTTTTAAAAATTACTCAGAATGTATTTTATAAAGATTTAATAAAAATTTTATTTTTTAACATCAAATACTTCTTAAAAGTCATTGAATATAAAGATGCAAGTTGTCTTAAAATGAAGAAAGGATTTTTTTCTCCTCTCTAAAGTGAAAAAAATATAAACACATTTCATAATCTCAGGAACTCAACTTGAGCATGAAACTTTTTCTTTCCAAAGTAATTTCTATTGAAATAAAGTTTTTATTAACAAAAGTGTCAAAATAACATGTAAATGCAGTGCTAAGTCCCATATTTCTTTGATACATTGCAGCATTGACCTTAATTTTGAAAGAACATGAATGACTGTTTTGTTTACATACAAAGCACAGAGTTAAAGCCGAAGCATTGCAGAAGAGTCTAAACACTGGTTAACATGAAACTGTAGTAACCTTCAAAGCGCTGATTATGGCAGATGAACCACTAATTTATGATCAAGAATAAAGGTAGATGAGGAAGTACAAAGCAGAAGAGGTTAAATATGTTTAAATAACTTTGGGTGAAGTAATCAATGACATTTTCTTTAAAAATAGTAGGCATTTGAAAATTTCAAACTGTTTCATGCGGACAATAGATACACACACACGCACATGCATATATTATATACACTTTTTTTTGGTACTGGGGATCGAACTTGGGTCCTTGTGCTTGCAAGGCAGGCGGTGGAACCACTGAGCTAAATCCCTGGCCCCAGTCACATATATTTTGAGGATTTAAAAAATACACAAGAAATATCTATAAATAACTGAATGATGAAAGAAATAAATTGATTAATTATGGCTCATAAAATGTATAAAAATGCTGTCCATCGGAGAGTGGGTGGATTGGTAGATAACTGTATACTACAGTGAATCCAAGAGAGATTCAAAAGAGAGGTTGGTGATATCAAATAACTGGAAGTCAAAAATGTAAGATAACATTTGACATGATGCCATATATTGATTTTTGGGTATTATTTCTTGTGCAAAGAGGGTTTTTTCAGAAAGTCTGCCTATCCCCATGTCTTCAAAAGTATTACCTATTTTGCCTTTCAGCAGATTAAATGTTTCTATTCTAATGTTTAGATATTTCATCTCTTCTGATTTTAGTTTGGTGTATGCTGAGAGACATGGGCCTAAGTTTACCTTTCAATATGTGGATAGCCAGTTTTCTCAGCACCATTTGTTAGAGAGGCTATCTTTCTTCCAGCAGTGGGATTTGGACCCTTTGTCAAAGATAACATAACTAGGTGTGCCATAGTTGTTTCTTTATCTTCTGTTCTGTTCCATTGATCTTAACATCTGGCCTTTGTTTTTATTTTTGTTTTTTGCCAATATCATGCTGTTTTGTTTTTAATCACTGAAGGTATTAGTAGAACTAGTAGTCTGGGATTGTGATAATCCCTTCCTTCTCCTTGTTTTAAGAATCACTTTTGTTATTCTAGGTCTCTCCTAGTCCCATATAAATTTTAGAATTGTTTTCTTCAGTTCTAAAAGGAATATTATTTATATTTTGATAAGAATTCTATTACATCTACATAACCATTTTTGGAAATATGGCCATTTTGACTGTATTGTATCTGCATTGCCAGGAACAGAGAACATCTTTCCATTTTCTTATAGTCTATTCAATCTCCCTTTTCAGAGTACTGTAGTTTTCATTACAGAAGTCTTTCACTTCTTTGGTTAGGTTAATTCCTAAATATTTCATTTTTCTTAATGCTGTTGTGAAGGGTATTGTTTCGCTCTTGATGAGTTTGCTATTGGTGTGCAAGAACACTATTTTTCAGTATTGACTTTATATCCTGTTATGCCATTAAAGGAGTCTTTTAGTGGAACTTTGAGGTCATCTCTGTAGAAGACCTTGTCATCAGTAAATAATGATAATTTACTTTCTTCCTTCCATATTCATATACCTTTTATTTCTTTCTCTTGTCTTATTGCTCTAGCTAATGTCTTGAGAAATATCTTGAACAGAAATGGTAGTAGTAGACATCCTTGTCTTGTTTTTTTTTTATTTTAGGGGGAAAACTTTCATCTTCTCTCTATTAGTATGATGTTGAATGTTGGTTTGTCATAGGAAACCACTAACAGAATGACGAGACAATCAACAGAATGGGAAAAGAAATTTTCCAACCACTCCTCAGACTAAGGACTAATATCTAGAATAGGTAAAGAACTTGAAGATAATTGCACTCCTCCTAAATTTAAAGACCCAATTAAAAATGAGCATCTGAATTTAATAGACACTTCTCAAATTAAGACATACAAATGACCAATAAAAACATGAAAAATGTTCAGCATCACTGGCCATTTGAGAAATGCAAATTAAAACAACACTGAGAAAGCAGGTGTGCTGGTAATCCCAGCACTCAGGAGGCTGAGGCAGGAGGTTCACTGTGAGTTTGAGACCAGCCTGGACTACATAGTCAGTCTCAACTACATAGTGAGACCTTCTTTCAAAACAAAAACAAAAGCATAACAAAACAAAACAAAATAACACTGAGATTCAATCTCACTCCAGAAAGAATTGCTACCATCAAGAAATCGACCAATAGCAAATGCTAGAGAGGCTATAGAGAGAAAGGAAGCTTTCTCCACTGTTGCTGAGAAACCTACTATGGGAATCAGTATAGAGATTCCTCAAAACATTACAAATAGGAATTCCATTTGACCCAGCTATTCCCTTGTAGTTATCTTCCTAAAAAAGTTAAAGATATCATACCACTGTGATGTATGCATACTTATGCATTATTATAGCTAAATCTCAAAACAGCCTATATGTCCATCAACAGATGAATGGATAAGAAAAATGTGGTATTTATGCATGATGGGGCCATAAAAAGGGATAAAAGAGTCATTTCTAGGAAGACAGATGTGCTTTGAACCACACACACACACACACACACACACACATACACATACACACACGAGATGAAATAAAAGACAGAATAAGAAAAGAGCAAGATAGAAAGAAAAGGTTTTGTAATTCAGCGTGTACAATGTATTTAAAAGTGACTCAGTACAATTGTCTTATATGTTTATAGGTTCTTTGGCCTGTTAGTATCTTTTTCAATCTGTATACATGATAATTAACTGTAATATTTTATAAGTGAATTGGATACTAGCAAACTATAAGGGGATGGAGGGAAGGAAGAAAAAGAATTTAAATGTGTTTGTACATGTAACAATGAATATAATCATTATGTACTGCAAACATGTGCTTAATAAAAGTAAAACAAAATAAAAATACAACAAATTGGTATGTAGTTACTGAATCAACCCAAAATAGATTAATGAAAAATACAGACATCTAAGTAACAACGCATGGGTATTTTTAATTTGGAATATAATTGTCTGAGGAGTGAATTAAGCATTAATTGTTAATTAGGACATCTTTATTTTTCTAAAATTCCAATTGATGACTAAAAGACCAAGGCTATGAAAGCTTTTGATTGCTTGACTTTGGGACAGTTGTAGATGGTTAGTTTTTTGTATATTTTAGCCCTCATAGAATCTTGAAGATATTTAAGCCACAGAGAACAAATTGGCACAAGGAAAAAGTTATTATTATTCCACCTCCCCTAAAAAATTAAAATGAGAACTAAAATGAGGACAAAACTGGAAATTCCATTGTTAAATGCCAAAGTGAATGCGGTTTACCTCTTGCAAGGGAAAGAAAGCAGAAAATGAGCGGATCAATTAGAAATTTAAAGAGAACATGTGTTTTCTTACTATTTTTCTCTATTTAACTAGGAACATTTCATAATTTAGAGTTACCTACAATAATATGAGAACAAAGGAAAGTTGAAATATTTTCTTAATTGAGTTTATTGATAAATTTTAGGTATACAGTGCAGTACAGTTACATTCATCATTGGGATCTTGTACCTTTACATGACAGGTCTTGGTTCTCATTTTTCCCCTTGTCCCTGCCCTCCATTCACCCTCTCCTCTCCCCATTTACAAACACTTTATTTCTATTTTTTCATTTTCTCATATTTTTTTCCCTTATTCCCTTTCCCCTACTCTTCCCACTTCCCCTACACCTTTAGCCCCTTTCTTCCTATTTCACATTGTCAATTATTTCATTAGGATCTTATTTACTATTATAGTTGTTTATCAAATAGTTTCTCTGTATTATTTTTTATTACAGACATATCTCAGATATTTGTTGGTTTGATACCAGACCACTACAAAAAAAGAAAAATCACACACACAAAAAAATATGCCATACATATTCATTTGGTTTCCCATAGCATGACAAGTTACATTAACAGTATAGTATAGTTTATTAAGTGTGCACTAACGTTATGTTTAATGATTTCTATGCCTTAATTTAAAAATTCTTTATTGGTAAAAATGCTAACCATCATCAGAGCCTTCAGAATTGGATCATTTTGCTAGGGGAGGCCTGTGACTTGATGTCAGTAGTTGTTTGTTTTTGGTATGGGGGATCAAACTCAAGTCAAGTGGCAGCACCACTGAGCTACACCCGCAGGCCAAAGTTAGTAGCTATTGCAAAGCTGATTGCTGCAGGATGGGGTGGTCATGACACTTTCTTAAAATAAGAAAACAATAAAGTGTGCTGCATGAAATCTCCCTGTCATGACCTATTTCTCTGTAGCATATTATGCTCTTTGATAGTATTTTGCCCACAGTGTCCACAGTATCTTTACCAGGGGTAATTTCCATATTAAGAAACCATTTTCTTTCCACATTCCTAAGAAGCAATTCCCATATTCTTATCTATGAGAGTTTTGTTTGTTTATTTGTTTGTTTGTTTTGATACCAGGGATTGAACTCGGGTTCTTGTGCTTGGGAGGCAGGCAGTGAAACCACTGAGCTAAATCCCCAGTTCTATGAGTTTCAATCATGAGATCACAACAATGCTGTTACATTTTCTGTTCCAAGGTCTAATTACAGTACTCATCATATTCTTGCTACATTTGTAGTTACTTCCTTCACTGGTTTTGTATGCTGAGAGGCATCAAAATTTTCCTAAATCCTCTTGATGCTGACGTTCTGACCTCCAGTGAATCACAACTGCCCTTAATGACAGCTGGAGAGTTGACTCCCTTCTAGCAAGTTTTCAATTTACTTTGCCCAGATTCAATAGAGTAGTCACAATCTATGCCAGCTGTATTTTTATTAAATCTATTTTTTTGAATTACAACATGAAAGTCAAAACTACTTTCATTAGAGGGACTGAAGCACGACCAAGGTATGAAAACAATATTAGTCTTATTGTAGATCTCCTCGGAACTCTTGGGGGATCTCAGTGAACATGAATATTTTGAAAGGAATCCCAGGAATCTTTTTTTTTCCCTTCTGAGGAGTAGGTTGCAAAAATGGGCTTCAGATATCTAGTAAACCATATTATAAACAAATGTACTGTCGTACAGGCTTTGCTGCTCCATTTATAGAACACATATTCAATTTAAACCTTAAAGGTCCTAGACTTTTTGAAGGGTAAATGAGCATTGTCTTTAACTCTACCTCACCAGTTGCATTGACTTCTGCTCTCCAGCTCGGAAATTCCTACCTTTTAATACAAGACTCTTGCATTTCAATATGATAAAGGTGGCTTCTTTCCTTAAACCAAGTGAACCAACCTCTGACACCATCAGACTTCTCTTCTGCAGCTTCCTCACTTCTCTCACACTTCCGATAACTGAAGCGTGAAGAGAGCAGTCAGAACACACATATTTAACTATTAAGTTCTCTTCCTTAGAGTACATTGCTTACATCTCTCTTCTGCAGCTTCCTCACTTCTCTCACACTTCCGATAACTGAAGCGTGAAGAGAGCAGTCAGAACACACATATTTAACTATTAAGTTCTCTTCCTTAGAGTACATTGTTTGTGACATACTTCTCAAGATATGAGGTAATTTCTTTATAAACTCTCCTCTCAATATAGACAGTTTTGTTAACTTTCTATTCTTTAAACTTTTTCAATTCGTGGCGACCAGTTTTATAGTAACTGAATTAATATTTCTAGTATTCAATTTATCTGGACCTTTCTCAAGGATATGTCCAGAAACTTCAACTTATGTAAAGTAAGACTAAAACAGCTTTCTGAAAAAAGATTTTTCCTCAACTAATTTCCACTTTCCTGTAACTTTGAAGCAAGATCTTTTGCCTATAACATTTTATTATTAGTGTTCTTTTACTTAGAAACAATATTAAGCACAGACAGAAGAAAAGTGCATGTTTTATGTTCTGGAATAATATAGAACACCTTGCTCATGAAAGAAAGTAAGGTTACTTTCAAGATGAGAACTAGAAAGTAGCACACGGTTGGTTTAGAGAACCCTTGAGAGTGAGTGTAGATATCAATTCACCATGGGTTTCTTCTAAAGGAAATTTTCTAATACATGCTGATGCATTCTTAAGAAATTCGCATGATTTCCTTGATAAATTAGAATAGTTGGAAGTACAATAACAGAGAAACCAATTATCCATTGGTAATGTTTTAAAGAGCAATAGCGAATTTGCTCTGCTTATGTCTATAGGAGGAATCATAGTATCTATCTTCTAGTAGAGGGAAATACATTGGAATCCAACGCCAGATAACGTAAGTTATTATGAAAGATAGGGATCCAAAAAGACGTTTTCAAATAGATTTTTCTATCCTTTTACAGGATAATTAAATTATACTTTTGTATATATTTAAGAATAATCACCAAAAATAGATTCATTAATTTAAATTGATAAGCAATATGTGATTTATTTTCTCCAAAATAGTAGAGTGGCTTATATGTGTAAATATATTTAAATCCTATTGTATTCTTTTCTAGAATTTGCAGTATGTTAAAGAAATAAATCAAATTTATCTTTCAATTATTATAAAACTGCATACACAATTATGATAAGTAGTAGAGGATGGTATCACTGTTGACTTCTTTTTAAATATAACAAAGAATGAGGTACTTACATTATATACAAAATAAAATTGCATTTTACAAAAAAGATAAATATAATGCTAGTAATTAAATAATTGTCTAAAGAAGATGTGGTTTTTCTATAAAATAAAATACTACTCAGTGATAAATAATGAGAAATTAGTCACACATAGGAAAATGGATGCATATTGAGGTTATAATCTTAAGTGAAATAAATAAGTCACATATATATAAATAACGAATAGTTTTTCTGGTGTGAAAAACTATAATTGTAAATAAGATTCTAATGGTATAATTGACAATGTGTAATAGGAAGAAAAGGGTGAAAGGTGTATGGAAAGTGGGAAGGGGAGGGGAAAGGAAATAAGGGAAAATAAAAAAAATATGAGAAAATGAAAAAATCGAAATAAAGTTTTTGTAAACAGGAAAGGGAGGAAGGGGTGAAGGGAGGGCAAGGGTATGGGGGAAAATGAGAACTAAGACCTGTCATGTAAAGGTACAAGAGCCCAATGATGAATGTAACAGTACTGCATACCTAAAATGTACCAATACCCTCAATGAGAATAAATAAATAAATAATTGTCATCACCCTGCAGGAGCCAATAAGATGTAGAAGATTGTGGCATATCATTCTGTAACATGCTCCTCCCAAACTACTTCATTTGTGCTGTTTCTAATCTGGTAAATATTTGAGTGAAAACCTGTTTCTGATTGTTTTCATTTTTTTTCTATACTCGCAGGTCAAATAAAAGATTGAAATGTAATTGAAAACCAAATCCCGACATCCCAAATTTATCTCAACTTTGCCCTAAGTTAATAATTGAAAATGGTGGAAACTTGAACTCTTGAGATATTCTGATACAAAAATTTGCATTGCTTCCAAAATAAAAAATAATTTTGTTACTGAGAAAATTATTAATATTTCCAGGAAGCTTTTATTCAAAGGGTATAGTAAGTCTATCACATAAAAAGAAAATTAAAGAAAACATTATTGTGAGACAGAGTGCTTTGATGAAGAGATGTGAAAATTAAAATCACAGACTATCTGCCTCCTATTTGCACAATGTGCATGTGTGCGTGCTTGTGTGTGTGTGTGTGTGTGTGTGTGTGTGTGTTTGTGAGAGAGGAAGAGAGGGAGAGAGCGATTTTTTATATCCCAATTGAGAAAAATTTAAATATTAAGATAGCCATTTATGTCACACAAGGGTGCGAATAAATATGAATTAAATTTTAAGGCCCTTCCAGCAGTGCACTGATAGAAATCCACAGCTGCTGAGGCAGTAATCTATAACAATCAGTTGACTAGCTGATCTTTTAAGAGTAAACTATCAGAATTCAATTTGACTATTGTAAAGCCCATACTTTAAACAGAGCACTGCTGGGATATTCAGAAATTGAAGTTACAATGCAAGTGCCAGATTAATATTACATTTTTCATTTATACATTCAGTTTGAGATCATTCTAATTTCTAAAGTCTATCATTTTTACCAGAAGTTTTTCTTCCACCCTGTAGACAAAAAACAATCTCTAATGTAACTTGGTAAATATATTTTATTTAATACAAAAGCCGTATATAATTCAGTTTGTCTAAGATCAGAATAAATTGCTAGGGGAATTTTCATACTTCTCAATGCTATGGTTTAAACATCTTGATTTTCATTATCTGGGTTGATTTTACTGTTTTACAGTTTCTATAATCAGACATTTGGAGAGAATTTCAGATGTAACCTCTTATGTTTGCTTTTGCTCAGCCTGAATGGACTGGAAATAAACTACCTAAAATCCTATAAAATGTTAGTAGAGATATAAATACTCTTGCAAGAAACATAATTATCCAATAAACATATGAAAAGTATATAATAAAAAATCAGAATAAGAATGTTAAAACATTGTATCTTATTGATCGATCACATATTTACAATACATATTAAAATCAGAGCTATAATGTCATAACATTATATTCCACTGACTGATTAAGTATTTAATGTTCATATTATTCAATAGTGACATTAGAGAAGTGTTCTCATTCATAATTGAAAAAAGAACTTTTGTATAAGAACTGGGGTCTTAAATTTTGTTACACTTAGTTTTTATTTAAAACATTTATTTCTAAAGTTAATAAAATGATCAGAAATTCACATACAATTTTTCCCATAATTTTGTTCTAACAAGCGTGATGATGATGATTATGATGGTGGTGGTGGTGGTGATGATGGTTAGTGCAGGTAACTCTTCATAAAATAGTATTCATTAATTATAATAATAATCCCATGTAATATGGACTATTATTATCTCTACTTATGAGAAACCTAAGAACTAAAGGGCTTAAATAATTTTACAGTTTCACAATTTTTCACCATTGACTCCTGGGTATTCACTAAGCTCTTAGATTTATCGAGGTATAGTGCATGTACCACCTAATAGGAGATTATGTTTGATGTGTTCTCTGCTAAGTCTCATGACACAAGGTCAACTGCACTCATATGTGAAATGGAGAAAACACCAGAAAGTATATAACAAAATGTTAGCAGTTATTTCTTCTTTGTGGTAGAACTATATACATTTTTATTGCATGTGCTTTCTCTCTCTGTAGATAGATATAGATATATAGACATGGGGGCATTTACCCCATATTAAAAAACAAAAATGTTATATTTAATTGGAAAAACACTTAAAGAGGGAAAAAAGCAGCAACTATCCACAAAAATGACATGACGAATTATGACCTTCTTCATATTTATCCATGTGAAAATTGATCCTGTTAAAAGAAACAGGAATGAGGCACAGAACTTTTATATCTCAGGGAGAGAAAATATTTTTCCCCAACCTTAAAAAGCTGAAAGAGCAAAACTTGACTTCCATGAAGAATTGAGAATCAAGTTGATCACTCATAGACAATGTTTCCATCATAAGTAAAAATAACTTTATCACAAATCTTCTCAGATATAAAGCCATTCTCTTTGCTTCTTCTTTAGCTTTAACATTTTATTTATGTTTATTGTTTCTAAATATGAAATATTTAAAATTCTTAAAGCATTTCATAACATATGCAAAGGCATGTAGGATTGATTTAATTAAGCCTGAGATGTCTTGACTTTTTCAATCTTTTTTTTTTTTTCTAAATATCTCAGTGGGAAAAGCTTAGAGGGTATGGCTGCTGGGCTTTATTTAACATCTGCTAAAAAGTTGACTTTTTATATATTTGCTCTCCATATTGGGTGCTTCTTTTTCTGTCCTCACATGATAGAAAGCTTGTGAAAGCTCCCAAGGTCTCTTTCATATGGACACTAATTCTCCTATGAAGACTAATTAATTACAGAAAGCTGCACTTTCTAGTACCATTTTATTAGTCACTAGGATTTCAGATATTTGAATTTTAGGAGATACAACTATTATGCCTATTGTACTCTTTCTATTTTCAGATTATAATTCCATTAATTTGGTTCTTTGTGCTGTAGTTACCATTCACCCACTCAAAGAGTCAATATTTATAGAACATCTACTTCACATAAAGTAAGAATAGGGGCACATATTCAATTTAAAATTTTGACTATTAACATGTGAAGTTGAACAAGAAAAATAAGCATCATGTAAGATATATAAAATGTAATTTTTATTGATTTGTTATCACATAAATAAGTGAGTACACCAAATGTGAGATCATATTTTAGGAATAATATTCTTAAAATATGGGTTCTGGGTGTGGGGGCCTTCTTGTTAGACAGACTCATGTATATCTCTTAGTGAACTGCAGTTATACTCTTGATCACATGAAAATAAAGTACAAAGAAAGCTGTGTAATTACTAATTCAAAGATGTATGGTAAACCTTCTTGGAAGTGAAAACACACAGTTGTTTCAAAAGTGAACACCAAAGGCAACCACTATGGGGCTCAGTAAGAATTGCCAGTTTAGATGCGCTCCTCCAGTGGACAGGTCTGTGGAGGCTCTGCACACGAGAAACCACCAGAAGCTTCTTATTCTATGGTTATGATTCAGCTCAGCAAGGCTGGTGTGGCCAAGTAACAACTAATGAACAGGAAGAACCAGCTTGGAAGAAGGATGGTCTGAACTTCCCAGAAAGAAGACAAACAGAAGCACAGAAAAAGCAGAGGCTTTGAAGGAGCTCAGATTGTGTTAGATTTTGGCTTGAGATCTTAACAGTAAAATTTCCTTTGGAAAAGTCTGGGTCTCTTGTGTTGCTATATGAAAAGTGGAAATAACTTTAATTTCTCGAGATTCTTGTTTGTAAAATGTCTACCTTTAGTACACAGTAATAATAGTGCCATTATTACCAGATTGGATGCATGGTAGTTTTTTTTTTTCAGCTTTAATTGAGTTTATTGGTACATTTTAGGGATACAGTACAGTTACATTCATTGTTGGGATCTTGTACCTCTACATGACAAGTCTTGATTCTCATTTTTTCCCCTTACCTCTGCCCTCCCTTCACCCCCTCCTCCCCTCCCCATCTACATTTTCATCTTTTCATTCTCTCACATTTTTTTCTTTTCCCTTTTTACTCTTCCCCTACCCATCCCACCTTCCCTACACCTTTAGCTCCTTTCTTCCCATTTCTAAATGTCAGTAATCTTATTAGAATCTTATGCATTGTTGCAGATTATTCAGACCAGGGAAACTACTCGGTATAGTTAGAAGAAAATTAGATTTTTCTTTTATGTAATAACGTGGAAAAAAATCTTTATCTGTTACAGAGTAAGTATTTATTCCACTGGCAGATATTTTTCTAATGTGTTCAGATCAGTATTTGTGCCAAAAGACAAGACTATCAGCTTTTGTTAAATTAAAGATTTCTAACATTTGGAGAATCTGAATATCTAATGGTGGATGAGATGGTTAACTTTTAAATTTCTCTCTGTTTTATTGGATCTTTTTCTCAGGAGAATCTTGATTTATATGTGGGATAAAAAGACAAAAAGTGATGGAGACAGCACTCAGACTTTATTAAATTTAAAAGTTAAAATTGAGAGAAGTAGAAGTTGAGGTTTATATTAAAATATATATCATAGTCAATATTTTCTCATTGTCTTTTTCTATAACCTGATGTTGAAGAACAACTTCATGTTAGGGCTTAAAGAACTGAGGGAATTACCCATCAAGCCACATTTCTCAATAAAAGCAGATGACTGGACAAGATTATGAAGGTCTCCGGACCTCCTATCCATTAGTTCTTGTGATAACTGATATGTAAGCCCTGATCTTATTGGCGAAAGTAAAGCATGGCAGAGTTTGACTTTGAGGACTTTAAAAGTGCTTTGAAGGGTCACTATTTATCAGCTTATTTGCTGACTTATCTTGGCTTGGCTAGAGGGATAGTTAACTGCTGAAGCACATAGCTGAAGCAATTGAAATTTATGATATTTTTGTAAGTCACCTTTAACATAATTAAAGTAGAGTTAATTATACATATATTTTATTCTACAGGTAATAAAGACAAATAAAGTAGGTAGTCTAGGCACTGCACTTAGAGGACCAGAATACACACTGAATACTACATGTGCAATACATTTTTTTAAAGCATCCATTGCATTCAGGCTATGTACAAAGTCTACCATAAGTATGAAGGAAGTTAGTAAATTTTATTATTGTTAGCCTCTTCACTTATTGAAAAAAAAAAAGCTAATCTTTCCACTTACTCTATATACATCTTCACTTTAATAAAAAAAAAAACAGATTTCAAGAAGGAAGAAAAATTATCATATTTCTTCTGATAAAATTAAATTCCCACAAGGACTCTAGTCTCCACTCTACCTAATATTTTTTCCTGGGGTGGAATTAAATCCTCAGCTGAAAGCAGTGTTTCCAGAAACTGGTTTCCATTTCTGACTTTTTCCTGAGGAAAAACCTGAACTCTTTATTTCTTCTAATTTCCACTTATCTCTGTCTTAGTTTTTAAAATGTACTTCAAAATTCTTCAAATCAAAGCTCCTAGAAAACCTGAGAGATTATAATAAAAGTTCCCTGTTCTACCTGAACATTTTTTTGTGTTATTTCTGTAGTTATTCTTTTCAGTGAACAATTGACACTTTGACCCATGGTAGTTTTGTATAATTGTCAAAATGCCTAAATATATGTACGTTCTTTTTAGCATAGAAAATTGTCATCCAACCCTAAGTTGGAGAAGTAAAAGAAAGAGCAGATGTTATGTCCAAGTGAGGATTTCATCTTATTTTATTTTTAATTAAATACAATTGACAAAATCACATATATTTAAGGTATATGTCACATTCAATAACACCAAAAGATATTGGAAAGAAAGATATGTATGTGCAATGCACATATTACTAATATTTGTATATACATTACCAATGCTATTGAGGGATATACAATATTAACCTATAATTCTTATAGATTTTTAGAAATATAAAGTTATTATTTGGTCCCATCCTTCCAGAGTAAACACAGTAACCTTGATATTAAAAAATAATATTAATAGGAGTTTTGCATGTAAAATAGGCTTGTGATGATATAATGAAATATTAGCCCTACCACAAGGACTCTTAAAATATTATTGTCATACTTTATAGTTTTGGCATAATTATGAGTAGGAAAAATGGACTTGATTAATTGTAAAATTAAAGTGCTTAATTTAACACCATTGAAGAATTCTTGGCCTTTAAATCTATTGTTCCTACTTAAATATTTAATATTCATCAGTAATTCTTTTCACATAATTTAAATTACATTTATTTCAAATTATATTGACTTTCAATTACTTTATCTTCAACATAGACAATGACTATTGTTATTAAATGGCATTCTCTTTATGAATCTGAATGCTACCATGACAATAAAACAAAAAAACAAAACACTTAATTCCTAAGTAAACTTCAGTCAGGTATTGCTTGATTTCAATATCTACACTCTTTTATTTATATCTTTATTTATTTGATCTCTATTTGCCAAAGTCATAATTCATGGAACGCATTATGATGAATGTAAATACATAATAGAAGGGATTGAAAGCTTCAAAAAATTTAAAAAAATTATTCTCACAGAAAGATCAGTGCAATCTATTGAACAATTTACAATTTTAAAAGTCATATTAAAAGGAAAGGGAGCCTGTACCAAGACTAATAAGACCAGTTCTGACCTTCATGAAACCTTTCTATTGGATAGACAGTTCATGCTAACATTTTGTATATATTGCATTCACAAACTACTAGAATAGGACTCCTGTCTAGTCATTTTTTTGTATCTGAACTTTATTGTTCTACATCATTTCTGAGCATCTGAATTCTAGGTTAATGTTTTTATCCCTTAAATCATTAATAATGTACACAAAAGCATTAGTAATATGTACATTGCAAATACATATCTGTCTTTCCAGTATCTTGAGTTTTACTGCTCTTACATGCTTTCTATTTGATATTTGTGTGCAATTATATACTAGCTTATTTGGTATCTACCAGAGGGAAGCAATTCTTTAGAAAACATCAGTGACTCGATAGAGAAATGAGAGAAGTGTAGGGGAGAGGAGAGAGGGGAGGGAAAACACACTTTCTGGTTTTGTGTGAGAAAGTGAAATTGGAAAAATACATTACCGAATTTCCTGCTTAAAACTAAAAGCACTGAAAAAGAAAATATATCAAAACAAGAAAATAAGTTCAGTACCTTCTAATTTTGCTTTTTTTTAAAAAAAAATAACATTATTTTCTTCATTGAGATTTTCACTTTCGTATAGTACAAATAGTAAAAATACAATTTAATGAAAGACTGCAATTCCAACCTTCCAGTTACTGTTGCTGAGCACAACCTGCCTAGAATGATTATAAGACACTAAGGGATCTTTCCCTGCCTGTGTAATTCCATCTTCTTCTCCTCAGTGATTACTACTGTATTGGTTGTCTTTTGTTTATTTGGTTGGGTTGTTTAGTTACTGCAATGCTGACCTTTAAGCTGATTAACTTTTTAAATTATCTTATGTTATTACTTCTTTTGTTTGTTTGTTTTTGTTTTTGTTTTTTGAGACAAGGTCTCACTATGCAGTTGAGACTGACCTGGAACTCACTATGTAACCCAGGCTGGTCTCAAACTCAACAGCAATCCTGCCTCAGCCTCCAAGTGCTGGGTTTACAGGTGTGCGCCACAATGCCTGACTATCCTATGTTATTACTTCTTAAAAACACTTTTCATAGCAGTGAGAGGCTCACAGTAGCACCGAGAGTAAGATGAGCAAGATCCAGATTTCCCGTACACCTCCCATCCCACAGGGGAGCAACCTTCCCATTGTCAGCATCATGCACCAGAGAAGTGCATTTGTTCCAATTGATGAACTCATGCTGACTCATCCTCATCACCCAAAGTCAATAGTTTATATTATGAAAGACTCTTGGTGATACATATTTTGTGGATTTGGACAAATATATAGTGACATAAATCCACCACTGTAAATATCATACAAACTATTTCAACTGTTTTGCTTTTTTATTCTTCTGTCCCTGTGACTCCTATCATTGATCTTATTACTGTCTCCAATTTTGCTTTTTCCAGAATGTCATATGGTTGAAAGCATCTAGCATGTAGACTTTTCAGATTGGCTTTGTACCCTTAGTAATATGCACTCAAGTTTCTTCTGTGTCTTTTCATACCTTGATAGCTCATTTCTTTTCTTTTCTTTTCTTTTTTTTTCTGACATTAATTTGATTTTACTACATCCTGAAGTCTCCTAGTAATCTTTATTTCTTTTCCATGTGCCATCGATGTAGCGACAAGTAATCAAAGTCTATGACAACACTGTCTTTGAGTAGAAACATGAGGATTAATATTTAAATTTAAAGTATGCAATATTATTTTTGTCCTAATTTACCCTAATCAAGAGCTAATATAATTTTAAAAAGAGAACTAAAGTAGGTTTATCCTGCTTTTGAAGTCCAGAGGAGAGTCTATACATAGAAAATACGTAACACCTTGTACAAAGTAGCAATTTATATTATTACAAAAGTATTTTCTTGAAAAAATAGTTCAGCATAAGATATTGGTTTTGAATTGGATTCAAGTTTCTCTTCATGTAACTTCATTTTTAATTCATAAAATTTAAATAATAGCCCACTATATGGACATTATAATAGTTCAATTAGCTCATATTAAATGTTCAAGATAGTCACTTAAAATAAGCTATTATTTAATATTCAATGAAATAATTATTTCATTATGTCTGTATTAGGGAGAAACAAAATCTATTTTACTAAAGACCCTGAGAACACATCTATATTTTAAAAATACTAAACTCAGCCTTACATATGGTTCGAAAAGATAGAAACAAATCTATCAGATAACATCAGACAAAATTATACTTATTGATTTGCATCACTACCATTTTACATTTTAGTTTAGAGTAATTTAATATGTTTAGTTCAATATCTGTTCTTCCTGTAAAAAGAGTAATCAACTAGATATAGAAATAGAAATAATAAAGAAAAAAGAATGGTAGGAATGAAGGAAGGTGAAAATGAAAAAAATATATATATGTATATTCCTAGACATCAAGTGAAAGAAATCAGTAAAGATCCATCTAAGCACATTTTCCTGCTTTTTAATTTTTTCTGCATGGGGGATTGAACTTGGCACCTTGCGCTTGTGAGGCAGGCGACAGAACCACTGAGCTAAATCCCTGGCCCCTAAGAACACTTTCTTGTGTTGGTTGCACCTGTTTTACATTTTCATTTCCTTAGACATGGGCATGTCTGTATGTTCCTCTGCTGACTCTTTTCTAGGTGAAGAGTGACACAAACCACAACAGCTGCATCTAAATCCCAAAAGCAGAGTGAGAAGCCCTGCTCCATGATCAGTAAAAGTTAATTAAAGGGAAATAA
The DNA here is from genome assembly GCF_012274545.1 of Fukomys damarensis. Lineage (NCBI taxonomy): Eukaryota > Metazoa > Chordata > Mammalia > Rodentia > Bathyergidae > Fukomys > Fukomys damarensis. Next base: position 30,313,366 of record NW_022900917.1, on the reverse strand, counting down.
CTATACTACTGTTTTACTTATATTGATGAGATATTAAATGAGAGTATTTCTAAATAAGTCACACCTGTATAAATATTGAGCAGTTTCTCTGGTGTGAAAAACTATAATGGTACATGAGATCCAAATGGTATAATTGACAATGTGAAATAGGGAGAAAAGGGCTGGGGTTGTAGGGGAAGTGGGAAGGGTATGGCAAAGGAAATAAGGAAAAAAGAAAAATTATGGGAAAATCAAAAAATGGAAAAAAGTTTTTGTTAATAGGGAAGGGAGGAGGGGGTGAAGGGAGGGCAAGGTGCAGGGGAAAAAATGAGAACCAAGACCTGTCATGTAAAGGTACAAGATCCCAATGATGGACGTAACTGTACTGTATTCCTAAAATGTACCAATAAACTCAATGAGAAAATAACATAAAATTTAAACATCAGTCTGGCTGCAGTACCCAAGACAATGTGAGAAAAATAATTGGGAGACTTTGTAAATAGCAGAGGAATGAGAAATGAGTTTGTCAAACCCAGTGGAGATGGACATGTGAAGTCCGTAGAGTCAAAAACATCATAGGAAAACATGGGCATCCTAAAAATAATAGACGGTGAAAGGATTATGAGCAAAATACAAGCATCACAGATGACTTTGTATATTCTGCGTCGCAGTACTGAGCAGATTATTAAGGTATTTGTGTACATATGACACACTGGAAAATGGTTATTTTTCAGGGATAGGAAGAGAAGATGGCCATGGATTTGCTTTGGACAGGATGAGTTTTACACTCTTATCCATCCTTTGTCTCACAATAACTCATGCCTATCTCACATGAAAAACAAGTTTATCCTATCCCAGCACCTCCAAAAGTTTTAACTCACTCTTCCTAAGTACAATCAGTAAGTAACTTACTCTAGCCTAAAACCTGACCTAAATACCATTAACTAAAAAAGTCCCAAATGCAATCTAAATCATTTACTCAGATATAGGTGATATTCTGGATATGACCCACCCTGGGGCAGAACTCCTATCCATCTATACCTATGTGGTCTAACAATGAGTTATACATTTGCAAAATAAAATGACAGGTAGGCATAGAAGGAGAAATTCTAAAAAGGAGAAATTAGAATTAATAAGGGAATTACTGGTCTTAATGTGTTCAAAACTCAGAAGGACAAATTCCAGTAGGCGCCAAGGACTGGGAAAATCCCCTATGGCTTATCCTCCAGCCCTGACCCTCTGAATATGCACGGGGCCCTGCTCTTGGTATCCTTCTCTGCCTCTGTGCCTGCAGCTCTTCCCTTGAAGTTGTTCCGCTCGTTTGAAGATTAACATATACCCACTGCCAAGTAGTTCTATCATCTTTTCTCCTGCCAATGGAATCCCAGGAATTTTCTTTATTTTGTGACATCTCTGTCACTCTCCATCCTTTGTCATTCTAAGTCCACAGCAACAGAGTGAAGCACCACGGACTGAAACCTCTGAAAATGTAAGCCAAAATAAACCTTCTCTTCTTATAAGTTGTTCATCTCAGATGTTTTATCATGGTCACAGAAAATTGACTAATGCTGTTAGAATGACTACAGCACCACTCGCTAATCAGAATTTTTTAGTTTTATTATAATCTTATGTAATCATATGTTTTCTCTATCGACTGAAACATAGTTATGCAACATGTAACTATGTGTATATAGAGCTGAATTACAAATATATATAATTACAAATATATATAACTTTTAAAAATATTTTACTCAACATTTTAATACTTAGATATTGAGGTTTGTACTATTATAGCTATGGATAGTTAATTTGATTATAGATTTCTTTTTTCCTAAACTTCATTAAATATATTGCTAATACTTTCCATTGAGGAACTATAAAAATATATGTAATTTTGATTCATCACTAAACACACCAAAATCAAGAGTAATTTACCAAAGAACTCATGATCTCCATTGTGTGTGTATGCAGATGTCAGCTGGATGTGTATGTGGCATAGATGTGTGTGCATTGGTGTTAGTAAGTGTGATGTAATGAAAAAATCATCCTACCAGGTTTTGGAGGTATGAGACTGGCTGGAAGAAGTTGAGAATTTTATGAGGATATAAATGTAACACAGGTTAAATATGTCAACCATTTCAGAAGTCTGGAAAAATAATTATTGCACTTGACAACTTTCTTCACAGTGTAACAGTTCATCCTGTGCTCTTGTCAGTTCATTTCTAAATCACTGTATTTATTATAAACATTATAGTTTTTGACGGGCAATGACAAAATTGGATATAGGAAGAGAGATTCATTAATACCTTTGGAAAGGGAAAGAATGAAAAAACTGAAGGCTAATACATAATAATTAATAATAAGAATAATTAAAAAATTCTTTTTGTGATGTTAAAGTGATTCCTGGAAATGGAATTAAAGTTATAGAATTTCTATACAAAGGACAGAACTAATAAACATTATATTATTTTGTCTTACAGCTATAATTATTTAGCAACATAAGCCATCATAAATTGTTGCACTGTTATCTCTTTCGGAAATAGGGTGGGCTTGGCTCTTTTCTTTGACCTGAATCTCCTGAGGAAGATAACATGGGCTCTGGCCTGGAGGCTCAGGAGAAGAATCCACTTCACGTAGTTCTCGAAGTCCTTATTTCCTTCCTGCCTTTCCACAGTGCTTATGGTCTCAAGTTCTAATAGACTTTTTTGCTTCCAGGCCCATGGACCCTTCATTTCCAAAGCCAGTTGCTCATCCTTCGTATTCGCTGACCTCCACTTCGTATTCGCTGTCTCCTGTCTTTTGCCTCCACTTCTAGAGAGTTCTTATTTTAAGGTTTCAGGTACTTAGATTTGGATCAGCCTAATTACTTACAACAATCAAACCATTTCAAAGTTCTTAACCATAATCACATCTACAGCCTTTTGTTGTTGTTGTTTTGTTCTGGGATCAAACTCAGGTCCTTCTGCTTGCCAGGGAGGCAGGCACTGGTGCCACTGAGCTAAATCCCAGGCCCTACTGCGGTCTTTTTTATCACATGATATAATATATTCATAGGTTTCGGTGATTAGGGTGTGGGTGGGTGGGGGAGGTGTTTAGCTGGGTTATTTTGTTACCACAGCCATAACTATGGGTTTCAGAAAAAACAGCTTTTGCTTCATTATGGAGAAGAGCTTGAAATAAAACAATTTTGTTCAACACTATTTATTTATTGACCTACGGTGTGCTCCTTTAATTAGAAGTAGTTAAAAACAAGCTATATATTTAATTTTTAGAATTTTAAAGATGACTCTTTTTATACTTAGACATACCACACAGGTTTTATTTAATTCTGTAATATATATATTAAGTATAATTAATATTATTTTAAATAAATATTTCTTTGCTTCACTGTTGTAATTTGAAAATCTCATATAGAATAATGTTTATTTTCAATACTATTCCTTGAATTTATTTCCATAGTTCTCTCATTCATACTTAAGAAATAATAAAAACATTATCTTTAATTTTTTATCATAGACCAGGGTTCATAGATGAGTAAAAAGACAAAGAGTTCGCTCAACCTGATGGACTTTCACTCTAAGTTATTCTAAGCTTAAATTAGTGTACCAATACATTAAAACAGAAGAACAACAATTTTACATTAGATTTAGTATTTATTTCAACTTTGAAAACTTTAACCTCTACCTAAATCTTTATTGCAGCGCATAGTTTCAGATGGGTAAGCACACAACAATACATGTGCCAAAAACAGATCAGATTAATAATTACATTACCTACTCCGTATAACATTATACATTGTTTCTTAAAGTGGCACTGAAATATCTGCAGAAGTCAAACTACTAACTTTTATAACTGTCAATACAGAGGTTTAAAAAATACTTATTGACACTAGCGATAATTATGCTGAGAAAGAAAGTGATAACCTTTAAAATGTCAAGCTGTTTAAACTTTTCAAGTTAAAAAAAAACATACTATTTGTGAGGTCCTGTCAAGAATGTTTAACTAATAAGAGCTCTCTGAGAATGTGCTGACAGTAGGCTGACGAGCTCTAAACCAGAGCAGGATCAAGACCACTTAGAACCTTATAGCAATTATCTATGAAAGTCACATTCTGGTCTTCTAAATGTCACATTTACAGGAGGAAGGGGAGGCGATGCCTTGATGAGATACAGAATGCTAGTGTTGAAATACTTTAAATCACAACTGCCATTAATAAATGGTGGTAGATTTGTAGGCTATATGGCCAGGCCAGAATTATAAAAAGTTTAGACATTTTGCAGTGAACTTCAAAAATGCCTTTATCTTCAAATACCAAGAATCCTTGCCTATCATGTAAATTTCTCCCTGCCGAATCATATCTAGATATCACTATGGTGTATTTTTTTTCTTCATTTTTCAGAGGAGTTTGATGTGTGCACAAGTCAATGAGCAGCTGAACTGAAAGGAACACAACCTGTCACTTCAAGAATTCATCTCCATGGAAAATAATGAAGCTGGAATAAAAAAGGAAACAAAACACATTTCCTGCCAGTCAACTGTCAGGATGTTTATTTGTTTCTTTAAGCAGAATATTCAAATAATACCATGGAAAATAGATTTTTTACTTGTAATGTAGTTTAATAAAGAATTTGGGTGAACTGAGGATATTTTCCATTTACCTGTCAGTGAAATTGCTTCATGAGAAGTCAGAAAATCTTTTCCCTAAATTGCCCTATTTATGGCAGAAAGCAAATAAGTTAAAAATATCAGAGGCTGAGGAAAGTAGAGGTAAGAGTAGGGGGAGAGTATTGGTCAACAGGAACTGTATTATAGTTAGAGAAGAGAAACAAGTTCAAATGTTTAATTAAATAGTATACTGGTTATAGATCATACACTATATTTTCCTAAAAAGCTAGAAGAAAGAATTTTAAATATTTTCAAGATAAAAAAAATAACATTTTAAGGAGAGATATACTTGCTTTTCTTTGAACATTTTACAGTATTTGCATATATTGAATCATCTCATAGTACCCTACGAATATGTTAAATTTTATTTATCAATTAAAAATATTAAGTAACTCCTCTAGCAGTTGCTCCCATGTAGCAAGTACACTGAGAGACAAGGACATCTGGCATTTCCATGGGGCTCTGGATCTGAAAATGTGACCAAAACTTGACAAGGTAGCTGTGTGGGAGGCTGATGCTGGCGATCGCAAGGCTGCAGCTAGCGCGAACAACTTAGCGAGAGCCTCTCTCAAAATAAAAGGGCTGGAGATGTAACTCAGAGGTAGAATGGCTTTGGTTCAGTCCCTAGTACTTACTACAAGATACATAAGTGAATGAATAGTTTTCTAAACAACCATATATATATTGCCCTAGAGAGCTAAACTATACCCAGCAGATGATTTTTTTTTTTTTTTTTTTGTACCGGGGATCGAACTTGGAACCTTGCGCTTGCAAGGCAGGCGGTGGAACCCCTGAGCCAACTCCCCGGCTCAGATGAAATTATTAACTTAGTATTTCCTTTAACATAAAAATAATTTTCTAAAAAATTAGTGCAATAAATGCTCCTTAAATAAGTATTACTTGCTGACCTTTCTTCTTCAATGAGAAATATAATGTTGAACAAAATAGAAATTTATTTATATATTTTATATTTCAGAAGGAAATATATATAGCTAAATTAAAGGACGATTATCTCAGAGAAGCGTTCAGAAAAGAATAACAGGCTTGGGCTGGGGATTTAGCTCAGTGGTTCTGCCGCCTGCCTTGCAAGCCCAAGGAACTGAGTTTGATCCCTGGTAACACCCCCCCAAAAAAAAACAAACAAACAGAAAAATAATAGGCTTAGTGGAGAGGATACAAAGGCCATTAGATAACTGAAAATGTCTAAAACAAGGAAGAATTACCTAATGAGATACAGAGACATCTCTACCTTATAACATCATTAAGATTCACTGAGAGCTTGCTGCCTGCCTAGCTTCTTCTAAGTGTTGTATAAATAATTTAGTCCTCAGAAAGCAAGGTGACCCCCAAATTTAAAAAAAGAAACGATCTTGCAGATACAACTATTATCTTGATTGCACAGATAAAAGTATAAAAAAAAATCAATGAATTTTTTTTTTTAAGATTACAAGCTAGCAGGCAATCAAACTTTATGTTCCCACAGATTCAAATGTTCTTCACTACTACGTCCAGTGGCCATTATATCTTCTGGCCACCACCTGGATGCTGTGCCTTTTTGACACACAGAGGCTGTACCCACTTTCTGTCGGTCGCAGTACAAGGCACTGAACAAAGCAGCCAAGCTCCCAACTCCGAAAGAGCTCACAACATCAGCTTCCGAGAGCTTCCTCGTAGGGTTCTCTGGGAAGCAGATGTGAAACAGTCACAAGAGGAAAGTTGCTCAGAGGTTTGTCTCCAAAGCCTGGAAAGGACAGAAAGAATGAAAAAACAAAACAAAACTGGGAAGCAAACAGTGAAGTACTGAGAAGCAGGCTTACCTCTCCAGTGTGTGTGTGTGTGTGTGTGTGTGTGTGTGTGTGTGTGTGTGTGTGTGAGGACATTGTCAAGAAATGAAGTTGCAATTTGTGGTATTTGATTTGCTACACACTCTGCTTTCTTATAGTACATGTAATGACATTTCATTCACTTCACTGATACAGTCATATTTTCTCCTTTCAGTGAGGGTAGGATTGAAAGAAGCATCACTTTACATGCAAACAAGATTAAATAAAGCTGATACTAGTGCTGGGGACTTAGCTCAGTGGTGCTGCTGCCTGCCTTGCAAGCACAAGGGCCTGAGTTCCATCCCCGGTACCAGAAAAACAAAACAATAAAGCTGATGCTAAAATCAAGTTGAAATAGAATTTAATGCATGTTGGTGAGAGCAAATCTTAATTCCTTCCAAATCCAAAGGGAGATGAAAAGTTTCAAATCCCACTTGGGAGAGAAAGAATCTGTAACTAATATTTATATATATTTATATAATGGTCCTCATCTTGGATGCTGTTCTATCCAAATGTAGATACTGAGAATGAAATGGGAATTTGCTTTCAAATCACTACTGGTCAAGGACATCATCCCTAATTTAATTATTTTTTAAATAAAACAAAGATTTGGTTTTAAGGAATTGCATTAAAGGTATGATAACTTTGGAGACATTTTACATTTTATGGTCCTGAGTTTTCTTATTCATAAACATGATAGCTCTCTTCCAGCTGAGCTTTATTTAATGATTCCAAAATATTTGTTTTTCCAGTAGTGGAGAATGAACCCTGGGCCTTCACACTGAACTACATCCTCCGCCCATTTTTACTTTTAATTTTGAGACAAGATACGCTATGTCACTAAACTGCACAGTGTGGGCTTGGACACAATATTCCTGCCATGGCTTCGTAGAAGAAATATTTTATAATATTTTTTTAAAAGTATCTCCATATTTTAAGGCAGGCATATTGGTGCATGCTTTGTAACTCAGTATGCAGGAGGCTGAGGTGGGAGGATCACTTTACCTTCACAGCCAGCCTGGATAGTGAGAACAGGCTCACAAGAGACAACAGTGGTATTAAACATTTTAAAAGATGCATTCCTAGGCATTTTTATATAGTTATAATAAATAGTATGTTGTAAAATTATGTTTAAGGACTAGGTATGGTATGTTTAATTTGTGTGAGTCAATTTTATTCAGCCATCTAGTTGAATTCCTTTTAATAATTGCGATAATTTGTCTGTAGTGTCTCCTGGCTTCTCTATGCCAGGCTAAAGGCAATTTGTTTTGTTTTAAATCATCACTTTTTTAAACTTTGTCTCTCTCTGTTTGTCAGGATGTCCAGTGAATATTGAAAAAGCGTAGTGACAGCAAAAAAGAGTAAACTAAATAAAAATAAACCTACAAGGAATGAAAGAATGTAACTCATGCTGGATTTTTAGGCCTGATATAAATGGGCTCAAGTTGATATCTGCAATAAAATATCTTCCATTATTTATTTTAACTGGCTTCAAACTTGTTAATGATGCAAATAAGAATAACATGATTTATGTGAGCATTCTTGTCATATGAGTGAAAAAAATCAGGATTAAAGTTCACCCACTCTAAGAATAATCCACCAAAATGGTGGATTACTCCATCCTGTTCAGAGTTCACTACCTCTGTATAAATTTCATTCTGAAGGTACACATTATGAACAAGAAAGTAAGTGAGGTAACACGCTTTTGGCAGAAGAGATGCTTTTCTTGTAAAATACAGTCACAGACACCCACCAGGTCTCTATCTACTTATGATGTACTTGTCAGGAAAGGAAGCCCTTTTGTGGAGAGTTTGCATGAGGAGACTGAATTTTTACAATAATTTCATAGCTGCACACATTTATTGTTGAACTATATGGTCAAGATTCTCTTGCTGCATTTCTTCAGGATATATTATCCTACTTGTGATTCTAATTCTTGCACTTCTTGAATCCGAACTGTCTCATTATAGTCTCTCAAAGTCTCTTCTTTTCCCACACAACACTGCTTTTCCTTTACTTTCTGTCCTCATTGCTTCTCTGCTCATTGAATATATAACATCTCTGTCTGTTTGCTCTCTCTTGGTCTTTTACTTTTTGCCATAATTTTAAGTCACAATGAAAATAAAGTTCTACATTCTGTATTAAAATGTTGTATAACTTACTCCTTGAGACCTCTCACAAGTGTTCTCAGAAGTAGTTTGTTTTTATCAAGAAGAATATCATATAGGATTTCAGGAGGAACTAGATATATAATTTATACTTCCAATTTGAGTTGAATTACTGTCATGTTCACACCTCATAAACACACAGTTCTCTTAGAAGTAGGAGCTAAATGAAATACTAGCTGAGAAATAAAATACCATATATGCAAGAATCTAAATAAACTATCAATAAGATTTTCATTGTCATTTTTATCAGGTGTTCATTTTCTAAGATTTATTTTAATTAAAATTGTTTATTCAAGAAAATATTTTCATAAAAGAAACAGTATTAATGAAGCATGCACTAGATATTCTTTTCCCTTTTTTTAATCAGAATGTTTTCTCTTTAAAAAGTTGAGCAGTCAAGTGAGGAAAATAGGCAACATGGGTGAGCTCTACTGTCCAGTGGAAAGGACCTTAGGAATTAGGGATTATTCTAGAGTAGGAACAATTTAAACTTCTTTTCTCCTCTCTGTATCACTTTTATTTCTTTCTCTTGCCCCATTGCTCTAGCTAAACCTTCAAGTACTATATTGAATAATAGTGGTGAGAATGAACATACTTATCTTATTCCTGATTTTAGAAGAAATACATTGGAGCATCAGGTCACGAACTTAATTTTTTTCCATGATTCTGGTTGCAAAACAAATTGAACAAGAACTGAATAAAATTCATGGTGAGGTTCGTGGAAAGAATTATCTGACATACCAATATACTTTTACTTTCCCCAATTGGTATCATGTTTGCTGTGGCTTTGTCTCACACAGACAGCTTGTGATAGTTTAAAATCAATCCTTCTATGTGTATTTTAATTAGAGTTTTTTAATCACAAATGGGAATGGAAGTTGATTTTTGTTGAAAACTTTTTTCACATATTTGGGATTTTAATCCTATATATGTGGTACATAATATTTATTGATTTATGTTTGTTGAATTATCCTTGCATCTATTAATTAAACCCAACTTAGTCATAATGACTCATCTTTTTAATGTGGTGTTATGTTCTATTTGCAATGATATAATTGATGATTTTAGTATCTATGCTCTCCAAAGATAATGGTCTATTTGTTTGGAGGGTTTTTTTTTTTTGTTTATTTTCTTCCCTGTTGAAGCCCTATTGTTTTTGGCATCAGGGTAATGTCATTTTCATAGAATTAATTTTGAAGTATTTATTCCCTATGATATTAAAAAGTTTGAAAAACTTTGGTGTTGATTCTTTATTTATGATCTGATAAAATGCAGCAATAAATTCATCAAGTCCTAGGCTTTCTTGGTTAGTAAACTTCTAATTACTGTTTCAATCCTATTTAAAATTGGAATATTAATATTTTGTATACATTATTAATTAAACTTCTTTATTAAATGATATGTGTCTAGGAATTTATATTTTCTATATTACATTATTATTATTATTATTATTATTATTGATAACAGGGATTGAACTCAGGACCTTGTGCTTACAAGGCAGGTAGTGGCACCACTGAGCTAAATCGGTGGCCAGATTCCCTCATGACTTTAATATAGGTTACCAAACAATGTCTAACTCTGTGGATCTGTGAGGTGTGACCTTGTGCTTACAAGGCAGGTAGTGGCACCACTGAGCTAAATCGGTGGCCAGATTCCCTCATGACTTTAATATAGGTTACCAAACAATGTCTAACTCTGTGGATTTCTGTGAGGTGATTTGTAATTTTGAGTTCTTCATTTCTAAATTAATTTGTGTAGGCCTTTCTTCTCTTTCTTTTGGTAAGCTTAATTAATAATCAATCTTATTTATCTTTTTAATAAATGATACTCTTAGTCTGAATTACATTAATTTCGGGCCTGATCACTATTATGTATTCCTTTCATCTGGGTCTGGGTTTGTGTTGTTATTGTTTATTGTATTTCTTGATATGCACATTAGGTTATTTATTTGAACTTGCTCTGTTTTCCTAATGTAGCCATTCACAGGTATAAACGATCTCCTCCTGGAGCTGTTTCATTGTGTTCCATTGATTATGAGATACTATGCTCCCATTATTATTTGCTTCTAGGAAATTTCAAATTTCTCCTGCAAATTTTCTGTGACCCATTGATTATTTAAATACATACTATACAGTCTTCAAATGTTTATATAGAGTTTATGGTTTCTTTTGCTTGTGTTTTCTAGTTTTATTCCCTTGTGATCTGGTAGGATAAGTAAATACTTATTGTCATAGAAGGAAGAGTATTAATGAGGCATGCACTGTGTATTGCTTGATTCTTTGGTATTTATTGAGACTTGTGTTATAATCTAAGGTATGGTCTATTTCAGAAAAATTCTACAAGCTTCTGAGAGGAATGCTTTTTTGTTGTTGTTAGATGAGCGACTCTGTAGCTACCTGTTCAATCTGGAATAGTGTAGTTTAACTTCGATATTTCTTTGTTGACTTTTTTTGTCTGGCTTACCTATTTTGAGAGTGTGGTATTAAAATCCCCCACTGATTGTATTTGAGTTCATCTGCCCCTTTATGTCAACTGAAATTTGTTTTATGCAGGGGTAAGGGAAAAATGAGAACCAAGACCTGTCATGTAAAGGTACAAGATTCCAATGATGAATGTAACTGCACTGTATATCTAAAATGTACCAATAAACTCAATAAGAAAAATAAATAAACTTTTGCTTTGATAAAAAGAAGAAATTTGTTTTATGCAATTGGGTATACTGAGATTCAGTGCATGTATATATGCGTTACGATCTCTTTGTGATTTTTTGTTTGCTTTGTTAATATATATTGACATTCTTTGTCTCTTCTGACCAGTTTTAATTTTCATATTGAGAAGCAAGAAAAAAAAACTATTTCACATTATTTTCCCCACATATACATATACATTAAGACAAATGCTAATAAGGCCCCTAGGGCCTGTGGTTTTCAGCTTTCAAGACCCTCCGAGTCTCTATCATGGTTCTTGCTTCTGATGCTAGAAAGACTTTGGTCAGAGACAGAATCAACCAATCTATCGCACTCTTCCCCCTGTGTTTATTGCTTCAAACTTCATTAGAGCCCACTTAGTCTTTCTCTGCCTGTGCCTAAATCTTCTATCTGTCCCTATGCATAGTGCTTGGAGTTTCTAGTCTCACTGCTGTCACCCTATGGGGCTTTGTCTTTCTGCTCCTTAAATGTCCTGCTTCTGCGAAGCTTTCCTTGGCAAATATTTCAGGTTCCAGGACTCAAGTCCTAGCAAGAAAACCGCTCATTTGGACAGGACTGAGAGCAGTAGGATATGCCTAGCAATGGCTGTCTCTATTAGCTTCTTCCCCTGCTGGTCTCTACTTCTTGCACAACAGTGCACCCTACACACTTGCCCTGTAAGTAGTGGCAGGTCCAACACTGCTTTTCTTCTTATTGCAGTCACCTCTATCTCTGGATTTCACCTGTGTGATGTAAACCTCAAGCTGTGTTATGGTAGTTGGACTCCCTACCACCCCATGGAGATTCATGATCTCTGACCTGGGTGAATGCCTCAGAGCAATCTGTGAGTCCTGCTATTCTGTCTGCCATCTCCATTAAAATTTTAAAAAGTGATTTCTGAATATCTAGTTTCCATAAGTTAATTTTATATTTTGTCTCTCAAGTTGAGTTTCTATGTATTGTCAAAATTCCATGAAAGTACATTGAGATGCAATATCACACATAGCACTCAGAAGAGAGCTTCTACTCCTCCTTTGTTCCTAGTGTTGCAGGAAAATATGAAATATGAAATCTATCTCCCAACCTGTTAACTGTATGATACACCAAGTTCCTGTTCACTACAAATTGAAGAATGAGTCCTAGGAATGATGGTGGTTAAAAGCAGGAAGATACTTATTGATAGGAAAGCTTCTGAGGGACAGGAGGGGTCCCAAGTGGGGAGCCCAAGGACCTCACTTTACAGAGAAGTTTTATAGAGTGAAAACCACATAGGTACAAAGTGGGCCACAGCCATGAACATCCAGTAAGGTTACAAGTACAATCACTGGGGTAATGGTGGTCCCACTGGGAAGCAAGTCATGTAGTAAGTGTGGATGGAAACCATAAGGATTCTCCTAGGGGCAGTAGATCCAGCGGATCCAGCAGGTCTCTGACCCCACGGTGGTCAATGTCTATCTATGCTTCACTGAACTCAGTTCTTTGAAGAGCTATGTGGCTCTGGTCATCTTGTCTCCATCTTGAGGCCTGGTTTTCAGCCAACATGCAGCTGCGGTGTGTTTCACCTTTGTCCTGGCCCTCTCCAGGACTTAGCCCTCTCTGACTGCCTATAATATTTCTACCTAGCTCACCTGTCTATAATACTAGGACTTTTCAAATTCAAAAGATAACTTAAAAGCATATTAAATGGAGAAATTGGGAAATGTTTTAATAAAAAATTTTAAAGTAAAATAAAGATTCACTAAACTGGCAAATTATATAAGCACATTTACAGATAAATGAAATACAACTTTGACTTTGCAAAGTTTAAATAATTTCAAATCTTACAGATAGATATTTTGAAGGTTTTCGGCAAAGTCACTGCTGGGTCTTTTTTCTAAAAGATTACATTTTCAATAACACAAATTATAGAGCACAGAAAAAGAATCAGGATGTCATTTCTCAGAGAGACAAGACATTTATTTTAGGCCAGACAAATTAGCTAGAAACACATTAACATGAAATGTCCTAAAATGAAGTATCAAGACTCTCAAGATTTAATGTTTTGTATCTTATTAAAGTAATACTTTATACTTTGCAGCAGTCTTATACTTAGATTTCCAAATACTTTAGAGGTGAAAGATTATTATTACTATTATCAAAATATACATGTGAAATTGACGATGGCTAAATTGGTAATAGCTTTTAAAGTTATGCATATGTCAAAGTAAATGCCACAGATTTTCACTCTGTTCCTGTAAGTGAAAGATACAACAATTTTAAGTCAACTGGTATCTTTCTTTACTCATGACCAAACATGACAGAAGGATAATCTATCAAAAATAATAATTGGCCTATTTCAATTCACACTATAAGCCTGTTTTCTTTATTCAGTTTTATAGAATTTTGAATACTCTGAAGTTTGAAGAAAAGTATTTTGGTACTATTTTTAAAAACTGATATATTTTGTTGTGAGCTTTATTCATGATTATTTTTATTATGTATATCATTGTAGTGATTTTAATAAAAGCAACTTTCAACTGTCCTGTGGACATTTTTCCCTTTTTCTATCAATTATTGCATCACAACTTGCCCCATTGTTATTTTGAATATTATGCAAATTATCTGTTTTCTGTATTGTTGTAATTATTCTCTTGATGGACAGAGAGTCCAGCAAAAAAGGCCTATTTTAGTATATAATCAGAGTAATTGTGTTTATCAAACAAATTAAGGCAGTCTGTTATTTTAATATTTGCCAGAAGTAAATTTTTACTGGTATGAATAATAAAACAAGAAGTTTAAAAACTCATGTTAATATGATAAATTTTTTAAATGATCTATTATAAAGAAATATTTAAACCGAAAGATAAATTTAACAAAATTTAAGATTGATAACAGCAGCCACAATTGAATATTGAATATCTTTTCACTAAAAAATCTTTTTCTTTCTTTCTTTCTTTCTTTCTTTCTCTTCCCTTCCTTCCTTTTTTCCTCCCTCTCTCATTTAATTTTTGATCTACTTTTTAATAAAAATTTCTGAAGAAGAAATATTAAATTTTCCAACCATGATTTTTTTAAATTTAACAGTTCTATTAGTCTTATCTTCATGTAATTTAAAGTCATTGACTGAGACATGAATATGTAGGAATTCTATAATTCATATTGAATTAATGCTTTTACTAATGTAAATCTTTTTATATCGATCAAATATGTTTCTTATATTAACAGTGCATGTTCTATCTCTTCCCTGCTATTTTGTGTCCAATGTATCTGTCCTTAGATTTAGCATTCATCTCATGGAAATCTTATGGTTTTGATTTCCTTTGGATTCTAATGTTTTATAATATATTTACATTGTTTAAATTTTTGTTGAATTATCATTTAATGCAATTAGTTGTCTATTTAATTCCACTTCATGGCTTTTTTTTTCTAACTTCTATATCTTTTTTTTTTCTTATTCCTGTTTTCTACCTTCACTTGAGACAAACATTTTTGATATTTCACTTTAAATTTTCTAGTAGCATTATAATTGTAAAATTTACAAATATTTTACAGATTTTTGCACCATATATGCATAAATGCATCTTTATACTATCACAAACTACCTGATTTTATCATATAACTCAGTGAAAATAAAAGAAATTTATAAGAACTTAATGGGCTGGGGATTTAGCTCAGTGGTTCTGCTGCCTGCCTTGCGAGCACAAAGGCCTCGAGTTCGATCACCAGTACTAAAAAAATAGAATAAAAATTTTTAAAAAGTAATGATGGGAGGTAGCAAAGTCCTTAGAGAGGGGGTGGAGTGGAGCTCTGCTGTCTGTGGAGTGTGCCCCCAAGGGGATGGCAGAACGCTAGTCCGTTCCTCCTTTTTTTCTATCAGGCCATGAGGCAAATGATTTTGCTTCGCCTTATGTTTCTGTCACCATGTACTCGCTCACCACAGCAGAACAACAGGGTCAGTTAATCACAGACTGAAACATCAAACCATGGCGCGAGGTAAGACTTTTCTCCTAACGGTTGATTTGTATTGTATATTTGTGATAGTGGTGAAAAGCTAGCTAACACATTGTTTTCAGTGTCATTGTTTGAAAAGCATTTGTCTCTAGTTGAAAAATTCTTACAGTTTCTTGATTTTTATTGTTCAACAATAAAATTTGATTTGTTTATACTTTCTGGTTTGGGGCTGTTTTGTTTCTGACAAAACACCAAAAGGAATGTTTTGTATAATCATATCCTACATTATGTAGCCATGCAAGCTTCCTATTATTCTGTATTTTTCCTTTATTTTATGATTGCTTTTAGAAATTTGACTTTTATGTGCCTCATTGGTATTTTCCTTTTCTTTATCTTTTGGAGATTAATTAGTAGCATCTGTATGTTACTATCCTTTCAGATCTATATAATAATGGTTTCAACAAAAATATTAAGATATTTTCTACCATTAAGCATTAACATATTTTTCTGCCACACTTCACTCTACTGTTGCCAAGTATTTATGATATCGTGATTATTTTTAGGTCATTCATTTTTGTGAAATTTTGTTCTGAATTTTGAATTGAATCATCTACTGAGAATCATGTGCAAGAATATACATTGCATGCTAACTTTATTTCCTTCATTTATACTTTTTTGAGATGATTTTTTTCAGATAATTTGCTCTGGGTTACTTGTTCTTTCAACATTAAATTGTTTTGTGTTTTTTACAAATTCTGAATGTCAATCTTCTGTCAGATGAACAAATGGCAAAGATTTAATTCCATTGTGTAGGCTGTGTCTTCATTCTGTTGATTGTTTCCTTTGCCAAGCAGAAACCTTGAATTTAATATAATAATATTTTAGAGAACTTTTCATAAGCTAATAAAAAGATTGGATTTTCTGTAGGCATTGGATGAACTCATAGATTTCTGTTTATCCTGCAACTAACTGATATTTCTTTGTTGGTTTTGTGGTTGGAAGATCTATGTGTTGATATAAATGTAATAATAAATGCCCCCAAAATTACAATTGGAGCTGTTCTCTTCCTTTATTTACTATAGGGTTTATTTTATGAAATGGAATGTTCTGACATTTTGTGTATATATATATATTTACAATAGTTATATCTTCTTGGATTTTTCTCTTTAGTAATATGTAGTTGAGTTTTTTTTTGTCTATTCTAATCAATTTTGGCTTCAAGCATTTTTATCAGATATGTTGTTTCCTTTTTTTTAAATAATTAATTTTATTGGTGCATTTCAGGTACACAATTTAATGACATTCATCACTTGAAATTTGCACCTGTACATAATCCATCTTGGTTATTTTTCCTCATTCCCCTGCTCTCCCTTCAATCCCTCAACTTTGTTTCCATTTTTTCTCCTTCTCATATTAATTCCACTCCCCTCTTTCTTGGCCCCTCCCCCTCCCCTTCCCCTTTTACTTCATTTTATTGAAATCATTTCCCATGCTTTCACTTTCAGTCTTTGTATATTTTTGTTGCTAAGTTTCTTGCAGACAGCAGAATGTTGATTCTTGTTTCTTAGTTCAATAAGCTCATATATGACTTTTAATTGAATAATTCAGAATAAATTTCATTCAGCATTATCACTAAAAGAAATGTACTAGTTCCTATGATTTTGTTGATTTTATTGTGGTAGATTTGAATATTTCATGTTTACTTCTTTCTCTCTTTTTCATTTTAGTATTTTCCTCATTTACTGACATAATAATGTTTGTTTCTTTCTTAGTTCTTACTTTCTTAGTAACCATTCTACCAGAATTTATTGTTCCATGCCCTTGTATTTGCATTTATCTTGCTTCCTCATCTATGTGTGAGATTGCTTTGTGTATTTTCTGATATCCTGGTTTAGTAATCACCAATTCTTTAGTTTATGCTCTTTATGTAAAGTCATTATTTCTCCTTTAATTCTGAAGGAAAATCTTGCTAGGTATAGTAATTTTGTTCAATTATTTTCATTCAGGACTTAAAATACATCATTCTATGCACTCCTAGGCTTTTATGTTTTTGCTGAGAAATCTGTTATTATAATGGTTTGCCTTTATACATTTTTTGGCACTCCTCTCTTGCAGCTTTTAATGTTCTTTATTTATTCTATACTTTGAAAGTTTTCATATGTCATGGAAATGTTCATTTCTGGTCATGTATATTTGGAGTTCTAAATGATTCCAGACATGTACATCCATATTATTCTAAAAGTTTGGGAAATGTTTTATTATTATCTCACTGAATAGGCTGTCCAAGCCATTATTTTGCAGCTCAATTCATTTACCTAAATGTGTGATTTGAAAATTTAGCCTTTTAATGTTGTTTCAGAGATCTTATTTCTTTTATTTATACATTTTTCTTCACTAGTGCTTTATTGTGCTATATCATCCAAATTATCTTTCAGCCATGGATAGTCTTTCCTCTATTTGATCTAGTCTATTAGTGTGGCTTTTGATCAAGTTTATTTAATTGACTAATCAAACCTTTTTTTCCATGTTTGGTTCTTTTCCAGAATGTCTAACTTTATTTAATTTGTCTTCCATATTTTGTCTTGTCTTCCATAATTGTTTCATCTATTTATTTATGATATTCTTTGAATTCATTGGTCATTTTCAAAATCAATCTTTCAAGTATTTATCTACTTTCACATCTTTGGATTCAGGTACCTGGGAATTATGAATTTTTGGAAGCATTATGTTATCTTTATTTTTTAATGTTTATTTTGTTTCTGTGTTTAGAATTATACATGTCTTTCACTTTCATGTGAGGAATTTCTCAGTGAGTGGCATTCTTTTGATGATGTGCCCCAGGACAGTGCTTTGGTGTACAGTATTGAGTTTGGTTTCCAATGGACTGCATGTTGTCATCTTCTTGTGACTCCTTGGGCTCTGGTGGATTTTGTCTTGAGCTCGAGCAATTTACCATCCTTGTTGTATTTATGTGAGTAGAGTTCTAGCCATTCAGGCAGGTATGATGTAGCCTGCAGAATATATGCAGTACATTTTTAGCTGTTACTCTTGCAGACTTGTCAGAACTGCGTGGTGTGAAAGGGAATGGCTGACACATAGTAGGGCTGCTCTTGGGTGGGATAAGCACAACCACTGGGTTATTACTGTTGGTCATTATCAATGAAGTGAATGCTCAGCAGTGGGTATTCATGCTCTTTCCCCATTTGTGTCTACATGGAGCAGAATTGTGAATTGAGTGCTTTTACCTCCCTTATTCTTCAAGCTGTGGTATCTACCAAACTTTGATGAAGTCTAGGGTGTGGACAGAATAACATGCAGTTTCCCTCTGCTGCACTGAGGGTATGTCTCAGCAACAAAACTCTCACCCGATGTGTTCAGCATGCTGAGCTCACTCCCACCAACACTTTGAGAGGAGAAAATAAAGAACTGTAACACAAACTACTTAAAAGCTGGAAATGTAGGGCAATAGTGTGTTCCAAGATGTAGTCAGATTGTTTCTTCTCAGTTCCAGCTCAACCAGATAGGGCAGTATGCAGACCGAGTCATGTCATACCTTGTCCAAAGTCTTCATTAAGGAAGTTGCCTATTTCAGGAGTATATTCACTCCAGAACTTTGCTTTATATCTGGAGACAAAGTGATGGGAGTTTTGCAAGAACTAAAGTGTTTATTATGGCTTGTATCTAGATGCCCCTGAAGCCTCATGCACTCCTACATGGGGCATTTTAGAGCTGGCTTGATCTAAGATGTTATTTTGGTTGTGATGCTGGGATTGATGGTGCTCTACCCAGAAGACGGGGAGCCTAAATGAAATATACAGGCAGCCTTGGTTGCTTGGTGCTGCTGCTTCTGCTTGCTGTCATTCCTGCCTGCCTGCTCTGCAATCCCTTCTGCCATGACACCCTGCCTCAGTGCCAGTTGACTATGGACTGAAACCTCTGTGAATGGTGAGCAGAAATAAACCTTTCCATCTTTAACTTTGGTGCTGAGTATTTTGTTTGTTAGGAGAAAAGAAACTAAGATGCTGCTTAGCAGGCCTGTGGATCAGTGAAGTCAGTGACTCTTGACTCCCTAGATGTCAGGGCACCTGGAGGTGTGGCAGACCTCCAAGCCATAGTTGCATATGCTTACAATGTCTCCGAGTATGCAGGAAGTTACCAAGTCAATGTGCGGACTGAGTTATCTGCCATTTTTGTCCACAGCAGTTTCAGACCCTGTCTCCACTTAGATGCACAAACAACTGGCCTTGTTCCTCCTCTTCACAGCTGCAGAACTGCTAATTTGGGGTGGAAATGTCTTCCACCTCTCTTCACATCACGTACCACACATCTCACCACATTGTTCTCAGTGGATTTTTGTCGAAGTCAGTTTCTTGATCCCATTGTCTTTCAGAATGGTTACCTCCACAGCCAGTGAAGAGGAGGAGTTTTGGGTCTTGGAGATATAAAAATGCATGGGCTTCTGATCCTTGAAGCAATGGTAAGCCCTTTCTTAACAAGGTTCCCAGTTATGGGACTGTAAATATGGTGGGAAGTACAGAAAAGCCCTCAGCCAGTACCAGGTTGTTATGCAGATCCCAAGTCTCCGCTAGACCTTCTGTTTGCAAGGAGCCCGATTCTGCACTTGGGAGATTATCAGATATCACCTTCTGCCTATACTCACCTCCTTAGGGAATACTTCTCTTTTGCCAAGCCACAGAGAATTCCACATTGGTGTGCTCTGTTTTGCTCAGCATTCTAAAATCCAGTATTTCTGGATTTCACTTTTCCTATGCCACCCCAATCCTCAACATGAAGTAACACATCTGTTATATTTCTCCAATCTCATGAAGAAGCAAGTGAGTGTGGGATCCCCCTAATGTACTATTTTTATCAAGTCCTAGAATTGCCATTGCTTTCTTTAAAGTTTATATTACTGTGCTGCAATTCCCTATCTCACTAGTCATGTCCTTTAAAAAAATACTAAAAAAAATTTATGATAAAGGTTTGGAAGTCTTTCTGTGATTATTCCCACGTCTTTGTCATTTTGGATTCTGTTTCTATTTACTGAAATTTTATTGACCATGTATAACTTATTCTATTGTTTTCATATTTAGTAATTTTGATTGATTGATGGACCACCAGTGTGATATATTTTATTGCGTTTGGTCATGTTTTTTCATTTATTTTATATTTTGGTTGGCAATTACATTACTTGAGAATCCAGATGGTTCTCTCGTCCTTGACTTTATATTTTTGCTAGGGCAGGTTAGTTGTTGATTTTTGGTCCTAGTGTGTTTCCCTTTCTGCTGAGATGTTTCTAGAGATGTCATTTCTGAATGCTACAGCAAGGTTTCTCTCTTCTAAGTGAATTGTCAAACCTCTGAAATCATACATCTTTATCTTTTTTGCCTTTCATCTCACATGAGCCCATATTCCAGGACCCATAAAATCTTCTCTGCATTTGCACATCTTGTTGTCAGCCAAGAACTTACAGGAAAGCCTCACGTAGACTTTTGATACTGCTTTTCTGCTCAGTTTGTTTCTATTTCTCCAATTCCAGTCACCACGTTACTCCCAAACTCGCATATTATCTTTGGCTCAGCAAGGCCATCTACTCTTCACAGCTCCCTATCTCTGCATTACAGCTGAATTGTGCCTTTAGGCAGAAAGTTGAAGCAAGTAAGGGATTTTCCTTGCGTTCTCGTATTTCGTGTGTCAGAGTCCTGTAATGTCTATCTTCCAACAAATGGGAACAATTGTTTCACACATTTTAATTTCCTATTATTTAGTATGTAGATTTTATATATAATACATATGAAATATATAATACATATGGAAAGTTTACACACATAAAGAGATTATATGTTATATATGCATATATATATATATATATATATATTGAGAAAAAATATATATCAAATCCTATCCTATTTAGTCCAGCTTGGTTAGAGACTTCAAGGAATTTTAGGGACTTACAGGTATCACAAAAAGAGTATGTAAGGGACGTCTATTCATATATATATATATTGTAATGTGATTTACTTCAGTCAAAATTGTGTATTGTGGCACACTTTGCAAATGTTGAATTATTTCTTTATGAATGATAATGAGGTAAATATATTTGCTTTTAAAATTGCTTTTGTTCTCAAAAGAAATGTGTGACTAAAAATTAAAAGGAGTTCTGCTTTTATTTAGTGGAGAATTTTGAAATGCATAAAGTCAATGTGACATTTGGGAATGAAATGTGATTGACAGAAAAGCCTTCAGGTTTGATAATAATACAGAAATGAAACAATAGTATGTGTTCTACATGGAACAGTCCTATATATTATATTAAAATCAAAACTAAAATTAAAAACTTCCAAGAAAAGTTTTCCTTGGAAATACAGGTCACTATGTTTCTTATGTAAAATTTCTCCCAGAATATTTAATAATATTAGTTAAATTCTGATCCCATTTCAGAGACCAAGCTAACAAAAGCTTCACTATTTCAAAGTTTAAAAAGCAGCCCGGTGTGTATTTCCTCGATGCTGCAGAACATATGTGTAGCAAGGGTGAATAAAACTTAAAATGTGAATGGCTAAAATGTTATAATTGTACAGATATTTGCTTGCTTTTAAAATTAATTAATCCATCATAAATTTTCTTCCATCCTTCAAGCCTACTGACACAAAAGTTGGTAGCTGTGAAGCAGAGTTCATGGTACTAAAGCAAGGCGAGTTATTATTTTCTTCTGTGAGGAAGAAGTAGCACAAATGGAAAACAGCTGTCAGGCATAATTCGATTCATTATTTTTTAATGAAAGACACAGAGGTAGAATCTTATGAAAAATTAATTCCTTTAAAAATATCAGCAAAGTCATGGACATTTGCCTAAGTTCCTGACAGCCCTGAGGGAGCCTACACAAAGCTACATGGTTGTGCGGGGATTCTGCATGTCAGCTGGTTTTTACCTTTCCACAAAAGGGGTTGAGGAATGGTCACCTGGTTGTGAGCAGTGATGGCACAAGACAGTCTGAAACTCATAATTACTGTGCAGCATGTGAAAACAATCATATAGTGTACTTTGAACCTTTAAGATGTTGTTATAAATCATGCTATGGTAAGTTTAATAGCCAATCTTAAAGAATGTTTCCTTTTTGTGGTGGCTTTCATTAGATTTAGAAAACAAAGTAGATATTAATACCTTAATTTTTTTCCAGACAAAGCAATGAGTCTTGATCAAGGCAAAAGTGAGCTGTACAAATAAAGCTGTGAAATGAACACACTCTTTCAATCTTCATGAAATTCAGATCTCCTTAAAGCCAATTATACCTTTTATTCTAACATCTGTCAATGACTTTCTGTATTATTAATTCAAAATTGAATTTTGCAAACAAATAGGACTTCACATGAATTGACTCTTCCATATTTATCCAGGCTTCAAAGATATCATATCTCTCAACTGCATCTGTGAATTTTAACTCCTGTAATTTTCTTACATTATACTCTCCTAGTTTCATATTGGTCCATTAAATACTATTCCTCACCATACACACAGAAACTTTTTTATTCTATTATTTATTCTATTTTATTTTTTATATATCTGAAGTTCAAGTCAAGCATCACTTTCTTAGGGGTATTTTCTAAATTATTTCTGTTCTCCATAATGAAAATAAATTGAACATTACTTATTTCCTTATCTTTGCCTACCTCTTGCAAATAGTAAATTAAATTTATAGGCAATTCTTTGAAATACATGCCTCTCTAACCTCTACAGGACTGTGCTATCTCTGTTTTGGTTCATTTCTAGCAAGAAATAGAGTTGAATATTAGTTAAATAAATAAATACACAAGAGGGTCTTACTACTCCATGAGTCACAGAATAGCAATGGCATAAAAGTACATGGATTTCAGGGCAACTTGATTATCAGTAGAGATCAAATATTCCCACTCAACCATAAGATAACCCATATGATATACTTCAAGAATAAATTTTTCCTTCATTTAAAATGAGTTTTGTCTTTGTCTCACTCAGCTTACGATTTATGAAACTCAGGTTTCCTTCACCCATGCACGTCTGTGTAGTCAATAAAACTCTGTCCCTTATCTGCAAGATAGCTTTCCAGCTTTTCCTTTTGTACCCTTCACAGGTTCTAATCCTGTTTTGAGTTCCTTGGAGGCATGTAATAAATACTTCATTTATTACATTGAAATACATTTCTTATCTATTCATTTTAATACAAAAATTTTAAAAATGCAGCTGAGAAAAGACATGAAAAAAATCCCCACAAACTGATTACCTGCTTTGGCACACAACTGAAGCAAGCAGTTTAATACCTCCAAATTGTAGTTTAAATCAGATTTGGGGGCACTGTGGGAACACAGACATGAAAATGGTGCACTAAACTTCCCTTTTGCAGTGATTCCTCAGATGGTAGTGGGCAGGTCGAGAAATGAGCAGAAAGCACCATCTAAAACTGTTACTTAATAATTTCCTGACGACTTGTGGGCACTTGTTGAAGGGAAATAATTTGTGACAATCAGAAAACAGATTTCAGAAAAATCATAAGCTCTGTTTTAAAGGAGTGTGTAGAGAAAATGATAGGAAAAAAAAACAATTTTACTGTTGAACTATTTGCTCATATTTTTCTATTATTGATATCTTAGGGGAGCACAAAAACAATTAAAATTACATTATATTTATAGAAAACCAGAGAATTATGTTGATTTAAATAAGACATTCTAATTTTTCCTTTATTTTATAGTCCATCACATCAGTTTTTTTGTTTCCATGTGATTTGAAATTATAACAACTATAATAATTAAATCATCTGCATCTCATATAATAAAATTCTATTTAAAACTTCATGATATTCAAGGTAGCATCTATATCAAAGTAATTTTCCTTCAAAAAGCAGGATGATTATTGTCAGGAACATTCTACTTGATAGAAAATGAGAAAATTAAAAGTGCAATTATCTTTCCTTACTTCTAAATTAAACCACCATAGGTGTAAAACTGTCAATTAGACAAATAACTATATTTTAAAAATTGCATTTGGAGCCCTTGAAATACCTTGTGTCCCTACACTGGATTCCATTTACTGTCATAAAAAAATGAGCCTTTTTCTCTTGACAGATGGTTTCTTTCTTTACACAAAACTAAAGTAAAAGTATATTTTCAAGTATCAAAGCTTATGTCTTTCATAGTAACAAAATTATTTTTTATTAATATATAGTAGCAAGATAATAAAGCATGGGAAGAAGAAAATATATGTTAGTATCATTCCTGGATTGTCTTTTCTATCTTTAAACCCCTGAGTATCTAGGCTTGAATTCAACTCTTTTAATTCTTACACTTTCTTTTTCCCTCACAAGAAACATAATTTGAATAAAGAATTTTCCCAGTCATTAATTTCTTAATATATGCTCTCTTATTGCTCCTCCCATTCTTTTGTGCAAAATAATTTACACGAAAAACCCTAAAATACCTTAACTGGCTTTCTTAGTTGAAATTAACATTCTCTTAAAACAATTTACTTTTTTATTTTTATTTATCTATTTATTTATTTATTTTTTGTACTGGGGATCAAACCCGGGACCTTGCACTTATGAGGCAGGCAACTTACTTTGAGATAAATATTTTAAAACTCTCTTTCAACTTTGTGATCCTTAAGATCTCTGGGTTTGTGTAGCTTGTAGATCAAGTATTACTGTTTGTGTGCAAATGTGCATTTATTCAAATCTCTGTGTTCTTCTATGGATTAAGGATAGTGAGTTCTTCATTTTACATCAAACTGCCTTCTTTTAAAAATAGTATCACATATTTCCCTTGCACACTGTTTTTGTTCATAATAAAATTATACATTTGCGAAAATATAGAAGACTCTCGTTCTTATGTTTTTATTTCTATTCTTATATATATGCTTTTTATTTCCAGAAAATGACAGACCCCACAGTCTTTACTTGAAGGAAATTCTTTCTGTTTTTCTCCATCCAAATGTTAGCAAAGCAAACTTCATGATTCAAATATTTCAATAGTCAGAACATCAATGTTGATAATAGCACATAATTTAACAGTATAAATTATATAAATATACTAACAGTAGACATTTATAAAGCACTTATTAAATATAAGGTTTTCTGATGTATGGTTTAGTCTGTATTTGTCATTTGTTGCTTAGACAATGGTTCATGTGCTTCTTACTCATAAAAATAAAGTTTGTTGTAAGTTTTCAATGAAAGAAAATACATCATTTCTCATGATTGATAGGACCAATACCAATTTATAAAATCTTACTTTAAGAAAAGAAAGAAGTATATTGTTAACTCTTCAAGCATTTCATGGAATTTGGTGCTTTGCATAGCAGCAAACACAAAATCTCCTTTCAATAAACATTCAGGAAATGAATAATTGAAAGATTAAGCTTTTATAAGTCTGATACACAGTCAGTATTCATCTAGTAAAAGAAACATATATGAGCTCAATGATCATAAACCAAAAATTATTTAGCTCTGAAATGTGATTTTGCACTTAAATGATTCAAAGCCTTCACAAAGTGGGATTTATTGCCCACAAAAGAATTAGTATACAGTAATAAAAAAGGAATGAGGCATAATCTCTGACTTAATATATTTCAACCTAACAAGAGAAAGAAAATATCAGTGTATTACTATTGAGAAGTCACATGCTATAAAAATGCTATAATAATACCATACTGGTTTTCAAGGGCAAGGAAAGTTATGCATTCATGTATAGAGAGGCTAAATGAGACTCTGACATTTAAGACATTAGAATTGTTCATTCTTCAGAATCATTCAGGTTATTTTATTTCCAATATCCCTATTTTTTTTCCTGTCAAAAAAGCCACTGTCGTTATAGGCAACTTGAACAGAAAATGAAGCACTTGGTAAAGCATAACCATTATTCACCATTTAGAAATATTTGACAATAATTTTAAAACATTGTTTCAACATCTAATCAGTATGTATTATTAATGAGATATTTTATACTCCTTTATCACACTAAGTCGTGGAACTTCTAAGTACTAAGTCTATATAATTTATAGTCAGGAAGAGCACACTTTGGCTTTGCCTCACTTTAATTGTTCAGCAGCCAGATGTGGGTGATGGAAAACGTTGAACAGCATAGCTGTAGAGGGGGTAAATAGGTCAATGCAGATGTCCCTTGATGCAGTGGGATTACAACCTGATAAACCCATCAGAAATCGAAAATATTGTAAGTAAAAAATGTACCATGGCACACTATGGAGTGTGAATTGTTTTCCCTCACAAAATTCAGCTGACTACAGTAGTCTAACTTTGCTAAGGAGCATTGCACTGCATATGGTTTGATTGAGAAAAGATCAAAATTCTTAATGTAAAATGTGTTTTCTGTTGAATGCATATTTTCTTCACATGATTATTAAGTGGAAAATCATAAAGTGAATAATAGTATATGGGGACAATTTATTAATATTAATTTACTTGTGCTTTTCAGAAGTCCTAAACAGTCTAAAATATACTGCCATTTTTCTGTATCTGTCAATTTCTTTTGTATGACTAATTATTCTCCATGGTTTTTTCCTGCTAGGCTATTTAGGTACAAATATTTATGAGTTTTGTGACTTCTCTTGATTTTATCCTGCTGTTATATAAATATTATCCATTACTCATTTTATTATGATTTTAATTCTACCTCAAGCCTTAAATTTTTCTAGTTTCCCATGTGAATTCTTCTCTGATTTATGAAGTATATAGCTGTGTTGAAATTTCTAAACATTTGAGTTTTATTTTACTTACTTTAACTGATTTCCAGGTTAATTCTATTATGGTCTATAGACGCATGTATGTCAAATGATTAAAATTTAAATCCATAAGAATTTACTATACTAGTTTATGGCCTATTATATATTTGATTTTGTAGAATGGCCCTTCTGCAATTAAGAATGGATATTCTGTAGTTTGGAGTAGCCTATAAAAGTTTCTTCCCAAAAGAATTAAAAGAATCATACCACAGTGATATATGCTCACCCACATTTATAGTGGCATAGTTTGTAATAGCTACAACTTGTAAAAAACCCAAATGTCCATCAGCTGGAGACTGGATAAGAAGACACAGTTTTTTGTTTTTGTTTTTGTCTTTTTTATAAAATGGAGTACTCCTAGCCATAAAGAATGAGAAACTAGAGACATTTACACCTAAGTGGATGCAGATTGAGGCCATGCTCTTAAGTGAAATAAATAGGACACACATGTGTAAATACTAAATAGTTTCTCTAATGTAAAAAATTAGTGTAAATAAGGATCAAAGTGTATAACTGATAATTGCTTCTCAGCCTTTTGGCTAAGATCAAGTGCAAATTGTATAATTGATATTGTGTAGTAGGAAAA
Source organism: Fukomys damarensis (assembly GCF_012274545.1). Taxonomy (NCBI): domain Eukaryota; kingdom Metazoa; phylum Chordata; class Mammalia; order Rodentia; family Bathyergidae; genus Fukomys; species Fukomys damarensis. Next base: position 30,285,762 of record NW_022900917.1, on the reverse strand, counting down.
ATGTCTAAAAGAGTAGGAAGTGGGAGGGATAGGGGAAAGGGAAAAGGGAAAAGAAAATATTGAGAAAAGGTAAAATATGGAAACGATGTAAACAGGGCAGAGTGGAGGGGGTAAAGGGAGGGCTAGGGAATGGGGAAAAAATAAGAACCAAGATAAGTCATGTAAAGGTACAAGATCCCAATGACCAATGTAACTGTATTGTATGCCTATGTACTAATAAACATATTTTTTTAAAAAGTTCATTAGGTTCAGCTGATTGACGACATTGTTCCAGGAATCTGTGTCTTCTTGATTTTTGCATTAAAATCTCAACAAGTATTGTGGGATGGCCTATATTTCTTTTCTTTTCCAGGTTTTTTGCTGCATGCATTTCAACTCTCTCTTCCTTTGCATACTTTTATGATTGTCGTATCCCCGTTATGGCTCCTAATTAGATGTCTCCTCAAAGTCTCGTGCTCTTTCAGAGGTGGATGAATCTAGAGTGTGTGATTGATTCATGGTGGGGCTAGGCCTGAGGGGACCAGGATTAGGGGTGTGCGTGCTACCCACCCTAAGTAGTCTGAATAAAATAAGAGGCAGAAAGACTCTGTTGAAGCCCCTTGTTGCTTTTGCTGCTTTGTGCACATCTGGTAGTTTCTCCTCCTCTGTGATGCCTGTTCGCCATCCCTGCCTCACAGCCAGCCGGCTGTAGACTGAAACCTCCACAAACTGTGAGCTGACCAGACATTTCTCCCTCTAAATTTTGTTGTTGGGTATTTTGTCTCAGCAATGAGAAAAAAGTTAACACATCTCCTGATACAAATACCACTTTAACATTGTGAAGTATAGTACTCCTTTTCGGCATTAGAAATACTTGACTTAACTGCTACTTACTATGATCATTCCAACTGCCATGCTGATGGTTTACATCATATTTTTCTTTTTTAGAATCTATTTTGTCATCAAATCCAAGGTGTACTTTTTCATACAGTAAATTTTTATTTTAATCCAGTGTAACAAGCAAGACCTTTGGATTGAAGTATCTATTCACATTGTTTACTGTGATTAATGATATTTTTGTATATGCTAATTTGCTGTTTGTTTTATATACACCCATAGGACAAATATTTATATATGTCCCTTTCTGTTTCTCTGTTTTCACTTGAATACGCCTTTGTATTAAATAATTTTTAGCAAGTACTGTAATCCTTTTATTACTTTATATATTTTTGGATTATTTTCTGATTGAGAAGTAATTAGAGGCATCTTAAGTAAAATCATATTACATCAGCTTAATAATGTTTTGGTAAAAACAGAAACTGTTCAAATATAGCTCCATTGTCTTCTACTTGTTGCTATTATTGTTATATATAGTGTGAACCCAATAATGCAATGTTATTATCATGCTGTACTATCTTCAAGAGTTAAAAAAAATTTTTCTTAAACACTTGAACAGTCTTTCATATTAACACAGTGTTTGCTATTTTTTGATGCACTTCATATTTCCCTTTAAATTTGAATTACTGTCTCATTTTAAATAATTTCTTCTAGTGTTTCTTATGAGGAGATCTCTTAGTACTGAAATCTTTTAGGCTATATGAATCTGCAAATATCTTTATTTCATCATCAATTCTGAAACATATATTTTTTGTTAGGAATATGCATATATCTATTGTTGAGAATAGGTATATATTTATTGTATATCTTATATGTAATATTCTACTGGTTTGGCTCACAGTTTTATTTTTTCCTCTTTTTATCATGTGAACCATTCCACTGCCCCTGGTCTCTGGCTACTTAGAAAAATGAGTAATTAATTGCACTGATGCCCTTCTGTTATAGTTAGAAACAAAGGAGCAGAGTCACTCCCTTCTTGTGTTCATTTGTAAATGCTACACCACCCTGATGATTACCAGGCTTAAATTTAAGACTAAGCCAATGATTATCCAGACTTAAATTTAGGACCACACTAATGATTATCAAGGATTAAATTTAGGAGGTCATGATAGCCAAGGTGACAGATTACTGACATCAGTATGACAGTGGGAGGCACTTTGGATTAAAGGTGTTTGACCCTGTTAATACTGGAAGCCTGAGTTATCCAGTGTCTTTTTTTCTCCTCTTCACCTTTCTGCTGTTCCTGTTCTGTGATTCTTAAAAAACTTACCATGTACTATAAGTTGTGTGCTTGGCAATTTTTTCCTTGCACACAAGAACCTGAACTATTTTTGGCCCACTCAGCTATGGCTTTCCTACACACAATCAGCCCATTTCTTTCTTGCTGTTTCTCAATATTTTTTGGTCTTCAGCAATTGACTATTATGCATTTATGCACAGTTATTACTATGAAAACTGCATATTTTGATATTGTAAATAAATGTATCAATAATGTACTTGCTTCCTTGCAAGATAGTTTTTGGTTGTTGTATTCATATTCATTTGTTTCTTTAGTAAATTGACAAGTTAGATTTCTTAAGCCATTCTTTTTTGCAGTGGGATTACTGCAGACATGTCTGCTTAGATTATTTAAATGAATATTCTTGATTTTATTTTCATACCTATCATCATAGGGGTCACACCTGTGTGTTTAAAAATTAATGCTCTGCTAAAAAATCTTAGCTATCTCAACTTAGTAAAGCTCCTATTTAGCACATCTGATTTTGAATAGGGAAACACATAGAAATTTTAGGCCATTTTAAAATCTTACCAGGTTTTACTTCCTGTTGGGCCCTTTTGTATCATGGGTCCTTTCCTCTCTTTTGTCTCAAAGTTCCAGCAAAAATGTACACAGGTGTCAGTGTGATCCAATGCTTTCTTCCACTGAGTCTCTTTTCAAACAGCAAAATCCTATCACTCCCCTGACCTTGGTCTGATAAAATCTCTGTGTCAATGAAGCTGAAATGTAAGGAGGAAATTTGGGAGCGACTGAAGGTCAAAGTGGCACAGGTTCAACTGTTCTTATCTGAAGATATGCAGTTGTTTGAGGATAACTGCTTTTCAGAATGTTATATGCTCTGGGAAGTGCTAGACAATTAAACCAATTGCATTAGCAATTTTCCTTCATCATATTTACTTTTCAGAGAGAGATTTTACCAATATTCTCACCTATAACACCTGGGAAATGGTCTTTGGATCCTTTTTCTTACATATAACACAATATACACTGTATTTTCCAGATTGTTTGTTGAGACTAATGTCAGGTCTAGAATTATATTATCTTCCCTAGAGAGTATTTGCTTTTCTCCCTTCAGTAAGCAATGGAATTTAGCACTCAGAATTAAGATGACTCTAAGATGAGATGAGTCTGTTTGGTATTATACTTGTCACTCAAGCATATGTCCAGGTTACAGAGCTTACTGCTATTTTCTCTTGCCTTTGCCTCTTTGTGAGGCACAGAAACCATCTTGTGATGGACTCAAGAACGTTCCTGATTCCACATCTGCCCCTTCACTCTCGCAAGCATCCAATTCTCAAAGGTAAAGAACGTCTCCAGATTCTGTGCTCAAGTCCATGGCCTGTATAGTCTCAATTACTGAGTTTATTAACTAATGAAGTCCCATTGTTCCAATATTATACATTTCAACATTCGTATTAGCCAATTGATTTTAAGCAGTATATTTCTCTTTTTCATTCAATATTTTCTTTGAATACCTGCTCTTCAGAGTGCTTGTTTTTTTAATTTGAATATTAAGCATTTTACTATAATTCTACTAATAATTCTGTGTACATTTAAAATGATTCACACTACATATATTTATCCAGTGAACAACTTTTTAAAAATCCTGTAAGTAGTATTTGTCAAAATGATTTTGCCTGCTCTCGAATTCTGTTCCTTCAGTAGTGAGCCTATATTTCTTTAATCTGAAATTGCACAGAATATAATTATACTAACATTTAAAAAACTATTTCTTAGAGTTTTGCCATCAAGTTTACTTTCAAATATATAGCAGTTCTAGTTTGCTTCATGTTTCACTAGCCTCAAATTTACTGGTCTTTTCAAATACTGACTTAAAGAATAAGGCATTTGACTACATTATATATTATATGTGGAACCAAATTTCATGCATTCATAAAAGCGATAGTGAGATATTCTCATATATGCAATGTTGTGGAGAAGAGAAGAAAACGTCCATGATCTTCCTCACAAATAAGTATAAATGTTAACATTCTTAACCATACATTATATTAGTGTGCATTCATATATATATATATATATGTATATATATATATATGTATATATATATTTAGATTTTTTTCCAGGTTGGCCATGTATTAGGAATGTTTAAATCTGTCATTAAATATTCTTCCAAATTATAATTTCCATGATCATGTAAAATCAAGTGCATAAATTTATCACACGTTATTTATCCATGAATTTATGAAGCAAGGCTGCATGTAGCTAGGGATGCTGTCTGTAATACTTGATTACCTGGGGTTTAATCCTAAATCTGAAAATTAGTAATAATGTGAATGCTTGGGATAAGTAAATTAAACTCTCTGTTCTTATAATAATACCTCCTTTATAGGATTGAGAGGACAAAGCGAGTTAATGAATACAAAGTTCATACAAGAGTTCCTGGCACCATATAAATAAGAACATTAATGTTGTTCGTTTCTCATTAAACATATCGCTACCTGTAGTTAGTTATTGAATTAGAAGAGACTTCTACAAATTGATCTCATCCTCAGAGTATTTACTCAAAATGTTTTGAAATGTCTAGCAGTTGAACAGAATTCTTCCCTAGTTTATAGTGTGTGTCCTGTTCCCTTTCTCTCATTTTTGCACTGTTTCGATTACTCAAACAAAAATGTTACATAGCTATATGCATTTCGTCACCTCATTGGGATGTCTGCCTTAGCCTAGCTTACATTTATATGGCTCACACTATCTTTTTAAAAAAATGCCCTGTTCATTTTTCTTCATTATTTTTCAGGAGCCAGTGAGAATTTTAGCTTTTCAATGGGCCATCTGTTGGTCTCTTTCATTAATAAGCATGTGCTTGTTTCGCATTATGCCACAAGTTATGACCTTACTTACAATATTTTACTAATGCTTTTCTTTTCAAAAATCTTGGTCTGGGTTAGAAAGTAATGCATTACACCTGATTAAAAGTGAGAAATCCATTTACCAGGTTGCAATTTGTTCCCAGTTTCAGCCAAAATATTAATGGCAGCAAACGTCCTTGGATCGTATTAAAATCAAATCTCCTTTTTTCTTAAGTAAAATAAGTTAATAATATATATTACATATATTAATAAAATAGAGAAATGTGTTTCATAAAAATAAAACATTAATAACTAGAAGTCTTCCTTCTCTCAGTGATAAAATATGATCCTTAACTTTAAAAATATTCCTTTTCTATTTTATAATGATCATTTATTCATTAATCTCACTAAGTGTTTATCATTGGCTCTCAAAAACCAGTTACATTCAACATGCTTTTCTAGATCTTGGAAATACAAAGTGAACAAAAGAATATCAATGTACTCATGAAGGGTACATTCTGACTGTGGTCTCCCTCTTGTCCAGATTTTTCTCTGTGAGGTATTTTTCCCCTCCCAATTCACTTTCAGGTTATGGATCTGGCTGTCTAAATGAAACATTATTGTAGACCTATTAGCGTTTTTTTATGGGTATAATTTTTGTTTCCTCTGGGGCAAAATATGGGTTTAAGTCCCCAAATCTTTCTTTGGAGCGGTTTGAAGTAGAGGATTTGTAAAATTCTTATACTCCCCCAAAAATTGGTTGCTTGTTGCATAGAAAACAATAAAGAGTATATTTTGTAAACTAAACTCAGAATTTCTCCTAGAGTAAAAGATAACCTGTAATATTTTGCTTGTTTATAAGTAAATAATTTTTATATGACATTCATTATTCATAATGACAAGAAGATAAAATATTTAAAATCAGGGACCATTTTGCAATACAGATTATATGCTTAACATACATGAAATCCAGTATCCACAAGATTTAAAAGTAAAATGTGATGCCAGGTTTTGGTTCAAACTCGAACGAAAACCAAAAATGGTATATATCCATTATCTTGTGTATAATAGTCAAGCCAGAAGTTTAAAATCTTTAGGGATTACCTCTGACCCCCAAAGAAATTGTCATTTGTATGCCATTTTACCTCTCTGCACTTTGCTCTCCATATACCTGGCATGTCTAAGTTCAGAATTGTCAGAATGATTTCCTGATGAGGAGTGACAGAGCATGTATCTTAAGATATACATATATTAAAAGTGAAATAGGAAGAAAAGGGCTAAAGGTTAGGGCAAATGGAAAGGGTGGGGGAAATGTAATAAGGGAAAAGAAAAAATATGACAAAATGAAAAAGTGGAAATAAAGTGTTTGTAAATGGGGAGGAGGTGAAGGGAGGGCATAGACAAGGGGCAAAAAATGAGAGCCAAGACCTGTCATGTAAAGGCACAAGATGCCAATGATGAACGTAATTGTACTGCATACCTTAAATGTAACAATAAACTCAATTAAGAAAAGAAAAGAAAAAAACAAAAAAAGTGAAATGATGTGAGGGAGAAGAGAGAGAGGGAGAAGGAGGAGGAGAAGTAGAACAAGAAGGAGGAGAAGGAGGAGGAGCAGGAGGAGGAGGAGGAGAAGCAGGAGGAGGAAGCTGAGGAGTTTAGCAAAACTAAATGTATAATATTGAAAAAGTCCCTTAACATCCCAAGCCTGCATGATTTTATCTAAAATTGTGATTAGGCAACATACCTACCAATAAGACTCAAATATAATTTTTTACATTTTTCTCACATTGTCTTTCAGCAGATACAATAAAGGTATCCTAGATTAACTTTTAAAACAACTGAAGTAATAGGTACCTCATAAAGTAACTCATTGTAGAAGATAGCATTTAATAAAAGAAGATTTAGCGGAAGTCTTACCTAAGACGCTTTCAAGCCTTCCATGGTCTGAATTGCAAGTTCTATATAACTGATGAGTCTTTTGAATGCGTGTAGGCAGAAATGTTTTGTGATGCACAAAATAACTACATTAACTGAGGTATTCATTTAAATGGTAAAGCTAAAAAAATTCATCAAACATAATTATTCCAAACAATGTTCTGCTAGTTTCTTTTTAAAATTGTATTAGTACATGTTTGCAGTTTATGCAGTTTACAATCATTTGAGTGTGGTTACATGTACTTAGTACAGTTTTTGTCACTATTTGCTCCCGTTCCCCTTCTTTTCCCGTCCCCCCTCCCTCACTGATTCTCCTATCCCCTTTTTCATACTTGTTGATATTATTTGTCTGAGCTCATGGTATGGGATATGGTCTCTACATTAATTGGGGTTATTAGGGTCCTGTACATGGCATGCCTTTATTTTTATTGCCCCTTCTCCTAATCCCTTATCCTAGTATCCTTAGACCACTTCCCTATTGCAAAATATTCATCCCCTTGCCCTTTCTATTCATCCTATATCATTTTCTTTCTTTATACTATGCCTCACTCAGATGAGAGATACCATACAGCACTTAAGCTGTCTGTCTGATTTATTTCAATCTTGTTTGCTAGGTGCATCCTTTTTTGTACAAATGCCTCAAATGTGTCATTCTTTTCTCCCATGTTATTTAGTTGTCACTCCAGAAACAATGCTTCATGAATTGATCAATTGATTAAGATAGAATTTCCAATTGTTATTAGATGTTCAAAATTCTGAAATTATTTTGTACTCTAAATTCAGTATCTTAGACTGTTTTTGTTAAAGAACATGATTGATTCTTATTTATGGCTGAATAATATTCAATTATATCAACATGTACAAATATAACGAAATGAAACCTATCATTCTGTATAGCTAATATCCACTAATAAAATAAAATAAAAGTTCTGCTGGAACATTGTGGAGGGTGGGATCCTAATTTTCAACTTCGTTGTGTGGCACTTATCCTCCAGCTTCTGCTTGAACACCACCTCACCCTTCCCAGGATTGTATGTGTCGGGGAGTTGCCTTCTGTTTTGCCATCTCTTGATAAACTTTCAGGCTCATGTTAGAGAGAGGAGAGACGGTTTTCAAGGAAGAGGGTGAGGACAAAGTAATCTGAAGATCTAACGCTTTTCACATATTTTGTTTTGTGATTCTGTCCTCTTCACTTCCTGTCCAGGGATAAACTCTTACTTCTAATTCCTGAGCATGCAACTTGTGTTGCTTCTCAGTTCTTTTCTCTCACTGGCTTCAGTCTGACTTTCTCAGTCCTGGTACATCCATTACTATTGTTTTACCTGCTTTCTTTCTACCTTCCCAAATTCATTCTGCAGGTAGACTTTAAAAAGTCTTTTAATTATCACCTAAAGGAGGCTTAAGAGTGATAAAAATGTAGAACCCAGGACCACCAAACACCTATGCAAATAAAGGTCCTAGATTTTTTAAATGCATATTTAATCTATTAACGAATAGTAACTTCCATTTGTAGTATAATATTTCACTTTCTTGTGTACAGAGATTTCTTTCTCTTCTAGGATAACACTCATTAAGAGGCTCTGGGTTTTCTTAGAAACCAGTGACCTGTATGTAGCACATTTTATTGGATATAATGTTTAGTTATTTAATTATAAATGTAAAATTAAGATGTTATTAAAGAAAAACAAACTAGGCTATTTTTAATAGTAGCTATTGGACTATTTATTGTAAGATCTGCCAGTACTAGAATGATGATCAAAAAACTTCTAAATTATATTATACTGTAAAACTGACACTTTTACCAATTAATAAATGGCTGTTTTGCTCAATAACTTTTCTAGGCTCAGGAAGGAATTTTTTGAACTGTTACGCCTTGAATGTTTGTGTTTACCTAAAATTCATATATTGAAACCTTAATCACCAAACTGATAGTAGTAGGTGGTGGTATTTCCATTGTTTATAAGCTATACACATTTTGTAATGCATTCTTATAGAAGTCCAAACATATAGAGGCATCAATCAAAGCAGTTTTCTACCATTAGTAGATGGGCCACTGGATTTGAGGTTATTTCAAGATTATACTCAGAGCATCACCACATTATTCCCCTTTTCAATATGAAAACAGCAGCATAGATTTTTTAAATGTGGAAAAATACATGGATTTATAAGTTTTCTGTATTCATTCACTTAAAAATATCTCAAAGATAATTGTGAAAAGCTAATTGATAAGATAGCACCCAAAACAACAAAACATTTCATTTGGTATTCTGTAGCTGAAGAGAATAAGTCCAGACGTGTTTCCTTTTTTGAAAATAATCAATTATCTTTAACTAATTACAATTGTAACAATTTCTTATTTTTGTGATACTCTTTCTACCAGTGGTGAGCACTGAAATTTCCTTAAAAACATTATGCTTTATATTGAACCTAGGCATACCACTACTAATAAATTCTTATTTTAAAATCAATCTGTATCTCCCTTTATCAATTTCTACTTTGTAAGCACTGTTCAGATACTAAAAATGTTACTCTGGCTGGACATAGTGGCTCTAACCTGCAACCCCAGCATTCTGAGAAGCTGAAGCAGGAGGGCCATGAATTTCAGCACTTCTGGGCAACTTAGTGAAACTGTATCAAAACAAAAAAGTCTGAAATGGGCTGGGAATGTAGCTCAGTGTGAAGGTTCTGGATTCAATCGCTGGTATCACACAGACACACTGTGTGTGTGGGTGTGTGTGTGGTGTGTTTTATAATAGAGCAGAAAAAAGCACTGGTATTACATTGTACTCAATCAAATAAGACTGTAGGTATAGTTCTCCATTTAAAATCCTCTCTTACCTAAGAAACATCATGTAACCTTATTTTTCTAACATACAAAATAATAAATCACTTTTAAATATGTGAAAATATGGCAGATTCTCCCTGTGCCTCTTGCCTCTCTCTCTCTCTCTCTCTCTCTCTCTCTCTCTCTCCACATTTGTCATATATCCTAAGATTTTAGTTTTTTTGTCTATACCAGTGATTCTAAAAATGTGGCCCTGGGATCAGAGTATCTATATTACCTATGAATTAGTACAATTATCACTTCAATCCTATTGAATCAAAATCAAATACCTTCGTAATGGAAGACAACAACATTTGATTCAATTAGCCTTCCAAGAGAACTTGAGGCATAGTAAAATGTGAGAAGCACTGATCTATACAACTAAAATTCAGGATCTTACTGGTTTTTCCCCTAACATCCTATTAAGAGCAATGTGTTAATAGACTAAGGCAGATTCTCTCAGATTCATTCAAAGGAAAAAAAAATTTTCTGCAAAGTTCCTTGGAGCTCATTTGCAACCCAATACTTGACAATCAATTCATATAAAATACTGTGACTTTAAATTGAACTACTGGGCATCTAGTAATTTGTGGTCTCGGGCTCGAATCTCATATATACAAGAAAATGAGGGTGGCAGAACAGAGCTGAAAGACAAGTATCTGTCACAAGATATTCTTGACGTATACTCCTGCCAGAGGCAAAGCTGTATTTCACAATCTAGAAAATTCCAATGCTTTGTAGCTTCAAGTATGAACTCAAGAACAATGAGCAATGCAAAATGAACAAGAGAGCTTAGGCAAGGCGACAGTGAAGCAGAATGAATTTTGGCAATCTCGTAATATTAAACAGACAAGAAAGGCAGCTGCTAGGGCACAAAGATTCAAACTTTCTGAAGAAAGACAGGAGTGAAATGGTGGGCTCAAAGCTCTGTACTTTTCCTCTTAAAGTATTTTCACAATTTTTGGAGAGCTGCTCAAACACAGAAGAAAGTTTTTGGCAGACACATCTGGGAGTGACAAATTTGGGAGTTCGTCACACAGCCAGAAGGGTGGGCTCCACAAAAACCTCAACTCAAAAAGAATACCTACCAATCTAGGAAAAGGGCAAGCAAAAGTTATTCAAGATTGAACTAACTCCTACATGAGGTTGATTCAGCTCACTTCTGGTTTAAACTCTGGTCTTTTATACATTCTCTACATCACAGGATGTAGTGCGTTCTGATTAGAAAAAATAGTTTCACTTACTTTCTCTGTAATCCATATAGTGTGCTTTGCACTAAGTGAAATTACCAGTCATACCAGGAAATGAAAACATAGGACCAAATAAATGATATAAATAGACGCATAGATGGTCCAGGACTTTGAATTACAGGAAATTGACTATTAAAGGGAAAATTTCAAAAATAAAACAGAAATGCATAATAGAATTGAACTCTCAGAACTCATACAAAATAGAGTAAGAAATAAAAATGCAATAGATTTTTTACCAGCACATTTGCCATAGCGAAATAAGAATTCACTAATTGGAAAATATTAATAGGGTTTATTTAATATATGCCACTTAGAGAAAAAAATTACTCAGAATATAAAAAGAGATACAAGAGACAAGGTAAGTTCTAATGTATATAACATAGGCTTCTCCAAATAATGAAGTGAACATATAGGCAGAAATAACATATCAATAATAATCACAAAGTGCAATGGATATTTAAATTTAAAAATGTATTACTGTAAGAGACACTTTGCTGTTCCTCCTCCTCTATATTCTTCCTTGTTTTCCTGCTGCTTTTTTAATCAGTTCTGGAAGTCCTCTTTTGTGAATGACTTTAGTTGGTTGCACTGCCATGCTTGTTTCGATGTCCAGAATCAATTCATAACACTTACCTTTCATGATCATTTTTACTTTGACTTTGAGGAAGAGCCAGAAGTCACATCGTGAATAAGTTAGAGGAAGACTCACTGTAATAATTTTATGAATAAACACTGCTGTACCAAAAGTGTTTTGTGACATGCAGTGTTGTCATGATAAAAACTGTTTGCCCATTTCTCGGGCCAGTTTCTGTATATTTTATTTTTAAATGCTCTAATTAGCCCTAATAATATTCAGAGTTCATTCACTTTAGTGTTCCTCTGAATACAATCTCAGCTCCCATATTTCCATAAAGGTAAAAGATACATCAACATCCCCTTGGTGTTGGATCTAGATTAACATGCTATTTTCACGTGAGGAGTTTTGGGTTATTTCCACTGAGAGCTCTGAATCTCACTCTCAGGATCATAAACATAGACCAAAGTTTGATCTCCCATGATAACATTTCTTAAAAAGCTTCAATCTGAATTGATAAGATCACACAACTCCAGTGAAATATATTATTTGTGATCCATGATTTACAGCACAGTTTGAAACACACCTTCTCTAGGTCACAGCTCACACAGACTGTGTGCTGAATAAGTAGAAAATTTCCACGTTCTGTTACTAAGGTTGAACATGCTGCTTCACCTAACAAAGACCCCTGCTTTTGCATTGAATGGCACTCAGCAGCACCATTCACTGTATTTTCTATCACACTGCATATAATGTGATAATGGCTGTAATTTTCTCAAATGGATAAAAATATATTGAACTGTAGCATCAAGAAATTCCATAAAGTCCAGTTGGATTAACAACAACAGCAAAACATGCTGTAATGAATGTGCTGAAAATCAAGCTAGGAGCCTTTCTATGGCCTTTCTATGCTGGCTGCTCCTCTCCTCCCCCGCCTTGAGTAACCCATAACAAATTATTAACCTTTGTAGAGGTAGGATGTCCTGGTACTCTTGCATCAGTTCAAAATGTTCATGGTTTTCATTTTTCCAAAACTTCCTGTGATTCCATCAGCAACAATCATTGCTTTAGGCTGGGGATTTAGCTCAGTGGTTCTGCCGCCTGCCTTGCATGTGCAAGGACCCAAATTCAATCCTCAGTATC
>NW_022900917.1:30257521-30272997 GCF_012274545.1 Fukomys damarensis | reverse complement strand
ATTCAATCCTCAGTATCAAAAAAAAAAATATATATATATATATATATGACTATGGGACCTTAGTCTATAAGGTGAGGTTATACATTGAGTAATATAACAAATAAGAAGCCTGCTTAATAACTTCAATTAACTTCAATTAGCCACAAATTTCCAATAAGCAAATACCATTTTCAGACACTTGCATAATATCTATTATGTATCAATTAAGTACACTCATGCTAGCATGAAATAATTACTTTTTCTTTTACTTCCTTGTCTCCTTTAAGTTGTTGAATCTGAATGAATAAAATACATTTTTATCTTTTTGTATGGATGAAATTTATCAAAATCCACCTTAAGCCTACTCTTAAGCATTTGCAGCTCTGGATTACAGGTTTTTATGGACATCATTCTTGTAATTGTCCCTTTATTTTTCTACAGCATATTAAGTCTTCTACTTTTGGCGGATTATCCCAAATAACACAGAAATTTCAATCATAATAAAAATGAAAAAACATGGTTGTGGGGAAATGTTTTTCCTCTAGATATCTTTAGATCTCTCTGCTTTCCTGCATCTCAAAATCGCACTACTCACGTTTGTATATATTTGCAATCTCCACTTTTTCATTCTTTCTTCATCCTTCTATACAAAGATTTTTGTCCCAACCACACCACTGGAACCACTCTTGTCACTTAAAACTTACAAATCACTTGCTACAGGCATGAACTGAGGTAAACTTAACATTATTTGGCTTTTCTGTACCATTTACAAAAGGAGAGAAGTCACTTTTACCTGTGAAGCTGTCCTTGGCACGTTTTCTTCCTATTTTCCTGACTTCTCTTTTTCAGTCATTTTACAGATGTACTGTCCTCTTTCCAAGTCCTAACTCCCTAAGATGATGCCTTTAGATTCCCTTTCTTTTCTAGCTTCCTTTGTTCATAAGTGGTACTGTTAACTATTTCACATGCATAGCTACAAGTACAGATTTCCTGATAAGCCAATCTTTCACTTTTCTCTAATACTTCAAGATAAATACATCCAAGTATCATAGGGCAAGTTCTATAGATGTCCTCCAAGAGAAGATAGGGTTTCCTCTTTAGAATAGAGAATAGGTTCACTGACCACTGCCATAAAATGTAATTGCAAGACACCTCAATGTGAGGGATAGAAAATTTTACTAGACAGAGTTAGATGGTAAGAGACAATAGAAAAAGATTCAGCTATAATTGCTGGAGGGGACTCAATTTGGTAAACAAATTTCACAATGGCTTGCTGAAAAGAAGAAAGGATCAAATGTATGGGTTGTTGTGGTAAAAAGGGAATTCCAATCCTATTTGTGTAATGGATCTGCATATTGATATCCGCAGTGGTTGCGCCAGTCTGCCAATAATGGAGAAGGGTTCCTTTCTCCCCACAGCCCTACCAGGATTTGTTATTGTGTGATGTTTTTTATAGCAGCCAATTTTTGTGGGGTGAGGTGAAATCTCAATGTTGTTTTCATCTGCATCTCTCAAATGACCAGTGATGTTGAACATTTTTTCATATATTTACTTGCTTCTTTTACTTCTTTGTCTGAGAAAGGTCTGTACATTTTAGATGCCTATTTTTGAATTGGGTCTTTGTTTGTGGGAGGTCTGATTTTTTTGGAATTCTTTACATATTCCAGATAGTTGTACTTTGTCTGAGGAGCAGCTAGTAAAAATTTTTTTCACACATTGTAGGTGTCTCTTAGCTCTGTTGGTGGTTTCTCTCACACTGCAAAAAAATTTTAGTACTATGAGATTCCAGTTGTTGCTTCTTTGTGCAGGTTCTTGTGCTGCTGAGGATTTGTTCATAAAGTCTTCTCTTTTTTGGGGGGTACCAGGTATTGAACTTGGGTCTTTGTGCTTGCAAGGCAGGCCACCAAACAACTGAGCTAAATCCTCGGCCCCATAATGTCTTCTCTTATGCCAATGTCTTTGAGAGTCTACCTAATTTACTTTCCAGTAAGTTTAGTGTTTCTGTTTTGATATTTAGATCTTTAATCCACTTGGATTTTAGTTTAGTGCATAGTGAAAGAGAGGGATCTAGTTTTAATCTTTGGCAAGTTGAAAGCCAGTTTCTCCAAAACCATTTATTAAAGCGGTTATCTTTTCTCCAGTGAGGATGGTTGGCTCCTTTGTCAAGGATGGGTTAGCTGAATATGTCTGTTGTCGTTTCGGCATCTTCTAATCTATCCTATTGATCCTCAGGTCTGTTTCTTTGCCAGTACCAAGGTTTTTATCATAGTGGCTTTGTAGTGTAGTTTCAAGTTGGGGATCGTGATACCCCCTGCCATGTCTTTGTTTCCCAGAATTGCTTTTGCTATTCTAGGTCTGTTCTGGTTCCAAATGAATTTTTGGATTGTTTTCTCAAGTTCTGTGAAATATATTGTTGGGATTTCAGTTGGGACTGCATTGAATCTGAATAGAAGTTTTGGAAGTATGGCTATTTTCCCTGTTGACTTTCCTACCCAGGAACAAAAGATATCTTTCCAGCTTCCTATATCCTCTTCAATCTCTTTGTTCAGAGTGCTGTAATTTTCAGTGTAGAGGTTTTTTGTCTCCTTCATTAGATTGATTCCTAGATATTTCATTTTTTTTGGTTATTATTGTGAAAGGAATTGTTTCCCAAATTTCTCTCTCAGTGAGTCTGTTATTTGTGCACAACAAGGCTATTGATTTTTGAGTGTTCACTTTGTATTCTGCTACTCTACTGAATCTATCAACTAAGTCTAGCAGTCTTTTGGCAGAGTTTTTGGTGCCTTCTATGTAAAGTATCATCAACAAATAGTGACATTCTAACTTCTTATTTTCCTTTCTTTATTCCTTTTATTTCTTTCTCTTGTTTAATTACTGTGGCTAATATTTCTACAACTATATTGAACAGGAATGGTGATAGTGGACATCCTTGTCTTGTTCCTGATTTTAGTGTGAAGGTTTTCAGTTTTTGACCATTTAGAATGATATTGGCTATCGCTTTTTGGCCTTTTAGCTAAGATCAAGTGTAGAATGATATTGACTATTGGTTTTTCATAGATAGCCTTGGCTAACTCAGGTTGAGATAAAGACCATCTATTACAATTTTCTGTAGGGTTTTTATCATGAATGGGTGTTGAATTTTGTCAAATGCCTTTTGTGCATCTATTCAGACAATCATATGGTTTTTGTCCTTTACTCTGTTGATATAGTATATTACATTTATTGACTTATGTATGTTGAACCATCCTTGTATCCCTGGGATATATTGGACTTGTTCAGGGTGTGTGATATTGATAATCTTCTGTATTCTGTTTGTCAGTATCTTATTGAGGATTTTTGCATCTATATTCATTAGGTAGATAGGCTTGTAGTTCTCCTTTTTGGTTGGGCCTTTCCCTGGTTTTGGAATCAAAGTAACACTTGCTTCCAGGAATTAATTTGAAACTATTGCTTCCCCTTTGATTTCATTGACAAGTTTAAAGAATAGTGGTGATAGTTCTTCTCTAAATGTCTTGTAGAATTCAGCAGTGAAGCATCAGGAACTGGGCTTTTTTATGGTAAATTTTTAATTATGTTTTCAATTTCATTAAATGTAATTGGGGTGTTTAGACTTTTATATCTTTATTCAACTTTGGAAGCTCACATGTATCTGGGATTCTGTCCATTTCTTCTGTGTTTTCCATTTTATTATTGTATAGGTTTTTGAAGTAGGTATTGATAATCCTCTGGAATAGTAGGTATTGATGAGCCTTTAATTCTTTTTTTAAAAATAAGGTTGGCTAAGCACTTATTGATTCTATTTATTCTTTAAAAAACCAATTCTTTAATTTACTGATTTTTTGTAAAGTTCTCTTAGTCTCCATTGCATTAATTTCTGCTCTAATCTTTATAATTTCCTCTATTGTATGAGCATTTGGTTTGTCTTCCTCTTCTTTTTCTAGAAGCTTAAGATTAAGAATTGGGTTGTTATTTGAGCTCACTCTATTTTCCTAGTATGGGCATTTACTGCTATGAATTTCCCTCATAGAACTGCTTTCATTATTTCCCATAGATTCCTGTGTGTTGTATTGACATTACCACTTAATTGTATAAACTGTCTAATTTCTTCTTTAATTTCCTCTGTGACTCAATGTTTGTTCAGCAGGGTCTTATTTAATTTCCATGTTTTTGTGAAGTTCTTTAGGTTTCTTAGGCTACTGATCTCCAGTTTAATTGCACTATGGTCTGATAATATACAGGGGATAACTTTAATGCTTTTACATTTACTTAAGCATGTTCTATGAGCTAGCATGTGGTCTATTTTGGGGAATGACCTGTGTGCAGCTGAAAAGAATGTATATTCTGATTTTGTGGGGTGGAACACTCTGTAGACATCTACAAGTCCATTTGTTCTAAAATTTGGTTCATTTCTGTCATTTCATTGTTGACTTTTTGTCTAGATGATTTGCCTCTTTGTGCCAGTGGAGTATTGAGGTCCCCCACTACCATTGCATATGCACTTATTTCATTTTTCATATCCATTAACATTTGTTTTGTATAGTTAGGGGGCATTAGCATTCTGTGCATATATATTTATGATTGTCATTTCTTCCTCTTGTATTGTACCCTTTAGAAGGAACTAGTGGCCTTCTTTGTCTCTTTTAGTTAGTTTTGGTTTGAAATCTATTTGTTCTGTAAATAAAATAGTCACCTCCACTTTTTTTCTGGGTCCTGTCACACAAAGAACTATTTTCCATCCTTCTACTCACAGTCTATGAGGTTTTTTTTTTGCACTAGTTGTGTTTCTTGTACACACCATATTGATGGATTTTGTTTATTAATCCATTCTGACAGTCCATTTCTTTTGATTGGTGAATCGAGGCCACTAACATTGATGGTTATACCTGTAATGTATTGACTTATCATTGTCATGTTATTTTCCTGTTGTCAGTTCTTTTATTTTTTATTTGTCCCTTTCCCTTTAATTTTCTTGCCTTGACTAGTATATTTGCTCTTTTGTCTCTTATGGAGTTGTGGTCTTCATTTTCTTTACCCAGGATATTGTTTAGAAGTGTGATGGTTTACAATGTCTCAGGTGTTCTTTGTCATGGAAGTATCTTATTTCCCCATCAATTTTGAAGGACAGTTTTGAAGGATATATCAGTTTAGGTTGGAGACTGTTTTCTTTTAGGACTTGAATTACCTCACTCCAGGCTCTCCTTGACTTGAGGGTTTGTGTTGAAACGTCTGCTGTGATCCTGATGGGCTTTCCTTTGCATGTGATTTGTTTCTTTTGTCTAACTGCTTGTAGTATTTTGTTCTTCTGTTGGGTCAGTGATATTGATTATTATATGTCTATGTGTAGTTTTTTTTTTTATCATGGCTAGTTGCAGTCCTATATGCCTCACTTACCTGTATGCCAAATTATTTTGCTCTGTTTGGGAAATTTTCTATCATTAATTCTGTGAACAATTTTTTAACATCATTTGAACTTTCTCCTGCTACTTCATGGATTCCTGTCAGTCTTATATTATTCTTCTTTGCATCATCTAAGTGTTGTTGGATTGATTTCTCATGGTCCCCTACTGTTTTTAAGAGATCTCTCTTCATGGTCATTGACAGCAAACCTAGCTTCTATAGCTGAAATTCTATCTTCACATTCGTTCACCCTATTGTGAATGCTTTCTATGAGTTTTTACTCTGGATATCTGTTTGAATCTGTTTCATGGATTCCATTTCTGTCATATGTTGGGCATTCAAGGTTTCCATTTCTTTCCTATGCTGAGCATTCATGATTTCCATCATGGTACTGAGATCATCTATTTTTTTAAATCTTTTTCTGTTCTAGATTCTCCAAACATGCCTTTCATTCTTCTCACCATCTCTGCTGTTATCTGGGAAATTATTTCTGTTTTAAATTTTTCTAGAACCTCATTTTTCTACTTTTGTACTTCCTGTGCTATCAGTTCAGGGTGTTCAGATGTTTGACTGTCACACTTTTCCACCTCATTTCCCCAGAGTTTACCTTTGATGGGGTGGTTGTCTGTGTTTGTGATATGTTTAAATGCCTTCTCATTTCTATTTTTGATGTTGGTACTGTCCTTGGTATAATTCCTTTGTTAATACTTCAATCTTCCAGATACATCTAGACTTCCGGTTTTTGGGTCTATTTTACTTCTTATCAGTCTTGGAAATTAGCATTAAAGTTGTGTTGAAATGCTGTGTTAGCATCCTGGCCCTTCACACTACAGTTTAAATGCCTCAAGGGTTCTGACATTAAGAGTGCATAGCTCATTGATTGAGTATTCTCTGCATTATATCACTCTATCTTCATTTCCTACAAAAGCTCTAAGCCTAGTTCACCATCAATAAATATTTGTTACTTAGTTGTATGATTAATTCATTTGACAGATCAAAACATAAACTAATACAAAACACTTCCAAGAAGTATTATTAGGCTACGTATTCAAAGATCAGTAGGAGTTAAGTAAAGATAAGAGGAGACCTAAAGCAAAGGAATAAGAATTTGCAGACATTTAAGGATAACAGTACTATAATTAAGAGTTTATTTTTAAAGACTATGTTGTTGTTTCCTGAAATAATTAATATAAGATGAAAAATTTTAAACATTGGATTAAAGATGTTTTAATTGAGATTGTTGCAAAATACCAGCTTGTTTGCAGAGCTTGTACAATTATCTTGTTTCAACTGAAATAATTTGAATGTCCTCAGCATAGTTTCTTGAATGCATACAGAGCTGTGGAGAAATGTACTTTTACTATTGCTATTAAATTAGTAATATAATTGGATTATACCATGGATACATTTCTTACTGGCTTGAATTCAAACTTGTCCTTTTAATCAATAATCTCTTCTTTGCTACTATTCACCCATGTAACTTCATTTTAACCAGACACACACAAAGAAATCACTTACTCTGAAGCCAAGAAACTGACTTAATCTCATTTTTATCATGTTTTCTTTCTAATCAGCCTTCTGTGGCAAAGTAGTTAACTATCCCAAGCTTACTCCTTCAGGCCATAACATTGATATCTTGTTTCTTAAGTGAAATATATCCTGGAATAGCATGGCTTACAGTTTAAGAAGAGATACTCATGTATATTTATTCATTTGGCCCAACACATTCAATTTCATGGCTTTTCTGATCAGAGCCATGAGTAACTCTAATCCTCATATTCTTTTGCTGGTTTAAAAATTCCAACATGATCTGGCCATTAGGTAATCTGATCCTCTGCTCTTGTTCTACTGTTTTTCTTCAGTTACTCAATTCATAGGGCCCATTTCCTTCCTTTCTTCTGGAAGGAGTTTTTTGTTTGGTTTTTTGTTTGTTTTTTGTTTACTGGGAATCAAACTTGGGTCCTTGTGCTTGCAAGGCAGGCAGTGGAACCACTGAGCTAAATTCCCAGTTCATTCCTTTCTTTTCTTGAAGGCTCAAATCCAGTATCATCTTGGTACATCTGTATGTGGACTGTAAGCTGCTACTTTGCTGGAAAACACAGCTCCCAGTGTCAGTAAAGAATTAAAGAAGCTGAGTTTAAGCATAGGGAAGATGATTAATTTAAAGGTAGAGAAAAGGGGAAAGAAAGAGATGATAGATTGATACTCCAGGTGTAAAGAGCATTGGAAATCAAAACACTCACCAGCTTTTTTCGGCAGCCTCTTTCATTTGGCTTCTTTCTGTGTGGGCTCCTGGAATCTGATAGGCTTCATGTCTGTTTTTGTTCCTCTCCTTGGATTTCTTCTTTTCATATCCAATCATTTGACTTTCCCTGAGGTTTGGTGGAGGTTAGGATTATGGGTGAGGGGTTTAGGGACATGTAGTTTAGGTTTGAATATTAAGTAAAGGGGCTTATGTTGATCAAACTACTTGGGACCTCCCTTACTTTGATTCTTTGCATTTGTCTTTCTAATTGCTGTTAGCAGCAGCTCTACCCTTGTTAAGTCTTTCCATTAACTTCACACAAAGCTCAACCAGAATTTTGTCTTATCTTTTTCCTACCTACCAGGCCCTTGTCCCTATAATCTCTTCCAGGAAAACTTTGTTAACCACTCTATCTGAAATAATTCCCATATGAGTCTCTTCCAAGCATTATTTATTCTTCTGTATACTTTTAGAAAATATCACAATTCAATATTATTTATATGATTCTTTAATTGATTATTGCCTCTCTCCCTACTGAAAGACAAACTCTATAATGAAGATCCTTTAGTTTTTTAATGTACTTAAAATGCCTTGTACATAGAAGATGATTCAATGTTTGTTGAATGAATGGATGAAATTAACAGCAAACAATAGTCTAAGTGAAGTAACATCAGTAAGGGAAGTTTTACTAAATGGAATAGAAGAAGGTTAAGAGTGGCTAGGAAAGGGTATCACCTGCTGTAATACATGACATAAGTCTTTTGGCCTTCATCCTTTCTGAGAATAGAAGCTTTTGAAAGTTCAGAAGCATCATCAATCAGGTTGACTTCAAGCACTTAGTTTCACCATTATCTGAAAAAGCTCATCTACTGAGTTTAGTTCACTGTTTTCTGATTTTTAGACTTATTAAATTTATTACTTATTAGATTTACTTCTATTAGATTTAGTACTAGATTTATTTATTCTACTCTTTCATTTTATTTCACTTACATACAATATTGCAATTTTAAATTTTGTGCATAATACAATATTTGTCTATATAAATGCCTTAATTCATGCTATCTGGTTTCATTTTAAAAATCCTAAAGAGCAAATCTAACAGAAAAATATGTTTCTTAAGGAAAAATAAGAAACACATATATTTCTAAAACTATAAGTTGTTTTTAATGGTATAACATTTTTCATGATATTTCTAGTTTTTAATTATTTTGGTAAAATCATGTATTAATAGTTGATGAACTTTAAGTTTATTAAAAGTTAGTGAATTTCACATTTATGCAATGTAAATTTCTTGGTTTGTGATACCTTGATAAATTATATAAAACAATATTCATACTTTATATTACATCATTAAATCTGATAATACTTTTCTGATATACTTTTCCTCTGAATCTTATGCACATATATATATATATATGTATATACACACACATATATATACACACATATATATAAATGTATACCTTTATTTTCTCAAAAAGTCAGAAAAAAAATACTAATTTTCACATTTCCTTAAATACTATGATGTGTACTAGAAATTGTGAAGTTATTTTTGTGAAGTTGAAGTCCTTTCTGGATGACTTTACCTCTACTCCATGTGCTGATTTCAAAGAAGGAATTATATTTTTTTCTCCTTATACACTGTTGGTCTGAGTGCCCTGAAATAACATTGCTAGCCCTCAACGAATTAATGTTTTGCCTCTTATTTTACATTCTCCACATAAGGGATTTAATTAACCCTGGGTGAAGCAGAAGGGCTCCCTTCCAGTTGGATCCATCTGTGTCTGGCTGGTGGCTTCTTCTGGCTTTTTGCAACACTTTCAACAGAGAAGAACTATGAGGTCTACAGGTGCTGCGAATCTGTTCATTTGAAAAGGAATAACATATGACCAATTAGAAACCTCTGCAGATGGTCTAATATTTGCCGTCAGTCGCAATGGCCTGTTTACAAAGTGAAGGGAATTTTCGAAATCATTTAGTAAATCACTGTACAATTCAATTGGATTAAAAATAATAAAGTCTTTGATCATTCATTCCAGGTGGAGAGTTTCAAAATCATCCATTTTTGTAGCATTTATTTCAAATTTTATTCTCTGATTTCAATACTTTTCTATTATTTGTATGCTTTCTTACAAATTCACTGTCTCCTCTTTCATAGAAATGATTGCATCTTAAGCTAATATTTTTCCTATAGTATGTTGTAACCAGCACCTGCTGATCAATATACTCATCAGGAGGTGTATATGATGATGATTTACTTGTCTTTAGTCTGCCTTGCATCTCATTTTCACCCTTTTTCTGGCACTGCTGTGATCTTAAACAGAAAATAGTCAAAAAAATGCAGAGGATAGATAATCGCTGCCTGAGGGAAAGGAATGCTTTAGACAATAATTATATGACAAAGAAAAAAATGAAGAATAAAATATGGAGTTATATTATCAGAAACTTTCAAAAATAGGGAAGAAAAATTATGGTCTTTCAAAGAGTACAGGACATAGTGAAGGATATTAGAATAAAATTTATAAGGAATAGCCTTGAGAATTCTGTACATAAAACATGAATATTTTTAACAATGTCTCTAAGCTTGTTTTTGTAGAGATTTTTTCCCTGAGTTGCAATAGATTTTCTCCTTTTTCTTCTTTACCATTGTAATGTCAACTCTTTATTTATTGGTTTAGCATAAATAGTACATACATTTAGAGAGCTAGACAATCTAATAAAATTAATAATGAGATAGATTCACTAATAGTGAGCAGAAATATTTTGCATTTTGCTTTTCAATATCTATTTCCTAATAGGCACTTGCAGATTCAAATGTTAAATGAAAATCTTTCATATCATTTGTGGATTTATTTTAGAGAACATGAAACTATTGTGGACAACTCTACATCATCAAGATTAAGTGAGAAGTATACTAAAATTCAGGCTTTATTTTTCCTGGGGATGCATCTTCACTCAAGTTATTCTTTTTTAAAGTTGTATTTTCCCATTTGGAAAGGGAAGTTAATAACATAAAAATCAAAAGTTAACTGCAGAATTAAATAGGTAATACCTGCATGAAAGGGTACAAAATTGGTTTTTACCCTATCTTGTATGCTGAATAAGGACTTAATTTTTATTATGTATTTTAAATATATTGATGCATAATTGTAGATATTTTTAGATGCAAAGTGACACTTTGACTTATGTATACATAGAGTGATAATTACATCATGGTAGTTAGTGTATACACTTTAAAAAATTCTTTCATTGGGCAGTAATATTTCTCCCTTTCCCCTTGCTTTGGTTAATATTGTGTGGCAGAAGGGAATTCTAATTTTGAGGTTATAGTTGAAAAAGACTTCCATATATTTTTCTCTTAAAATTCACCCAACTATCCTGAACACAAAACCAGACTAGTCTACTGGTAATAGAAAGAATGTTGCTCAGTGTAGTGAACACCTAACCAATGAGAAGACATATTGTCATCTTCACTCTGTGATTTCCCAGATGACCCACAAGGTGACAATAGAGAACATCTGCTTTGGCATATAGAGTGCATCCCTTTGCCCAGAAAAGGTAAGACAAAATGAAGCACACAGCTTAGTTTATTTCAATTTTTCAGTTGAGTAGTATGACTTACTACTCAAATTTCGTGTGGTGCCAAGTCCAGGGTTTGTTGTTGTTGTTGTTGTTGTTGTTGTTATGCAGCAGTAGCTAATTGTAGAAAAGTCCAAGTACTACATTGAACACATTGTAAACAACATGCTAATAATCTAGCTAATATTATCAGAAGTTAAAAATTGTGTTTCATTTTTTCATGCTACTAATGATTAAGAGATGTACTTGACCTTTATTAAAAAGTTAGGACACAAATTCAAATTGTACTGCATTAGAAATCTCTTTGCCTTTTTTGTGAACTAATTGTACTAAAAGCATTAGCATTCAGAAGCCTCTTTTCTATTTTAAAAGTTTTAATTTGAAACAATGTGCTACTAATTGAAGCTAATTTTTATATCTAGATTAACATATTTTTGTGGAATAAAACTTCAATATGCTCTCATCTCAGACAATTAAAACAACAACCTGATAACAACACATAGCAAAATTCATTTTTAGATTTATCAGTTAAGACTTTTTTAGTTTTTAATTATTTTATGAGTAAGTATATATCATAGGAGACCAATTATTGAGTCAAATTTTTCAAAATTCTATAGTAAAACTTGGCTTTCTAAAGTTCACCACACACCAGTGAAACTATTTGGTATTTACACATGTTTATTTATTTCACTTAAGAGTATATCCTCAAAATGCACCCATTTTCCTATGAATGACTCTAATTTCTCATTCTCTAATAGTATTGCATTTGATAGAAAAACCACATCTTTATCTAGTCTCCAATTGACGGGCAAATGGGCTGTTTCCAAGTTTTAGCTTTTATAAACTGTACTGCTAAAAACATGGGTGAGCATATATCACCATGGTATAATTCTTTTAATTGTTTTGGAAAGTATACCTAAAATATACCAATCAATTCAATGTGAAAAAAGATTATTTAAAGTTCACTGCAAATCATCATCAAGTAGTAAACTTCAAATAATTTGAAAACCTCCTTAGAGATATGAAAATAAAATTGCTGCCAAATTTAAAATTCTAACATTTTAAAAGGGAAAAAATGGAAAACATCCCATATTACAATTTTCCGTGTCATTTGTTATTTGCTTGGTACTCATTGCTCTTAACTGTCTCATTTTGATTACAAAATTAAAATGCTATTTTGACAATCTTTTAAAAAATGAATTAGTGCCTACTCTTCTCTGAGTCATTTCAATGTTTGCTATTGATTGTCAATTTTTATTGACATATTGGAAGCTTTCTTTCAAAGTAAAAATGTATATATTAGTTGAGATTAAATGGAATCTAGAATATGACTAAGAAATATGCAAAAGAAATCTTAGAATTCAGGGTTAGTCAAGGACACTTCACTTACAATTGTCTGTCCACTTGACTTTTCCATTTTTAAAAATAATATGAACGAGACACAGTGCCACAATGTCTTGAATAACTGATGGCTACAAGGATAGAAGGACAATTATCAATCATAACTACATTAACACAAAGAACATAATTACAGAATACCCGGTAGGATTTATCTATTAACCACTATATAGTTGTATAGTTATATAGTTAATCCTTTGTCTATATGACGAGTTCAAATATTTACATGTTTACATTTATAAATTTCAATACTTTTAAATTTATGTAATTTGTATTATTATTTTTATTTATAAATCCTGGTGTTATTCAGTTGTTTTGTATGTTTTATTATATTGGTTCCAGCCTTCTCTGAAATTATTGTGGAAAACATAGAGGATACCAAAAATTATGATATTTTAAACAAAAGAGTAATACAGAGGGGCATGGTGGCATACACCGGTAATCCCAGCACTTGGGAGGCTGAGGCAGGAGTTTCACTGTGAGTTTGAGACCAGCCTGAGCTATATAGTGAGTTCCAGGTCAGTCTCAACTACAAAGTGAGACCCTGTCTCAAAAAACAAAAAACAAAAAAATGTATTTTCTAATGAAGTTTTAAACATGAGCATCTTCAAAGTTAATCACACAGCCATAAAAGAGACAGGGAAATATGTTTCATTTTCTTTTGCACCTTTACAGATGAAAACATTTTATGTAATAGCAGCACTAAAAAAGGATAAAAACTGAATATTGAGTACTGACAGATCTTGGTACAAATTCAATCCTTTGGTCATTTTAGATCTGTATAATGTAGGTGACTCTGTATAGGAGGAAGAAATGAAAGTGACAGTGAATTGTGTCATGATAACCGATAGTCTCCTTGGGGAGTTTGTAACTCATATTTGCAGAGATATATTTTAGTGAGTTTCTTCTGAAGTAGAAGGAAACATTCAGCACTTTAGAAGGCAGACAGAGATTAAAGAATACAAAGAAAAGTAGAATATGACAATTCAGAGTGAAAAGAGCAAAAAAATCACTGTGACAGTGCTTTCATTGTTTAACATGTTCTTTGAATGTTTTAAGTCAGGAGGTCTTTTGGAATGTAATGCAAATCAGTAGCAGTGGGAGAATTTGAAGTTTTAAAAATGATACCTACAATTAGTATTATTTCAAGTGAGGTGATTTTAAAGTGTAGAAAGAAGTACTACAGTTTAAGAATTCAGCATAGTCACTCAGAGCCATTTAATATATTTTGTGTGACCTGACTACTGATTTATGATCAGTAATTAGCTCTCAGTAATATAAAATTAAAATTCAGAATGTTAAGATTATTCTTAGTGAATGATGGAAAATTATGAACATACAATATTTGTACATGTAAAATGTAATATTCTGCATTATAGTGAGGAATGCAAAAGTCACCTTTTACTGTACTTACCTCTTCATTTAAAGATGATATGAAATGATCCAATATCTTTAATGTAGCAAATATTGTAGTACAATCTTTATTTATGATACACTATGAGGTATTTTTTAGAAGATTATGAGTTATAAAGGAAAACATTAGATTCATTCTTGCATAGGTCATAGCATGTTATTGAGAATATGGGTCAGGTTCACAGTCTGCCTATCTCAGTCAGTAACTTTATAAATCACTTGAGCCACAATTGCCTTCACTGTAAAATATTTCATATACTCCTGTGTTACTGTTACAAATACTTGAGAAAAATCAACTTATAAGGAAAGAAGATTTATTTATTTTGTCTCACAAGAGTTGAAGTTGAGATCATGGTCCATAGGTCCAGTTGATTGGAGCCCATGGTGAAGCAGAACTGCTTGCCTCATAGCCAGGAAGCAAAAGAGGGAAAAATAAAGAGGTTGAATCCCACTATCTCCTTCAAGAGCACATCTCCCATGACTGCAAGAGCTCTCACTAAGTTCCAGTTCTTAAAGATTCTAGCACCATCCAGTAGCTTCAAGCCCCAAACCTTTAACACTGGAGATATTGGAGGACATTAGTCCAAATGATAGCATTATTTCATACACTGATGATTACATAAAAAAGCCGTGAAAAGAGTCCAGAAAAGCAGCTACCTATAATCTACTGCTAAGCATTAAAATGTTAGTTTTATTTATCACTATCTTTGTTGTCAGATAAATCCCTTCAGGGATATAAATTTCTTTAGCATATGATCTGTGTTAAATTTTACTATATTAAAATATTTTAATTTATTGAAGTATGACATAAAAGGTATTGTTGAGTGAATTTTCACAAAGTGAACAATTTTGTAAGGTCACACCCTTAAACTATAAACAAGGATTAGGCATTCATCAGCCCCTGAGAGTTCTGCTCCAACTTTCACCATTCAAAATTTAATATTATTTTGATTGGTATTAATTTTATATAAATTATTCATGCATATTAATTTAGCTTAACTTTATATGTTACACAAATGATATTTTGGAGTTCGTGTTCCTTTGTGCCTTTCATTATTCTACTGAAAATGTTTATGAGATTCATTCATTATATAGGAAGAAATGTCATAACTTTTACTCCAGTATGATAGTCTATTTTATGAATATAAAATAAATTATTGATCCCATGTTTTTTTTTTTGTACTGGGGTTCAAACTCAGGTCCTCGTGCTTGTAAGGCAGATGCTGGAACCAATCCCATAAATTTTTATCAACTTTCTTTCCCTTTGTGAAAATTACAAACAATGTCTTTATAATTATTTGTATGTATATAATTTTACATATGATAAGTATATGCTGTATATTTCAGTCCTATAATGTATTTTGTCACATGTATGAACCATATATATGAAATTCAGATGCTATATTTAATCATGTATATATATTGTAATACTGTATATATATATTGTAATACTGTATATATATAT
>NW_022900917.1:30252740-30256722 GCF_012274545.1 Fukomys damarensis | reverse complement strand
ATATATAATATTGTAAGGCTGTTCCACTAAAGTCGAATTGTTGGGTCATTAGACCTCTTAATATTTAACTTAGTTAATAATGCTCAATAGCTTTACAAAGTGCTTTTAATAAATTATACTTCAACAAGTCAGATTTTTATTTGCTTCTGTTCCTTATTTATTATTTCTGATTCCACACCTTTTTTTTCAGTCTTCATGTTGATACAGAGTGACAGCTCATGGTGGTTCTAATTTGCATTTCCTTTATGAATAATAAGCTATGTGGAGATTTTTCATAGCTGTTTTGAAAATTTAGAATCATCTTTTGGGAAATAGCCATGAAAATCATTAAATATTGTTTGTGCTGTTTTGATAACTTAAAGAATTTTCTCTATTTGAGTCTTGTATATTTATCAGAAATATTTTTCTACCTATAGCTGGCTTTTTCACTTTTTAAAAATTTTATTGATTAACTCAATTTTTAAATTTTAATATTATTCACATATAATGTAAACTTTTCTTATGATATGTGCTTTTTATTTTTTAGGAAATACTTCCCACAACAAGGCCATGAAAATAAACTTTTAGATTATTTTGTGCTATTCTGTAAATAAATTTTATTGTTTTATCTTTCAAAATCAGTTATAAAATTCAAGCCATATGAAGTGACAAAATTGCAAGTCCTTAAATTCTGTTCTTACTTTGCTGAATTTTGATGGTTAGATTTCCAAATAAACTTTAGTACTCTTGTCAATTTCTATGGCATTGCACTACATTTTTGATGTATCATCAGCAGATATTTATACTCTTTTATTTTTGTAATACTATTGTATTAGCAGTATAAGATTTTCTAATTGAGACCCATAATCTCTTTTTTAATGTTAGCTTTAATTGATATGTGATGCATATTAATCACTTTGAAGATAAAAATGAAGTTACTGTAATTTTATCATTTTAAAATTTATTTATTGGACTCTTATGATGAAAATCTACTTTTTTTTCTGAGATTAAATCCTGCTATTAGTTCAAACTGGCCTTGAACTCAGTAGGTAACCCAGGCTGGCCTTGAACTTGTGGCAATTAGGCATACGCCACCACACCTGGCTCAAAACCTATTGTGAATCATTTCTTGGATACAAAAAGTTCTGAGAGAAATAGATTTCCTACTTGTTCTGTTGTTGGTACAGTTCATTTCGCTGTGATTACTGGACAAATATCCACATTTTCTTGTTGGCTACAAATATTTTCCACTTGTGAGAGACAATCGTATTTTATGGACCTTTTCCTCCATCTGCAAATCCCTTCTCAGGCTGCATCTCTTGATCTCCTAGGGAAAGGTTTCTCTGTTCTAAATCTCATATGATTAGATTGGGTAAACTCAGATTAGCTTTCCAATTTTGGTTCCATACTCTTACTCACAACTGCAAAGACCTATATTTAATGTAAGTTAATATACTCATGGCTACTGAGGATTATGATATGCAAATCTTTTAGAAGACAATGCACTCTCTGTGAGTGTAAACAAGATACCAGCATGAGGGAACCCCAAACCTGATATATAGGCACTAAGTCATCTTTCTTCTAAAAGTAGCATTCCAAGAGGCACACTGAAACTTTCAAAGTCCAGTTGTGCTTATTTCTGGTTATGGTGGGGTTACTAGCATCCATTTGGGTCTCGAAGCCAAATTTACTTGGGAATTCACTAAACAAGGCATGGGGAGATTAACTTCAGAGGGATATGGAAAATATACTGGAACCCACTATGGGGGATCTCGAGATAAGGAATATAGTGATTAAATTCATAGGGACTTGGGAAAAACTTTTAGGAACTGGAAATGTCATTTAATATTTTAGCTGTAATGATGGCTAAATATATAAATATACATAAACTAAGGAATTTAAGAAAGTTGTACTTTAATTCAAAAATTGGGGCTGGGGGTTTAGCTCAGTGGTGCTACTGCCTGTCTTGCAAGTACAAGGACCCAATTTGAATTCCTGGTACCAATAAATAAATAAATTATAACTTTTAAAATAAAATAATTTTAATAGTAATTTTCAATTAATTTTAGAATTCTTATGAGAAGCATGATGAGAGTTCACTAAATTCATTGGAGTGGATGAAGTTAAAAAATTGTCCATAAATACAAAATGAAACATGGATATAGAGTAACTAAAAGACATGTATTTTTACTCTGTACATAATATGGTGTTTAAAGGGCATAGTTTGGCAATATCTTATAAAGGAATAGGGTTTTCCTCAATATCAGTTGAAAAAAAAAAGTCAGTGGAAAGTAAATGTACAAATATATTTATTTATAATAGCCTTAAATTGAAAACAAGACAAATGCATATTCACATATAAGTAGAACAACAACATGCATATATTCATACAGTTAAATACTAGTCCATAATAAAAACAAAATAAATCTTATATAAACTCCTCAAGAAAAATTAACCTCAAAAATATTGTGAATCTAACAGGCTATATTCAATTGGGTTCAATTGTATAATCACAATTATATGGAGTTTAGAATAGAAAAAATTAAATAGTATTGATCAAAGTGAGCAGAGCATATGTGAGCCCACTAAAGTAATAAATGAAAAGTCACAAGAATATATTTTGGAAGAGATATCTTTATCTAATTAGGGGAAATAATTTAATGTAATTGTCAAAATTCATTATAATGCTTAGTTAAAAATGACTTCATTTTACTGCATACATTAATAAATCAATCCATTGTTCCTAAAATTTTTAAATGTACTCAAAATGTATATCAATTATAAACCATGAAACACCTGAAAATAAATTTAAATAAATGAATCTCAAATTGTACAAAGGAATATGTATTTTGGAAAGTGAATAAAACTGTGTTTATGCTTTTAATATAGGCTCTACTTTTTACATAGAACTGTTAACATATTTAATGAAATTTTCATAATATTTGGAATTTACTTTAAAATAATTTTGGGGTGAGAGAAATGAGTGGACACACAAATGCAAAGCATACTGCCACAGTCTCATCATAGTTTAAGGTGACAGACTGCTCCTGGGTTTCTTTTCAGATTTTATATACTTATAGTAGCTATTGCAAATTTTCAATAATGAAGAATTTTTTAATCATGAGTAACTTTGCAGTAATGAAATAATGGTATAGGTAATAGATATTTCTATAGTCCTCTCTCAAAATAGGATATTGATTTTTTGATTAGCAACTGAGTTATGCTTGTCTTTTTTTTAAATTTTTATTTTTATTGAGTTTATTGGTACAATCTAGGTATACAATACAGTTACATTCGTCATTGGGATTCTGTACCTTTACATAATAGATCTTGATTCTCATTTTTCCCCTTGTCCCTGCCCTCCCTTCAACCCCTCCTCCCCTCCCCATTTACAAACACTTTATTTCCATTTTTTCAGTTTCTCATATTTTTTTCCTCTCCCTTATTACCTTTCCCCCACCCTTTCCACTATTCCTACACCTTTAGCCCTTTACTTCTATTTCACACTATTAATTATCTTATTAGGATCCTGTGTACTATTATAGTTTTTCACACCAAAGAAACTATTTGCTATTTCAGTTAAAGAAATCTCTGTCTGAACGTTAAAAATAGGGAATAGTAAAATAAAACTAAAAAGGAAAGTAAAAGAGAAAAGGCAATGATGTACCATTAAAATAATCCTTAATTCTGGAGATGAAAATGGTCCCTGAACATATTTAAATTGCTTCTTGCTCTTATAGTCTTATCTTATTCTTTTTTTTCATTATTTAGAGAATATTTTATTAGTTTCTGTAATCAAACCATAGATATGACTTTACATATTTAGTATAATGTGTTACCCCTGTACCCATGGAAAAAATAAAAAATAAAAAAAATTAACATTTCTAGACCAATATAGCTGTCCATTTCTATGCAATGCCAATTCAATACAGTAAATTGGGATGACTTTTTCCAAAATTGGCAGCACCGTTAAAGTTTCCCAAAATTCAATTTATATATATAT
>NW_022900917.1:30244603-30252631 GCF_012274545.1 Fukomys damarensis | reverse complement strand
TATATATATATATAAAAAGACTAATAATAGCAGTATTTTATGCATCAATAGCAGCAACAGCTTTTCCAGGTTCTTCTGTCATCTGAACAAAATTATAGACATTCAGCACTTTCCATTGAAACAAAACAAAACAAAACAAAACAAAAACAATAATATCCAGAAAACAGCAAAGTTCTGTAGCTGCTGTGGTACCTGGCACCATTTTTTTTATTAGCATCTTAATCATCATCTGGAAAGAGAACATTCTAGAGTAATATCATTAAATGTAGCTCTGATAAAGCACGGTCCCTACTATGTATCATAAAGCAGGTATAAGATGTTTTACATTCATAGAGGTATGATACAGTACCATCCTACATCAGTAATACTAGAATTAGTTTTGGTTTGAAATTTTCTTTGTCTGCAAATAAGATTGCTACCCCTGTTTTTTTTTCTGGGCTCCTGTCACATGGAGAATTGTTTTCTATCTTTTCACTTTCAATCTATGGGCCTCTTTTTGCACTAGGTGTGTTTCTTGTATACAACATGTTATTGGATTTTGCTTCTTATTCCATTTTGCCAGTCTATTTCTCTTGATTGGTGAGTTGAGGCCATTGACATTGCTAGTTATAACTGATATGTACTGACTTATTATTGATATGTTATTGGACTTTTGTTGACTCTTTTTACTTTTTCACCTTCTCCTTTTAATTTCTTGCTTTGCCTATTTGATTTGCTCTGTTGGGTGTCATGGTGTTGTTGCCTTCCTTGTCTTTTTCTAGGATCTTGTTTAGAATTACTTGTAGTGCTGGTTTGGTATTCATGCAGTTTCTCAGGTGTTCTTTGTCGTGGAAGTGTCTTATTTCCCCATCCATTTTGAAAGAGAATTTTGCAGGATACATCAGTCTAGGTTGGAGGTTGTTCTCTTTTAGTACTTGAAATATCTCATTCCAGGATCTCCTTGCCCCAAGGGTTTGTGTTGAAAAGTCTGCTTTGATTCTGATGGGCTTTCCTTTATCTGCGATTTGTTTCTTTTCTCTTACTGCTTGTAGTATTTTGTTCTGTTGAGTTTCTGGGATCTTGATTATTATATATCTAGGTGCAGTTTTTTTTTTTTATTGTAGTTAGTTGGGGTCCTATATGCCTCAGTTATCTGAATGTCAAATTCTTTCCCTCTGTTTGGGAAATTTTCTGTCATTAATTCTGTGAACAGCTTTTTAAAGTCCTTTGTATTTTCTCCTGCTACTTCATGGATTCCTATCAGTCTTATGTTATTCTTCTTTGCATCATCTTGCACTTTTTGGATTGATTTCTCATGATCCCTTACTGTTTTTAAGAGACCTCTCTTTTCATGGTCACTGACTGCAATCTTATCTTCTATATCTGAGAGTCTATCTTTGCATTCTTTTATTCTGTTGCATACACTTTCTTTTTTTTGTTGTTTTTTTTTTCAACTTTAATAGAGTTTATTGGTACATTTTAGGGATACAGTACAGTTACATTCATTGTTGGGATTTTGTACCTCTACATGACAAGTCTTGATTTTCATTTTTCCCCTTACCCCTGCCCTCCCTTCACCCCCTCCTCCCCTCCCCATCTACAAACACTTTATTTCCATCTTTTCATTATTTCACATTTTTTTCTTTTTCCTGTATTACCCGTCCCCTACCCATCCCACCTTCCCTACACCTTTAGCTCCCTTCCCATTTCTAAATGTCAGTAATCTTATTGGGATCTTATGTATTATTGCAGATTATTCACCCAGAGAAAGTATTCGGTATTTACACATGTGTGGCTTATTTATTTCACTTAGGAGTATATACGCTTTCTATGGAGTGTTTAATCTCCTGGATATCTGTTTGAATCTGTTTTATGGATTCCATTTCTTTCCTGTGTTGGGCATTTATTTTTTCCATTTCTTTCTTATGCTGGGCCTTCATGGCTTCTATCATGGTCCTGAACTCATCTATTTTTTTTGTCAATTTCTGCTCTAGAGTCTCGAATCACAATTTCCATTTTGCTCACTATCACTATGGTTATCTGGGAAATTATTTCTGTTTTGAATTTTTCTAGAGCCTGATTGATCTGTTTTGTTACTTCCTTTGTTTTGAGTTCAGGGTGTCCTGATTGTTCACTATTGGCCTTTTTGTCCTCATTTGCCTTACTGTTTGCCATTGGTGAACTGGAACTCTGTCCTTGTGTCTTGCTCAAGTGTTTTCTCATTTTTATTTTTGTTGTCAGAATGTCCTTGGCTTAATCTCTGGATTATCACCCAAGTCTTCCTGATATAGTTGCGCCCTAGCTTCTGTGTCTCTAACAACCCACAGACATTCTCATCTTCATATCATCAGAGAAACAGCTCATCAAATCAACCACAATGCTTTATCCCAGCTGATACAATCAGCAACACATTAAGATCAAGCACAACTTGGACACTGACCACCTGTGGTAGTCACTAGTCTATCAACCTTAAATCATTTGAATAAAATTGAAATCAAGAAGCAGTCCAGAACATGTCTGCAGCGAACAACATTTCAATATAGTGTATTTACCATTTAATGGCTCAGACACAGCGAGGATGCACATCCCCTGGTCTCAGTTAGCTGATGACTGAACCCCATGATACTGACTGACCTCAGGCTGCAAGGCCCAGATCGAGTTCCTCAACCTTCTGAATGGTTGAACTCCACAATGTTTTATTACAAGTTTCCTGCACCCTTTCTTTAAAGATGTTCAAATTTGGGAACTCAGAAAAATATCCTTGATGACCACCTCTGCCTTTGCAGATCGGGTCCAAAAACTGGTACAGTCAGGAGGTCTGAGAGTACGGGAGGGGGCACTTATGGGGGTTCAGGGGTGCCCACGAGGCTACCTTCACAGCGCTTGAGCAATGGCATCTAGAACCGGAGCAGGCATGGCCCTCCTTCCCACGGTGGATCGGGGCCCAGGCCACCTTCCCGCTCTTGAGCAATCTGCTTGTCTTTATTAGTACTTTGATACTTTTGAGAAAGGAAAGAGGGCAAAGAACATTAATCAATACTCTATGGTGAAGTAAAAACAAATTTCTGCTCTAAACTGCACAATTATCTTAATCTTATAGCCTCTAAAAATCACAAGCCTTCTCAAAGTTTCAGACTGAACTTCTTTTTTTTTTTTTTTTTTTTTGGTACCGGGGATTGAACTCAGGTCCTTGCATGTGCAAGGCAGGCGACCAAACCGCTGAGCTAAATCCCCAGTGGTAAGCTTTTGAAAACCTTGCAATATAAGCAAAAAGTACCTGATATATGATTTTAACATAAATATAAATAAATAAAAATTTCCAGTCTTAATGAAACTAATAACTCCAGTTATTTTATGTATGTAAAAGTGTGAATTAATAAGTAATGTATACTTTACATTATCACTGGAAATTCAATAAAAATTTATAGGATAGGTTTGAAAAAGGAAAAAATACACATTTTCCCAAGAGCACTCATGTATATGACTAATGTTGACTAAGTCATAGTGATATTTTTAACTAGATAGTACACCAAATCTATGTTCTGGCTCTGTGCAAATCCTTTGATCTCTCCATAGAAAGATGAAATTGTTTATACCAAGGAGAAATCTACATATATTCTGTCTGTATTTTTTTTGAGATTTAATGGTTTATTTAGACCTTTTCTTATTTCTTATAAAATATTACTATTAAATTCTACTTAGTTCAGGAAAGGTTTAATTTGTCTTACCCCCTTTTCTAAATTAAAGAAACTATTTTTGAATCAAACAAAGCTCCATAAAATATCTTCAGAAACATTCAAAAATTGGGTATTTTCCATTCTTAGCTGATGCTCCTGTGCTTGCTATTGATTAATTTTTAACGCTAGTTTTCTTCTTGTATAAATCTTGTCTCAAACTTTAAGAATAACTTACTTGATTGCTCTGGGATAGACTAACATTTTTTCAAATTTATAATACTTCTCAACCTTATTCACAAAATGAAAATACTTTTGTCTTCATTCGAGAAATGTTATTGTTTATGTTTAAATGTTGATAGCGGCACGGAGCTAATAGCTCTTTACACTTCAATTACACTTCAATGCTATGAGTTCAAAACATAAATAAAATTCTAGGCATGGTCTCCTCGTTCTTTAACAAGTTGATATATAGCACCTGTTTTTCATTACATAAAGTGTTAAGAATGAAGGACAGGAGATATTTGCATCTATGTTCATTAGGAAGAATGGCCTGTAGTTCTCTTTTTTGGTTGGGTCTTTCCCTGGTTTTGGAATTACAGTAATACTTGCTTCCAGGAATGAATTAAGAAGTATTGCTTCCCTTTCAATTTCATTGAAGACTTTAAAGAGTACTGGCAATAGTCCTTCTATAAATGTCTTGTAGAATTCAGCAGTGAAGCCATCAGAGCTGAGCTTTTCTTTGTTGGCAATATTTTAATTATGTTTTCAATTTCACTGAATGTAATTGGGGTGTTTAGACTTTTTATATGTTCATTCAACTTTGGAAGTTTATATGTATCTAGAAATCTTTCCATTTCTTCTGTTTTTTTCCATTTTATTAGAGTACAGGTTTTCAAAGTAGGTACTGATGATTCTCTGGATTTCTGCTGGATCTGTTGTGCCTTCACTTTTTTCATTCCTAATTCCATGAATTTGAGCCTTTTCTTGATAAGATTGGCTAACGGTTTATTGAGTTTATTTATTCTTTCAAAAAACGAGGTCTTCAATTCATTGATTTTTTTTGTATAGTTCTCTTAGTCTCCATTGCATTAATTTCTGCCCTGATCTTTTTTTGTTTGTTTGTTTTTTGGTACTGGGGACAGAACTCAGGACCTTATGCTTGTGCAGCAGGCAGTGGCACCACTGAGCTAAATCTCTGGCTCTGCTCTGATATTTCCTCCCTTGTACAAGCTTTTGGTTTGTCTTGCTCTTCTTTTCTAGGAGGTCAATGTTAAGCGTTAGGTTGTTTATTTGAGCTTGCTCTGTTTTCCTAGTATGGGCAAAGGCCTCAATTTATATAGTATACGACTATATATACTTTACAGCTTTCCATAAATAAATAAGAATATTTTTAACCAAGAAAATTACTTCTAAAAATGACTATAATTAGAGTATTATCCTTGCACTGTCTATTGCTATAGGAATAAAATTAAAAGAAAACACATGGTTCATTTTGAGATGGGGAAATGTTTTGGAAGATTTATTTGGTAAATAAATTATAAGGTAAGATAGATTGGTATTAGGTTTCAGCAGATGTGCTATGTTGAAATATTTCCAAAATAAGTATGATATGGAAGCTTAAAGACTATATCAACATGTGTGTGTGTGTGTGTGTGTGTGTGTCTGTCTAGGTTGGTGAGGCAAAAAGGAATAAATTTGAGTTGAAGTAGTTGAAGACTGGACTATTTTCTAATTGCAGTTTCTAAGTCAAGGTACTTGTATATAATGCTGGTTTGGAATACCTAGAATAATTAGTATGTTTAACAAAGGTGAATGTCCAATCTTCTTAAGTATTGCTCCCTTTTTAGCAATATAGAATTAAAATAGCAAAAGTAAAATCCCGACTTGCTTCCAGAATATTGCATTATCTTTTCCTTTCCAGCAACATCATTACTCTCATCTTCCTCAATCTTATATCATCTTCTACCTATAATCAAATCTATAACCACATTTCCATTGTTCCTCCAATATTAGAGGGAGATGTTCCTGCTGTCCTATACATTCCTTGTTATTGTGCTCTATTTTCCCCCTCTGAAGCCTTACATTTTTAGTTATGATGACAAATCTTTTCAATATTCCAACCTCTTGTTCCTTGGCTTATTCCCTTTGCCTTACATATATTCAATATATTTTCATTTATAAAAATGTATTATATTTCTGCTTAGAATCTCTCTCAGATACATGTATTCTTTCCATTTTGCACAGTTAAGCTTCCTGCAAGAAAAGAATAATCCAGATGCACTGCTTCCATTTCAATAACTGTCATTAAAAGTTAAGTTCACTTAAAAAAAATACACTGTATATACATGTTGTTCTAGTCACTGATCTAATGCCAAGGGTGCAAATGTAAGACACAATCAGATTTTCACATATAAATAAAAAGTATACTGATTGCTCAAAATATCTATTTATGCTATAAAGATTCAGAGTAAAGATATTTAAAGCAGAATACATGATTTGCATTGGATAGCCAATAAAAGTAAGATTGAGTTAGGTTTAGAAGAAAAAATGCTGGCAAGAAACACTGATGTTTAGGACAAACAAAAGTATTCAAGAAATAGAAACATTAGAAAGTATAATACTTACTACTGAGAACTCAAGGCAGGATCAAATGGTGTGGTACATCCAAACACTGGAGATTTATTGAGTGATTAAAAAAAAGAAAGGTCCTATCAAACCTAATAAAGAAATGAAAGTGTAACATATTGATTACATTTTTGTTTTAATACCTTTTGCTGAATGAAATTAGTCAGACATAAAGACTAAGTACTATGTGATTTCATCTATATTTTAGAAAAGACAAAACTGTAGAGACAATGAGGAAAAAAATCACTAGTTTACAAGGGATAAAAGGAAAAGAGGGATATATATATATATATATTATATATATATATGAATCATAGAAGAGTTTTAAGACAATAAAACTATTTCATATAATACCATAGTTCTGGATATATGACATTATTTCTGAAAACAAAATAAACTTATATGTAAAGTGCAGATTTTACTTTTTAAAAATAGATTTTATTTGCCAAAGGTATTATATCAATGAAACGTGTTTAATAAAAGTGAAAAGTGAGAGTAAATGGTTACCAGTCACTTTATGTTTTCTCATCAATTTTTCTGTTCACTTAAAACTTAAAAAAAAAAAAAAAAAAAACTAAAACCCAGTTTTAAAAAAAAAATCAGTAGATTTAAGCAGGAATGGAATGGTAAAAATGGTGATTATTTTCCTCTGCTTTTTTTTAATGGAACATGCTGATGAGGGCTTAAATAAGGATGAGAGTGCATTCTTGGTAGGATTGGGAATAAAAAGCAAGTTTCACATAGTGTATTATGGAAAGTAGCTTATGGGAAAGAGCTTGGCTCATGTCTGAGCAATGTACAAATTTATTGAAACCGTAAGCTTCATTAATAATGGCTTCCAGTGATGATAGTCTCATATGTATTAGGTAAATTTCATGAAAATTTTAAATAATATTAAGTGGATTTTTCTTTTGATTTAAGTATTTATTAAAATTCAGTGATCATTAAAGAGTAAGATAGAGCCACAAAATAAAGAATTGTCTTTTATCATATACTACTATGGATGTTCTCTTGGATATTTAAGAAACTGAATCTCTTTTTACTTTCTTAGCACACAAGGATCTATTTCTTAACCCATATTAACTAAATTTTACCATGTTATCCAGTGATAAAGTTTGGAACCCTGCCGACTTCCCACCTATCAGCCCATCTGGACCATATGATAATGAACATGCCCTCACTCTTACCTAAGGATGCACTGTGTCCCATATTCCATTAGAAACATGTTCACTGGTAACTGAAGTAGTAACTTGAAACTGACTTGCTGAAAATCAGTAAATATTACAAATTAGTGAATTAAAACTATTAATTATTTATTTATTTTGGGAATCCTATTTTTAAACATTTACTTAAAATAGCAATGCTTAAAAGTAACACTAAAATATAATCAAATAATTATTGAGCATCTTTTTCTAATTCCTTTACATATTACAACTCCTTTATCAAGGAAAAGCAAGTCCCAACCCAATAAAAAAGAACATAAATAGAAGATTAAAAATAATTACACCGTCTTGTAATAAATGATTAACCTTCTAGGGGTATGACTGCATTACTCTCTGTGTTTAACACAGAACCTACTTACCTCGTTTTTCCAGTGGCAAGAACAGGCAAACAGGAAACCAAATTCACCTGTGTGTAATAGTTTTGGAGATTGTACAATGAATCATTAACACAATGTTACTGTGTTTTAAATAGTTTTCATCTTATTTTATGCAGATATTTCTAGAGTTAAGAATATACAATGGAA
>NW_022900917.1:30243545-30244421 GCF_012274545.1 Fukomys damarensis | reverse complement strand
CAGTGGCATTTGTGCCTACCTCGCAAGCTCAAGGTCCTGAGTTTGATCCCCTGTAATGAAAGAAAGAAAGAAAGAAAGAAAGAAGGAAGGAAGGAAGGAAAATAGTCTTAGGGACTGGGGATTTAGCTCTGTGGCACTGTGCCTGCCTCACAAGTGCTAGGTCCTCAGATTGATCCCCGATACCAAAAACAAAACAAAACAAAACAAAGT
Organism: Fukomys damarensis; assembly: GCF_012274545.1. NCBI lineage: Eukaryota > Metazoa > Chordata > Mammalia > Rodentia > Bathyergidae > Fukomys > Fukomys damarensis. The sequence continues at coordinate 30,244,211 of NW_022900917.1, read as the reverse complement.
CTTGGTCTGATGTTTACTTTTGCAAAGAGCCATATATTTCTTAGAATACTTGTTATCTCTCATTGCCTTACAGATTGCTATAAATAACTTTTGAGTTTTAATATCACCCCAATGCTTAAAGAGAGAATGGTTTCTTTACTTCTAAATTAGCAATAAAAATACATCTTAAATTTACTGGAGTGTTATTGGGTTTATTTTGAGAGTTCCTCATGCTGTATTTGAGTTTATCATTTGTAATCAATGATTTCTCTAAACTGGTCCAGTGGCTGTATGTCTTAGGAATGCAGCCAGTTTCCTGGTAAATCAATTGTGTTAGCTGTGCAGTATAGATTTGCAACAGCATAATTCAGACTGACTACTCCAAATAATACTCACTCTGACAACACTTTTAAAGTAGCAAGGTAACTTGGAAAAGTATAGAATTGTCGTGATAAATCCTTCGGCAATATTCACAATACTGTTACAAAATCAACAAAATGGAAGCTAAATTATGGTGTGATATAGTAAAGCAGCTAATTGCACTTGCCACAAAAATTGCTAATTCAAGGCCCACTAGAGAAATCACAGAACTATAGCAACAGTGAAAGACCTCAATTTCTGTAGGGTGGAATGGCAAATGAATAGAGAGTAAGTGATTGTATAGTATTTTTCCAACTTCATTAAATA
>NW_022900917.1:30236832-30243484 GCF_012274545.1 Fukomys damarensis | reverse complement strand
ATATATATTGTGATGCATCCCAATTACTGTTTTGAGACAGGGTCTCCCTAAGTTTCAATTTACCCCAGATGATCATTAACTTTAGATTCTTCTTCTTCAGCTTCCCAGAGCCTGAAGTGATGGGGCTGCACCAGGCCTGGCTCACAATGAGTCTTTTTAAAAATATGAAGGTGACACAGAACATTGGAGGAAGTGTATATGTTACTAGATGAAACATTAGAAATGCTTTCAAAATTTTTCATTTCTTCAATATGTTTCACAGTATAAATTTAAGATCGGGGGAAATGGTTTTGGCATAGGAATATTTAAATATTATGCTTAATGTTAGTTGAAGCATCTATAAAATTTTTACAGTAATTAAAATGTGCTTTTTGATAAACATTTCTTTCAGAGTTAAAATGTTTATGTTGTTAGCTGTTAAAGTATCACAGCTTTTTGAAGGTATTTGAAATTTTTCCAATGTGTGATGGAAAAATGATTGCATTTTGTGGTAATTTGAGAAAAAAGATATCATAAAATATTTAAAAGTTTATACTCCAGCTAATTTTATATTTACAATCTGATACTTCATTTTGCATAGAAAAGCTTCCTTTGAATTTCACTCAGTACTGGTATTTATTTAGTTATTGATATACATCTTTTTGCTGTGCAAATGAAAATGCATTGATTGCTAATGTAGACGTATTTTAAGATGGATGTGCCTGTGGTTGCAAAAAATACTATATACATAATAGATCTTTAGTACTGTTGATTGAGTCATTGATTGGATTCTGAAATAAGTACATGGAAAAGATTAAAGTGAACTGTGAATCCTTGAAGACTTAGTTTGTCTTACTGAAGAGGCTGGTGAAGCTACCATTTTCATCTGCATTTCTTAAAGTTTGAAAGTGGATACTCACCACTGCCCTTAAATTCCATCTTATAGAGATAGTCAGAAGAATGTGAACTATTGTTCCAGAAAAGAAATGAATAAAGCAAATGCTTTTTTATATTTTCTGCTGTTTCCCCTACACTATTTTAAAAAAATTATATCAATATATAAAGTGGCTAATTTTCATATTGCTTTTAAATTAAAGCACAAGGCCTCCTACTTTGAATGTAAGTGATGAGACTTCCAATCAAGAGAAAAATAATTCAGTTTCAAGAAGAAAACATGCTTGATTCTTTTAAAAAGGACTAAATAGCCTCATGTCTGTATTTTTGCTTGTTGCAATAGATAACTTACTATATTTTTTAGTAATACACATATGTTTGTCTTATTTTACAAAAGGAAAATATAGTATAAGAGAATAGAAATAAGAGGAATGTAATCAATAAGACAATTAGGTGGTTACAGAGAGTAAGACAGACAGACTAAGGAAAAGAAATACTGAGCTATTAAGGTAAGATAACTTCTAGGGTATGTTATGCTTAGTAAGGTATGCTTATTTTCATCTTAGATACATATCTCTGTTGGCTGCTATCTGGTTAGCCATAACAAGGTATCACCAACTGTCTAGCCAAAAGGCAACGCAAGCTTATTTTTTTTTTTTTAATTTTTATTGAGTTTATTGGTACATTTTAGGGATACAGTACAGTTACATTCATTGTTGGGATCATGTACCTCTACATGGCAAGTCTTGATTCTCATTTTTTCCCCTTACCTCTGCCCTCCCTTCACTCCCTCCTCCCCTCCCCATCTACAAACACTTTATTTTCATCTTTTCATTCTCTCACATTTTTTTCTTTTCCCTTTTTGTTCTTCCCCTACATATCACACCTTCCCTACACCTTTAGCTCCTTTCCTCCCATTTCTAAATGTCAGTAATCTTATTAGAATTTTATGCATTGTTGCAGAATATTCACACCAGGGAAACTATTCGGTATTTACACATGTGGGACTTATTTATTTCACTTAGGAGTATATCTTCAATATGTATCCATTTTCCTATGAATGAATCTATTCTCTCGCTCTTTATGGCTGAGTAATATTCCATTGCAAGCTTATTTTTGACATATCTAGAGGCTTGCAAGGTGGCAACAAATGTAGGATGAGGTTCATAGATGGAGTCTTCTAGCTGGGTACTAAAGCTCCATTGGGCCAGTAATCAAATTCATGAGAAATGTGTTTTTATGATTTAATCACCTTCACAGGGTTCTACCTCCCAATACCATCACACTGATAACTAGGTTTCAACACATGGATTTCTGAAGGGATAACAAAACTTTATATATAGTAAGACATGGAATTAGAAACTTCTGGTAACTGACCACAGCACTGGGTGAAATTAAGCTCAGTATTGCTGTGAAAACTGAAAATTACCTTCTTGTTCCTTAGATTTAAATCCACAGTTATAATGGACAGTCTAGTTATGTAGCACTATTTCAATAGAATTAGCTATGTAGCACTATTTCAAATTAGTGAAATTACAAATGGCAAAAATACATTCTACTAAATTAAATGATTTGTTCTTGCATCTCCTCAGAAAATCTTCTATTGCCTTTCATTTGAGGAGTTTAGCCACACAGATCTATGGACTTGTTATCTTTGTAATTAAATGGCTCCATTTATTTCCTTCCATTGATTCTCAAAATGTGGTACATCGATTTCTCAAAAGTTTGCTTGTATAGATACAAATTCTTGTATATCATAAAAATTTGCTGAAATCTGTGGAACAAACTCAAAGAAAAACTATTACAAAATCTATAATATTTCTGATTAAATAAAAGAAATACAAGTGACTGATTTTTAAGGTATTGCACTCAATAACTGTAGCAAGAGTAATTTTAAGATGCATAAGTTTTCTCCAAGCTTAGCTTGAGATCAATCTGAAGTATGATAATAACCCATGCTCCTGGCTACAGAACATATCACCTACAGATAAATGATCCTCTGTAAGCATGAATCTCAGAAATTAGAAGCAGGATACATCCATATGATGTATTGTTTGATGATAACTGCATATTTGTTTGGTTTTGGTTGAGGTGGAAGAGTTAACACTATTAAGGCTGGTTCATTTAGCTCTGGAAGCTTACTACGAGAAACCACCACCATGATACGAATTTGGGTTATTGGTCCTAAGGTGTTCCAATACCTACAGACAAAGTATGTCTTGTGCAGCCTGTGTATTTTATTTCTAATCTATTTTCAGCGAATGTTCTTCCTTGTAATAAAACAAAGAAATCCTATAATGTTTTGTTTTTGTAGGTTAAAAAAAAAAACCTGAGTTCTCTGAGTCGTTCCAGCAATGGAATATTTAATGTGATTACTGCATAATTAGTGCAAATGCAAACAAAAATCCTCATAAATAGCAAATAAATAAATAAAATCACAGTGGAAGAGTGGACTAATGACATGAATTATAACAATGTTTATAAAGATATGAATTATAAAGAAACTATTGAGTCAGTATGGAATATTTTGGAGGCACTGAAAATTATAGATACTTGCAGAATATGCAAATTGAGGAAATAAAAAATAATATAAGAAAAAGGATTCTTATTTAAAGCATTTTACTAGAATATTTGAAAGGGAAAAACATAGTTGGAAACTGTGGCAATGTAATATAAATGCAATTGACTCAATGCCTTATTTTCTAGAGTAAAACCAAGAAATGTATAGGTTAATAGAGGGCTTTCTTAGATTATTTTACTAAACTATGTTTGACTAGGAAAGACAGGCTAAAAACTAACTGGTGTTTTAGAATTTATTTTGGCTTGTTCTTTGTAAACGTTTAATAATATGTTTACACATTTATATAGTAATTATCTACTTACAATTTCATAATCCCACACATTATATATGCTAAAATGGGGACGAATGTGCTGTTTAGTGAGTACTATTGTGATATATAATGCAATTTAGGTAGGTTTTACTTTTTATGGATTATTAGAGTATAATTCCTTCAAGTAAGGCATTTCCATGTGAGCCCTGATTGTAGAAATCAATAACAGGAAAATCAAATTCCTTTGAATGAAGAAGTAGGGAAAGAAAACATTCCTTTCCTTGTTCATCTTTAATCTTAGTGTTTGTTATGGTCTGAATTATACTCTCCCTAAAGTTGAGTGGTGAATTTCTAACTCTCAGTTTGGTGGTTTGGGGAGTGGCTTTGATGAGATAATTTCATTTAGATGAAGTTGCTCTTGGGACTCTCGTGATGGGACGCTCGTGGTGAGATTAGTGATTTTATAGGAAAAAGAAAAGTGATCTCCCACCTTATCTACATTGTGAGGACAACGTGAGAAAGAAACCATCTAAAAGCCAGGAAGAGAGTCCTTCCTAGAACCCCGCTATACAAACATCTTGATCGTAGACCTCCATCTTCTAAGAAAAGCGAACATCTATTGTTTTTATTATCTTCCACATTAACATTTATTACATGACATTTCTAGCAAAACAAGTAACAAGTTCAATAAATGAATTTACTTTGACAGGTTTCATTTTGACTCATTAGCCAATTTAGGAAAAAAGCCATATTGATCAGAGTGATAAAATTAAAAGTCACCCTTTACTTACTACATATACAGTTTTTAACTAGAACTCCATTTATACCTATCAAGTCTATGGAACTGTTTTACTCAGCCTTTTCATGCACTCACATTTAATGTTGCGCTGCATATGGAAAGAAGTCCCAACGACTCTCAGAAATAAGAGACATGATGAAGAATTGTAGCATGCTTCAAGCATGACTTATGACTTACTCATAATTTACTAATTTATATAATTAATAGTTAAGAGTTAAGTGGAATCAGTAAAATCAACTTGACCAAACAATGACTTTGTACTTTTCCCTCAAAAATGTTTTATTTATTAAATATAATATATTTTATATAAACCATAGCATATAGTTTTATATATTTTTTTATTGCAGGAAGCATTCAGATTTGTTTAGTTTTTATGAATAAATTATTTGTGGAGAATTGAAATTCAGGTAATGTTACATTATCGTGTCCATGAACATAGCCAGTCGTGCATCTCGTGCAGTGTGTTTACCACAACTGCTGAAGAACATTTGGCATCCAGTAGGCTCTAACTAGAGTTTTTGCTTTGTTTCACTTTTATTCTTTTATCCTTTAGCATTCACTCAGGCCATTTGATTTTGTTAAGAAGTTTATTTTTTTCAAATCGGTTATAGAAGATTAAACCAAAAATTAATATATTAAAATTTGTATACATTTTACTGCAAACATAAACATTATCGTATTTTCTAACATATTTTTTACTACACTGAGGTCGAGAGAAATAGTACTGATATTTGTTGGTGAGTCATACTGACAGATGTGTAATTCTCTTATTTATTCTGAAATTTTATCAATGCTTCAGGTAGCTAATTTCGTAGCATTTTCCCATTTAATCTTTACTCCCTTTTCTTTTCTTTGATTAGAAATTTTATGATTCCTCACTACTTTGCAACATTTTCCCACTCAGGCCTTACTCCTCCTAATTCCTTTATTTGATTAGATTTTTAGACTTATAATTGGTGGCATTATCTTTGTCAAATTTTGTATATACACAGAGTTTCCATACTATATCTATCTTTGCATTTCTGATTCAACTCTTCTTGACTTTTCTCTAAGTCTTAATTACCAGTATTTAAATGGATTATAATTATATAACAGATTAATAATTACAGTTAACATACATATTAACTAATTGCACACATAATTTTATTTTTATATATGAACTGGATTTTTAATATTTTATTTCATATCGTCACTATATATGTTTTTAAAACCAAGGCTTTAATTGATATTAAAAAGTAAAATAAGTAGATCTCATCTCTTTCTGTTTAATGATTAAAATGAATAATTGAAATTCTGCAGAACTTGGTTAAAAATTTTGAAAAACATGAAGTGGAGTTTAATTTATATTCACATCTAACTAACGTGGTAATTAGGTTGGAGTGTCAACTTGACTGACTTTGAGATACGGCCTGGGGGTAAGCAGAGCACACTTCTGAGAGGGCTTGTGTGTGTGATGGAGGTACAGCCTGAAGTAGTATATGTGGTCCCTGGACCCTTTCTCTGGCATTTTTATCTTGTTCTGCTTCCTGCAGACCCCAAAGGAAATACCTTTGCTCTGCCACACCAACCAAGGTGAAGTTTCTGCCTTCCAACTGGCCAACTGTGGACTGAATTCCCCGAAATCATAAACCCAATTAACCCCCTCCTTCTTTAAATTGTGGGTGTGAGGGATTGTGTCACAGCAAGGAGAAAACTGACTAAAACAATAAATTATTACTCCAGATCATGTTTTCATTTCTTAGAATTTTGACAATGCATTTCCAGAAACATATTTTTAATCTAGATTTTCAGATTTATTGATGTATAGCTATTTATAAAATAATTGTGTTTCAAATGCGTATTTGTACATGGTCTTTTCCCTTTGTCATTTATACTTTGTTTTCAAGATCTCTTTTTTCGTTATTATATAATAGAGTATACTTTTATTTTCACATTCAAAAATTATTTTTCATTTAAGCCTCCGCAAATTTTTGTTTGCTTTATTATTATTTTACTTTTTTTGAGACAGGATCTTTCTATGTAGTATAGGCTAGCCTTGAATTCATCAGGTAGCCCAGGTTAGACTTGAACTCACAGATTTTCCTGCCTCAGCCTCCTGAGTACTGGGATTACAAGCATATTTATTTTATAATTTTTTTTTTTTTTGTGT
>NW_022900917.1:30220940-30236818 GCF_012274545.1 Fukomys damarensis | reverse complement strand
CAGATTTTCCTGCCTCAGCCTCCTGAGTACTGGGATTACAAGCATATTTATTTTATATTTTTTTAATTTGTTATATTTTAATAATTTAAAAAATTTAAAACACAAACCTCTTCACTTTCACTAAATGACTGTGAAATATTTGTTTTACTTCAACCTTTCAGTCCCCGCCGCCTTGAGGATGGATTAAATAGCTGCTTTTCACCTGGGGAAGAGGCATCTTACCTATGCCTACCATACTGTGAGCTAATTTTAAAAATACTCATTGGCATGAAATTATATCTAAGCTCAATTAATGTTAAGATCATTAGGCTGTAGAGGCTACAAATATTAAAGTTTCAGTTGCCATTTCGATCTGATTGCAGTCTACCAACCATCTCTTGAGAACATGTTTGATATGATGGTATCTTGTCTCTCAGACCAGGTATCTGTTACCTGACAACTCCATGAAGAGAAAAATAAGTGCTCAGCTCAGTCAGTATGATAACCCTAACTCAGAATCTGTTAATAAAAATACAAATGGTTTTGAGTTTTGGGATAGTTGGTTATGTATCAATAGACAGAATTAAAGTAGTTTGGTACTAAGAGTAATGTATCTGCATAGCAAAAACTTAAAATATGTGATAGACTGAGTAGCCTAGAAGAGGGTGGAGACTGGAGGGGGACTTTGGAAGATTATTCTGAAGGTGTGTGTCTTTGAAAGCTCAAAAGAAAGTGAAAAAAACACATTTGGAAGATGAAGGCAAAAAATAAAAAAGAAAGAACATTATATAGGAGCACAAAGGTATAAATATTTTCACCTGTGATAACGTGAAAAATAAAAAAAAAACTCTGTAGAATAAATTGATCTGATGAGATTATTTCCAAGATGTAGAGAGTATAAATATTTTAGATGAATTTTCTATGAATAAAAAAGGAGATTAGCTAAAGCAAATCTCACTCATTTGCTCAGCAGAATAAGCCAAATGAACAAGGTTATCTGGGTTTAACAATAAAACCATATATCATCTTAACTTTCTACCAGTAGAAGTTTCTGTAATTTGGAAAGGACCTTAGGTTAAAGTGGAGATTACAGATATTCTACATGAAATATTCTTTAGGTAAAGATGAAGCCAAATGTTACCTGTAAACCTCTTTGATCTTCACAAAAATTTAAAGTGGTAATGAATAGACCCTTTCCAACAGACAAAAGGCCATTCCAGGCCTTGCTTTGAAAACATTTTGGGTAAAATTTCAGAGCTTCTAAATTTTTCCAGTGCTTCCCTTCATAGTCTCACAGGAAGTGCAAGGTAGTAAAGGACTTCTGATAAAATTTGTGCATGAGTGGTTTCTAATGGAATGGATTCTAAATTGTTCATGAAAACTCACACAAAGCTTTTGTAGAACTTTTAGAATTGTAGGAAGGACAGAGGCAGTAGATAATTAATAATGATGTCTAGATCGCTGCACTTTGGGGTTAAAAAACACTCATTTTTTTCTGATTATTAACCTGGCATTTTTTTATTCATTAAGTTTATTGGTACATTTTACGTGAATAATATGATGACATTTATCGTTGAGAATTTGTACCTTTATATGATATATCTTGATTGTTACATTTCCCCCATTTCCCTGCCCTCCCTACAATCCCTCCACCCCTCCCTATTTACCAAGTCTCCATTTATTCCTTTTCTCATATTTATTCCTTTCCTTTCTTTTCTTGCCCCTACCTCTGCACTTCTCCTTTTCTTTGGGTCTTTTATTCCTATTTCACATTATCTGTTATACATTTTGATTCTTATTTGCACTTTGGAGAATGGATAAAGAAGATGTACATATTGGAGTACCACTCAGCCATAAAGAACGTATGAGAAACTAGGGACGTTTATAGCTAAATTGATGCACATTGAGGCCATAATTTTAAGTGAAATAAATAGGACACGCATATTTAAATAACATATAGTTTCTCTGCAGTGAGAAACTGAAAGGGTAAAAAAACACTCATTTTTTTTAAAAGTTTGTATTTGTCAAAATGAAAGGAGAATTATTCAGTCAAACCAAGAGCCAAGAGGGTTCAGCAAGAATCATGTAAATTTTTCTCAGACAACCATCATGAACCTGAATATTACATGTGCCATGTTGATTTCAGATATCCTATAAGACAGTGACAACCATTGTTTTCATTAGATAAATGTCCATGGCAGTTACTATGTGTCCTTCTCTCCACTGTAGTTTGTTAATGTTCAGTAATTTTAATTTTAATTTAGCAAATCATAGAAGACCAACAGTGCTTGAGAAGACGTGGCACCTCTAGGGTCCAGATTTCAATGCTGATACATGTGCTGAGAGTTAGTTCCTGGTCATATGGAGAAAGAATTCAGTCTTTCAAAATTAATATGATCTGCAAATAGAAGATGCACATAGAATGTATATGTAGATGTATACAGAGTGAGGTATTTTATTCTAACTGGTTTCTGAGTTTGACTAGTTTATTTTTTCTGACTCTATAATTCAAAAACAGAAAACAAAGATGTTCATTCTTATGCATTAATTTTTTTCCTTCTTCATATTATGGGTTGAGCATTACTTTTTTCTTGTTTCTTAAAGCTGAATCTAGATCAATAATTTGAGCACAAGTCTTCTAATATAAATAGTATCAAATACAGACTTTATAAATTTTGATATGATTTATATTGATTTTTATTCAATTAAAATATTTTCTAATATACATTCTGATTTTGTAACTATTGAATGCTTATATGTCAATTTATTAATATTTGAGGTTTTTTGCCAGTTGTATGTTATTGATTCCTACTTTACTTTAATTTTGTCAGGTATTGTGCTCTGCAAGATTTCAAATACTTTATATTCATTGGGAATCAATTTTAGGATGAAATGATGTTCTGGTATGTTAACAGTCCCTTTACATTTAAAATAGATGTGTTTTTTAGAGTTTGAGAGTAGAATTATAAATAAGTATCAATTGAATCAGTGAGTGTATAAATAAAATGGACACATAAAAAATGTGCCAGAAATAACTTTTGATTCCTCAGTGGCCAAAATAGGAGTAATTTGAAAATAAAATCAGTATGTTACATTAAAATCCCCCCAAAATATCTTTAAGTGTGTAATGAAATAAAGAACTGGAAAAAAATTACTTTTAAAGGAAGAAGTAAGAACTCACCCTTATGAATAAATTTTAGTTAATAAATGTAGGAATGAAGCAAAAGAAAAATTACTTTTAATTTAACGTAACTGTAATTGCATTTTCTTGCAATGGATGTGAAATTGAGTAGGTGAAAGTTCAAACTGAAACTGAATACTTGCATAGTCTCAAACTAATCATTTAAAAATATTTTGGAATTGCCTGGGTATGGTGATGCATGCCTGTAATCCCAGCACTCTGGAGGCTGAGGCAGGAGGATCACTGTGAGTTTGAGACCAGCCTGAGCTACACAGTGAGTTCCAGGTCAGTCTCAACTGCATAGTGAGACCCTGTCTCAAAAAAACAAACAAACAAAAAATGTTGGAATTAATAGGAACACTAATGCACAAGGTAATTTTCTCCTCATTGTTTATTGGTAAATTTTAGGTATAAAATTCAGTTAGGGGCTGGGGATTTAGCTCAGTGGTTCTGGCACCTGCCTTGCAAGCACAAGAAGCTGAGTTCGATCCCCAGTACAAAAACAAAAAATTCAGTTACATTCATCATTGGGATCTTTCACCTTTATATGACATATCTTAATTTTTATTTTTCCCCATTCCCTGACCCTCCCCTCACTCCCTATGCCCTTTCCTGTTTACAAGGACTTTGTTTGAATGTTTTTCCTTTTCTCATATTTTTTTCTTTTCCCTTATTACCTTTCCTCTACCTTCTCCTACTTCTTTAGATCTTTTCATTCTATTACATGATATCAATTATACATTTTGATCCTTATTCACACTTTTAATTTTTCAATCAGAGAAACTATTCATTATGTACACAAATGTGTCTTATTAATTTACTTAAGAGAATGTCCTCAGTGTGCATCCACTTAGCTATAAATGACTCTAGTCTCTCATTCTTTATGGCTGAGTAGTATTCCATTTTATAAAAACAAAACAAAACAAAAAGAAAATAATCACATCTTCTTTATCTAGTCTCCAGTGGATGGGTAACTGGGCTGTTTCCAAGTTTAGCTATTACAAACTGTGCTGCTATAAACATGGGTAAGCATATATTGCTGTGGTATGATTCTTTTAATTCTTTTGGAAAGGCACCCAGCAGAGGGATAGAAGGGTCAAATGGGACTTCTAATCCTAATTGCTTGCAGTATCTCCATGTTGATTTCCACTGTGGTTGCACCAGTCTGCATCCTACTACCAACAAAGAAGGGTTCCTTTCTCTCCACAACCCTGCCAGCATTTGTTCTTGGTTGATTTCTTGATAATAGCCATTCTTTCTGGGGAGCAGTGGAATCTTGGTTTTGATTTCATCTTCATCTCTCAAATGACCAGTGATGTTGAATATTTTCTCATATGTTTATTTTCTGCTTTTACTTATTCATCTGAGAAATGTCTGTGTATTCTAAATGCCCATTTTTGAATTGGGTTTTTCTATTTGGGGGGGTCTGATTTTTTTGAGTTCTTTATATATTCTAGAAAGTATTCCTTTGTCAGAGGAAGAGCTGGTAAAATTTTTTTCCCACATTGTAGGTTTCCTCTTAGCTTTGTTGATAATTTCTCTTGCAGTGCAGAAGTGTTGTAAAAAGTTGAGATCCCAGGTTTTTTTTTTATTATTTTTGCTAGTTCCTGTGCTACTGAGGATTTGTTCATGAAGTCTTTTCCTATGCCAATAACTTCAAGCGTTTTACCTTACTTATGTTCCAGCAAGTTTAGTGTTTCTGTTTTAATATTTACATTTTTAATTCACTTGAATTTTAGTTTAGTGCATAGTGAAAGGTACAGATCTAGTTTCAATCTTTGGCAAGCTGAAATCCAGTTTTTCCAACAAAATTTATTAAAGAGGCTCTCTTTCCTCCAGTGAGGATGGTTGGCACCTTTGTCAAAGAAGAGGTAGCTGAGTATGTCTGGAGTTGTTTCTGCATCTTCTAATCTATTCCACTGATCCTCAGGTCTCTTTCTCCGTCAGTACCATCCTGGTTTTTTGTTTTTTAAAAAGCACAGTGGCTTTGTAGTGTAGTTTCAAATTGGGGATTGTGATAGCCCCTGCCATGTCTCTGTTGCCTAGAATTGCTTTTGCTATTCTAGGTCTCTTCTGGTTCCAAATGAATTTTGGATTGTTTTCTCTAGTTCTGTGAGATACACTGTTGGGATTTCAGTATGGATTGCATTGAATCTGTAAAGCAGTTTTGGTATTGCCATTTTCACTCTATTGGTTCTTCCTACCGAGGAACAAGGGATGTCTTTCCATTTTCTGATATCCTCTTCAATTTCTTTTTTCAGAGTGTTGTAGTTCTCAATGTAGATGTCTTTTGCTTTCTTATTCCTAGATATTTCATTTTTTTGGATGCTGTTGTGAAAGGATTTTTTCCCTTATTTCACTCTTAGTGAGTTTTTTATTTGTATACAAGAAGGCTATTGATTTTTGAGTGTTTACCTTTTATCCAGGTACTCTACTGAATCTGTCAATTAAGTCTAGAATTCTTTTGGTAGAGTTTTTTGGGTCTTCTGTAGAGTGTCACGTCAGCACATAATGACAGTTTCACTTATTCTTTTCCTATCTTTATTGCTTTTATTTCTTTCTCTTGTCTAATTGTTGTGGCTAATGTTTCCAGAAGTATATTGAACAGGTGTTACGCTAGGTAATTTTGACCCATGAGTAAAGACATCATCACCAGGAACATGAACACACATCAGGAAAGCCCTGAAATAAAATTCTGAAAAAGAACATACCTGTAATATTTATTGCATAAATGGATTATCTCAGCTTAATTTTGAAAAAAGTTACTAGGCAAGGTAAAACTGAGGGAATCATAAAAATATAACTAATCAGTATGAGAAGGTTAAAGTCTGAAAGGCAAGAAAGCATTGTAGAAGTGAACTGATTAAAGGAAACAAAGAACACATGACAACTAAGAGTATGTAGGATGCAGAGTTGGAACGCACAAGAGGAAAAATAAAAAGTGAAATAGAAGGAAAAAATGGAAACAAATCTTTTGTACATAGGAGGGCAGAGAGTTTAAGGGGGAGAATGGGATAAAATAAAATAAAAGATATTAATAAAAAAGAAAAGAGGAAAAATACATCATGCATCAGTCTCTCCTTACTTTAGTAAAGTTTTTTTTTCCAATGTTAGGTTCTTAAATTTTATAAATGTTATATTTCGTATAAAACAGTGACCCAAGTAGAAGCTGAAAGAACTGAAACTCTTTGCACAAGTTTTGTATCTTTTCCACAAGCCTTCAATTATCATTAACTTAAAAAGAAATGGTTAAAATGCAGCAGTAAGGAAAATAAAGATTTAAAATAATAGAAAGAACATCAATGACAATTACTCTCAAAAAACTGAACAAATCTTTCTTCAAATTTGCCCTTTACTTTTCAAAATGTTTTTTTTATAAAAGTTGAAGTTTTTAAAAATATGTGATTGGGCAGGGGATTTAGCTCAGCATTTTGGTGTCCTGCCTCACATGTACAAGGATCTGAGTTTGATCCCCGGTACCACACACACACACACACACACACATAATAATAATAAATAAAAATAAAAAATATATAATAAAGTAAAATGAGCAGACTTATCAATATTGTTTGAGAGCCTAAACTAAAATATACAGATTGATAAATATAGCTATAATAGCTATTACAATATAATTAACTAGAACATTGCAGAACATTAATAAGGATGGTGCAGAGACTCAAGGACATTCAGGTGTAACAGTAATAGAACCACAGAAACATCACTGTATCAACTGAAATTACTTCAACCCGATTATGTAGAGCAGAAAACAGCAATTCAAAAGGGTATTGGGCAGACGGAATCCAGTATATGTGTGGTAGTGAAGGAAATATTCTTTTAATAGGCCAGTAGTTCCAATAACCAGTGGGTTCTGGAAACATAACGGTCCATCATATCACTGTTCACTGACCTTAAACACTGTCAATACACTCTATCTGTCTTTTGTGTCAAGAATCTGCAATCAAAAGGTGTCCAAGTACCATAACTTGCAATGGCATAGTCCCTAAGTATGACTTTCTGTGATGGACTGTGACCGCTAAGAATGAGCGGTCACCATTCACTGGATTGGTAATCAGCATTGTTAATATTCATAGGAGCACTGCTGTGAAACCTGCTATGCTTGCCGTAAAGGAAAAATGTACCATTTGTCCTTCCCTTGTTGAGGTTAATTTCAAGAAATGTCAACAACAATGTCTTGATAATGCTATTATGAAAGTTCATGGGTAATAACTACCCTGAAAGAGAGAAAAAAGGATGTCTTTATTAGTATGAAGAAGAATTTATGTTAAAGAATTTTTTCGTGTATTTTTCTATAATTCTAAATATATTTCATGAGTCTGAACTTGGCAATTTTCAGTATAATGGTATCCATTTCCTGTAAAAATTAACAGCATATCATCATTTTTATTTATAATTTTAATCATAAAGATGGGATAATAATGTTAAATACTGAACAAAAACAAATATCAAATTTCATGTCTGTTATTATTGATGTTTTCCTCTAATACACAAAGAAATTAAGTTTTCTCTGTGTATTTACATTCTAAAAAGTTGTCTTATGTAAGTTAGCATTCTTTAAAGGCCTTATTCCACATGCTATGCTCATTGTTTAATTTTTAAATTTTTTCTAGTGTTATCAGAGAAGAGCTAACAGGATGTGTGTTTTTAGCTCATTATTATATCATCTTGAACTCCAAATTGTACATGTACAAAATACATGCACATGCACATATTCATGGTGGGTAGGCATAAAAATAAATGACTGATACCTTAGAAACAGTGAAAATAATCAAAGTGATCCTAAGAGTTATTTTGTAGTACAGGAATTTAAAAGAAAATTTTTTTTCTACTTACCTGACTTTTTAACTCAAACTATGCAAATATAACTGTAGTTTATCCCAGCAAAAACATGTGTCTTGGTGACATGTCTTAAGACATGTTAAAAACAGTGGATAAAGTAATAAAAAGAAAATAACTTTCAAATTAGGTAGGAATGCAGTATTTAAGTTGTGCAACAACAATTGCTAAGTTAAGGTGAGAGAAGCAGTGATGTATTTTTAATATAAAATTGCATTAAATAATTAATTTTTATAGAAGGAAAAATTGCCTTAATTGGTTTCCCCTTCTAAATGATTAAATGTAACATCATCATGTCACAAACCTGCTTTTAGTAATATGGTAAAAGCTCTTTGAGTACTACACCCTGATAAATAATTTAATGATACCTAAAAATATGTGCTGTGTATGCTAAATGAGATGTTAAAATTTTAAGCCATTTGCTAGTCAATAGTACATAAACTGTTTCTCCTACACTGAAAAATATTTGGGAATGCATCAAACATTTGTCACATTGACAAATACACATGTGCTTTAAATCACTGAAAAATTCAGAGGAAATTGTATAAGAATTACACTATACAGTGTAGTTTCTTTTATGATATAGATAGTTTGACTTGATAAAATAAAGACTACAGTGGATTCATATCCAAAAGATCTGAGCTTAATTGCCACATCTAAAATGAATTATGTGATGTAGAGGATAAAATTTTACTTTACCAATCTTTGTATTTTCTTGAGGGATAGAAAAATATTATTTGTGACACAATCCTGTAGCATACAGGACCATTTTTTATTTATAAAAAGTATAAGTTAGGTTTTGGTGTGTATGCTTTGTGAGTTTTGGTAAGAGCATAGATTCACATATATCCATATCCAGTGACAATGTAAAATAGTTCAATCAGTTCAAAGTTTTCTTCCACTGCTCCTTTGTAGTCAACTCTGACCCTGCTTCGCTTATATTTCAATATTCAATTTTTCCAGCGGTAATGTAGTTGAAATAGAACAACATGTGGCATTTCAAATCTGGCTTCTTTCACTTAAAAAATGAATTAGAGATCCACATGTACTTTCATTTATTTATTTATTTATTATGTTTTGTTTGTTTGTTTTGAGACAGTGCCTCATTTTGTAGTTAAGGCTGGCCCTGAACTCACTATGTAGCTCAGACTGGCCTAGAACTTGTGGCAATCCTCCTGCCCCTGCATCCTGAGTGCTGGGATTACAGGCGTAAGCCACCATGCCCGGCTATATGTACTTCTTATGCATCAAAATATGCTCTCTTCTCTTTGATAAAAAGTGTTCCAAATTTTCCAACATGTGCATATATCAGAAGGTCAGCTTATGAATATGTGGATTCTTTTCAGTTTTTGTTGGTTATAAATAAATATATCGTATCAGTACAAATTTTGTTTGAACATAAATTGCCATTCTTTTAAGGTAAACTTTTAGAAGTACAATATTTTTATCAAGTATTATCTAATTCAGAAAAATGCTAAACAACTGTCTAAAATGGCTTTCCCAGTTGTCCATCTAAAAAGTGTAAAAATTCTAGTGGCTGTGCATCCTCTCTAGTATTTGGTGTTACCAGGCATTTATTTGCATTATAAGTTTTCGGTGGGAAGTGATATTTTAATTCATAACTGCTGACATGATTGAAATTTTAATTTACATTTCTGTAAATCTGAAGCAAGTTGATAATATTTTCATATATTCATTTGTCATTCAGACATGATCTGTGTTGCAGTTTCTACTTAAATGATATTTCCTAATTATGAGGCTATATTTTTATTGTTGTTTTGAGTTGCTAGTCATTCCAAATATGTTCCTTTTCAATGATTGCAAATATTTTCATTATTTAATCTGTGTGCCTTTGCATATCTAGTTTTAATACGGAAGACCAATTTATGTTTTTTCTTTTATGAATGTTACTTTGATATTGTACCTAAATTTATTTTTTAATATGTTTGTAAAACTTTGCTATGCTGCTTATTTCAAGAATTTAAAACTCTATAATTAAAATTATGATTCATCTTAAATAATTTGGGCCAAATTGTGGGTTTTAGGTCAAGGATTGTGTTTTTGCATATGAACATCTATGTCACTATCATTTGTTGATGAATATTTTTATTGCTGAATTCTTTTGTAACTTTGCTATAAAATCTGTTGACTCTGTTTATGTAGATCTATTGTTGGAAGTTTTCTGTTGTATTGATCTATGTTTATCATTTCACCAATATCACCTGTCCTGATTACTTTTATCTTGTTTCCATTTGGAGAAGGGTGAGTTCTCTGTTAATATCATGCTATTCAATTTTCTTTGGAAATTTAATTTTTCTGCATTTCCATGTAAAATTTAGAAAAAGTATATTGATAAAAATCATACTTCTGATAAAAATTTATGGAATACATAAATATAAGAAAAATACAGCCTCTCCACATAGATGCATATTTTTAAAACTTTTCATATAGTTTGGATTTTTAGAATATCTACCTGATAGTAACTTTTAGTTTAGTTCTGTAGTTGTTCATTCAAGGATGTTCTTCATGAAATTTTTAAAATTTGTCAAATTGGGCTTTAAGCCTCAGAATGTGTTATATCTTGATGAATGTGTTATGTTTGCTTTTAGAAAAAAATAGGTAGTCTTTCTTAGCTTTAGTTCCCTATAATATGTCAATTAATTTGATAATAAAATTCAAATCCATATTCTTACTTATTTCTTGTGTATTTATGTAACACATTCCTGGAAAAAGTGTACTGCAGCACTTATTTGTTTCTCTTTTTGATTCTATTAACTTTTTCTTCCTCTAACTCTATTTTTAGGTACATAGTTCCTTATGAGTTCTAATTCCTTGAAAATTAAACAATCCATCATTATATATTGCCCTGTTTATTTCTGATAATATCCCCTTCTGAAGTATATTTTTCTCATAATTATCAGTTTAACTTTTTAACCCATGGTTTCATAACATATACTGCTGGTATTTGACTCTTAACTTCTATATGTCTTTTACATACTTTGCCTTATATTCTTTGTAAGTAAACTATGTCACTTAGTATTATTTTAATGATATAGAAATAAAATAATCAAAGAAAAGTCATTACTTCACTGCACCAAAGACAGATTAATTTTTTTTATTATCCTAACATTGCAGTATTTTCAACCTTCAATATTTGGAAGTGTGACCCATGTATCATTCATTGATAATTGCCTTAATATTACTTCTGTAGAAACCTGGAGCACTTTGATCCTTGAATGTCCTGAATTTTTACTTCTGCTTGTCTTTTATTTCTATCTGGGATCTTCCCAATTATCAGATCCAATCTCCTTTATTTCTAATTTAATTTTCTATTTATTTCTGTTGTAGCCCAATCCTTAAAACACACCAAAATACAAATGATTTAGAACAGATAGACGCGTTTTCTTATTGAAAAATCTTTATTAACTTCCTGCCCCTGTAGATCTCTCACAGACCAGTCTCCTTCGTATCACATTCAGTTTAGAGCTGTTTGCTTTTTTTCTTGTTCTTCTTCCTACATTTTCAGTTCCTATTCCAAATTTTTCCTCATATTTTGCACAGTTAATTCTCAAACAATGACCCATAAATCACATAAGCACTAACTGTTTTATAAGTATGATCATTCTTTTTACTAACCTGAAAAATTAAAAATTATAAATACTCTTATTATCACAGAATGTTATGAGGCATAGTAACTTTATGGCTTGCTCATATTCTGTTTTGATATATCTTTCTTATATCTGTTATTTATAAATGATTTTGCAAATTAATTTTGAAATTTAGAGGTCAAAAAAGACCTTTAAGTCAAAATTCTTCTCATTGCTTATTCAGAATTAAACACATTTAGACAATCCTTCATTTGAAGAATTTTCCTCCTCTATTTGTCCTTAAACTAATAACGATTAGCTGTTATAGAAACAGAAAAAAGAAGAAAAGTTGGGCAACGTATTATTCTTGTGAATTGAGTGAAATGAGGCTATCTTAGCCTTTCCCATAAATCTAGTATATGAAGTTTTCAATAATTAACCAGTCCTCTCCTCACAAAAGTGTTGTTAGGTGCTGGAAATTCAATGCTTCCTGCACCCATGTGTGTTCACAAGGGACCCATCACACTAACTGCTCCATTCCAGTTACTCCTCTGTGCCTTGGAGAATCAGCCAGTGGGGAAATAAAGGTTGGCTCTCATACTGAAATCTTTTCTCCTCATCTCTGAGACCACTGCAGACAAATAGGAGTACATACAGCAGCTAGTATGGTGCTGTGCTCATTAGAGTTTGTTTCTCCAGTGAACTGCAGGTGTAGAAATGAGTAATTGAATTTTCAGGGTACGTATGAGGAAGGTGATGCCAAAAGATGCAATTTTTAAGTAATTGCCATGTTACAGTATGAAAACAATTACAGTGACTATGTACTTATTCTTTTGCAAAGTAGCATTATATTTGTATTTATTAGCTTTTCTTATTTCCTTCTGTTCAAAGGGATTCCAATTGTGCTATCCTGTGAATGGAACATAATACAGCTATTCATTTTCATTAAACTCAACTTAGAAAATGGCTTATGGAGCTTAGCAACAAGAAAAAAGGCAAGAACTAAACAGAAGCTTTTCTGTCATTGAATTCTGTGAACCAACTGTTCATTTCATCTGGGGAAAACTAATAATATGTTTAATTCCTTTGAAAAAAATTCTTGGTACATAAAAGAATGATATAGGTGCTTTAAAAAAATTTGAAAAGGATTCCATAGGAAAAGGGACAATCCTGTGTCCAAGATAATATATGTTGCAAATCTAGTATTTAAATAAGAAATAGTTCAGTGAGCAGGCATAACTCCCTAAAATATCTAAAAAGAAAACTTTAGTGTGTAAAAAACTGACAACTTATGTTTTAGTATTGATATTCTGCTTTTGACATTCAATAATTTCTATGTCTATAATATTCAAGTCAAAAATTTAACAAAATACAAACATATCATAATTTTGATTTGACTTTTTCCCTTTTGAAATATGCCTACTTTTTAAAAACTTGTTTACTTTCTACTCTTCGTCTATTGTGTAATGAAAAGGATCTCAGAGTTATTTTTGAAAATATTAGATCATATCACTCCTCAACCTTTAAGAAATTTTCACAGGCATCGCAAGCTTTATTCATCCATGCCTCAAGGCAAGTTTTCAGACAAGACCTGTATTTCTTTCTCTGATCTAGTGATTTTTCCACTTTGTTCACTTCACTTAATTACCTTTCCTTTTGTTATCTACACCATATGACCCAGGTTATACCCTTTTGCTTGCTCTCATGTCTTGGCATATTTATATTTCTACCAAATGAGTTCTACCATATAAATTGGCTTAGAAAAGCCTTCCACTCAGGCACTATATATATCATGTTACCATTTGTTTTCCTAACACTATTTATCACAATACAAAAATAAATGATCTTTACTGATTTACTTATGTTCTTCTTCAATTTACTGAAACGTAATCTCCCGAGAATGAATAATAAACCAGGATAGGAAATTATTTCATGAAAAGGAATGAGATTCTTTTGGTATAGTTCTTAGGGAAAACATCTGGAAAAGCAAGAAATTTTAGCCTGTCAAAAATGATATACTCAGTTAATTGCCTTCACCAACACGTATGACAACTAACATAATTACAGATTGTGGAAGGAAAAGAGAGTAATTGAACTGAGGTAAAGAATAACCAAAGATGCTATTGTAAAAGGAATTTTTTCCCTTATTTCTCTTTCCATCTGTCTGTTATTTGTGTATAGAAAGGCTATTGATTTTTGGGTATTCACCTTGTATCCAGATACTTTACTGAATCTGTCAATTAAGTCTAGAAGTTTTTTGGTGGAGTTTTTTGGATCTTCAATGTGTAGTATCATATCATAAGCAAATAATGATAGTTTAACTTCTTCCTTTCCTATCTTTATTGCTTTAATTTCTTTCTCTTGTCTAATTGCTGTGGCTAATGTTTCCAGAACTATATTGAAGAGAAGTGGTGATAGTGGGCATCCTTGTCTTGTTCCTGATTTTAACATGAAGGTTTTCAGTTTTTGGCCATTCAATATGATGTTGGCTGATGGTTTTTCATAAATAGCCTTTATTAAATTGAGGTATAGACCATCTATTCCAATTTTTTGCAGGGTTTTTATCATGAATGGGTGTTGAATTTTATCAAATGCTTTTTCTGCATCTATTGAGAGGATCATATGGTTTTTGTCCTTGACTTTGTTAATATAATGTATTACATTCACTGACTTTGGTATGTTGAACCACCCTTGCATCTCTGGAATAAATCCGACTTGGTCATGATGGATGATCTTTGGGCATCCGAAATGAACAGACATTTCTCAGACAAAGAAGTAAAAGCAGCAAGAAAATATATGAAAAAATGTTCCACATCACTGGTCATTTGAGAGATGCAGATGAAAACAACCCTGAGATTCCACCTCACCCCACAAAGAATGGCTGCTATCAAGAAATCACACAATAACAAATGTTGGAGGGGTTGTGGGGAGAAAGGAACCCTCCTCCATTGTTGGTGGGAGTGCAGACTAGTGCAACCACTATGGAAATCAATATGGAGATACCTCAAAAAGCTTGGACTGGAGGTTCCATTTGACCCAGTCATCCCTCTGCTGGGTATCTTTCCAAAATAACTAAAAGAATCATATCACAGAGAAGTATGTGCACCCATGTTTATAGCGGCACAGTTTGTAATAGCTAAATCTTGGAAACAACCTATTTGCCCATCCGTTGGAAACTGGATAAAGAAGTTGTGGTTTTTCTATAAAATGGAATATTACTCAGCCATAAAGAGCGAGAGAATAGATTCATTCATAGGAAAATGGATACATATTGAAGATATACTCCTAAGTGAAATAAATAAGTCACACATGTGTAAATACCAAATAGTTTCCCTGGTGTGAATATTCTGCAACAATGCATAAGATTCTAATAAGATTACTGACATTTAGAAATTTGAAGAAAGGAGCTAAAGGTGTAGGGAAGGTGTGATGCATAGGGGAAGAACAAAAAGGGAAAAGAAAAAAATGTGAGAGAATGAAAAGATGAAAATAAAGTGTTTGTAGATGGAGAGGGGAGGAGGGAGTGAAGGGAGGGCAGAGGTAAGGGGAAAAAATGAGAATCAAGACTTGCCATGTAGAGGTACATGATCCCAACAATGAATGTAACTGTACTGTATCCCTAAAATGTACCAATAAACTCAATAAAATAAAAAAAAAAGAATAACCAAAGATATTGAAACTGATTGGAAATAAAGTGACCACAAATAATGTCTCTACAGAGTGCTAATTGTGATACAGGTTATCAAAAGCCTAGTGCATCTGCACGTACTTGTTCATCAGCCTAACGTGTTTTAAGGCATATTATACAAATATACTTGAGGGATATGTGGCGAGGACATGTAAAATGAAGTGATGGTTTGGAGGAAGACATTAAAGCCATGGCTCTCTGATGATTTCTTTCTGGATTTTGTGAATGAAAAATGTCCAGGATGGCTCACATCTAAATTCTTGTAAACGTTAATATTTTCTAGAAGATATGCATTTTGGACTTTCTTAGCACAAAGCTCCCACGTTAGAATTTTTTATAGTTTGTAAATATAAATGGCACAGATGTGTGGCATATGTCTACCAGGAAATTCTATTAATCTAGAGGACTCTTTGGAATATCAAATGGAGATATTCCATAAACTTACTCTCCCTTAAAGATGACCTGAAAATCTCACTGGGAGAAACGATTTTAGTCTAAAGTTTTAAGAGTAAATCCATAGCCTCCAGGGCTGGGGATTTAGCTCAGCGGTTCAGTGGTCTGCTTTGCAAGTGCAAGAACCCGAGGTCTC
>NW_022900917.1:30196870-30220895 GCF_012274545.1 Fukomys damarensis | reverse complement strand
AAAAAAAAAAAAAAAAAAAAAAAAAAAAAAAAAAAAAATCCATAGCCTCTGTGTGTGTGTGTGTGTGTGTGTGTGTATTCCAGAGCATGATATAGTTAAGAACAGTGAAAGATGAACAAAAACTTGGTTTACTTGTTTAAATTTGTACTAATTGAAAAAAATGGTAAAAGTAATAGGAATTTTTGTAATGTAAATCTAAGATATAATCTACTTGTAAAAATGAAAAAAAGTGTTAAAATTAAGTTATGAATTCATTTTAAAATCAAAGTATTGGTATGTGAGAAAGTAGGCAAGTCCTTGAGACTTTAGAATCCTATATGGTTTTCTTCTCTATATGAGGAATACTGAACACACAGATATACTCTATATTTTAATTTTTTAAATGAAGAATACACAGCACTATAAGCCACAGCATAATGGCAGTTTTATCAAAATTTTTACCATTAAGAGATATTTGAAATAAAATATTGCTTAAGAGTTCATAGATTTCACTTGTAATCACAAGTAGTTTAAAACTTTATCAGTTGTTTTATATTTTTTAAATAGGTGGATTATGGTAGATTGTAAATCTTATGTGTAAGTGATTATTTGTAGAAACCAATTGGAATTTAAATAACAAACCAAAGAAATCATCATTTCTTAAAGTGCTGGCCAGTATACAGTAGTAGATGTGTCAAGTTGTGCTTTCAACATGCCTAGAGCATTATGAATAAATTATAGGTCTTCTGTTCTATTTTCTGTCTAAAGCAAAGACTGAGTTGGAGAATTATGTTACAATCTTTTATACTCTGTATTTTCCAATCAATAAAAATTATTATTAGCACCATAATCATATATTTTATCAGTTATTTCTCTAGAAGCAAAGAAAAATTTGAATATACAAAGACAGATGCATTCTTAGGTTCTCTTTTCATAAAACAAAAATTCTTTTCCTCCCCTGTAGATATCTAATAGCTATTTAACAGAACCAATCCAGTGCATAAAATTTCATATATCTCTTAATAAGCATATGTTATTTTACATGCTTATCAAAGTTTATAGACATGGTGGCAAAAATCAACAAATATGAAAGAAGATGACTCCAGTTTTGAAAGAGGTCATAAACTGGTCAACAAAAATAGTAAGCGTAAATCAGTTTTTAATTGCATTATATGTTTCCTCATCTGTGAAATTTCATAGAAAAGTTATGAAGAATGAGTAAAGTGATGCATTAAATATACTTAGCAAAATACATGCCATATACAAAACAGAAGCTAAGGGCTGGGGATTTGGCTCAGTGGTTCTGCCTCCTGCCTTGCAAGTGCAAGGACTGGAGTTCAATCCCCAGTACCCAAAACAAAACAAAAGACAAAACAGAAGCTGAATTGTAGTGTATTATTATATTAATCAATATATTTTACTATAATAATTATTAAAATTTTATTAACATGTAGTTGAAAATTTATTAATACATTTTTGTCTTAGATAAATTGTGTGCCTCTACATTTTTAGTTATATTTTCTGAATACACTAAAGGCAAGTGCAAAAAGTGAAGGAATTCTTGACCCTTTGTCCACATATGAAAAATTCTTCTGACATTTTCTTATTTTAGTTGACTTTTCTTCTAAAGACAGAAGAAATGTCTACTTAGTTATTTCTCTGGCCATACTTACATCCTTGCGTTTTCAAGTTAAGATTTAGAGTACAGGTGAAGGCATAAAATATATTAAACTTCTGCAGAGATATGTTTTGGTAGTGACAAAAGTACAACACTGGCAAAGATTAAAAAAAAATGATACTTGCTCTGGATTAGATAACTCTCACATTGTTATTTCTCACAGAAATGTTAATGCAAAAGGAGAAGGGGTATGATACACGTTAAATCTTTTCATAGCCTCTTCTCTTTCCTCCCGCCCCTCACCCTCAGTCATTTGGACCCCTTGGCATTTACAAGAGATTTATCTCCTTGTTTCCTTCTGTCTATCCTTCATTTTGCTCTTTATTTTCACTTTCCCTGACTCAAATGAGAGGTAACATGCAGTATTTATGTTTGTATATATGATTTATTTCCCTTAACAATATATTTTCTAGATGAGAGACTTTTTACATGTTAGTATTTGATTACTTTTAAATGAAAAGTAGTTTTAAATTATTAATATACCTATGAATGACTAAATAATTGGATCCATTGGGTTCCATTTAAACTTAGACCCTTTTGACGAGTATAGCGCTTTATCAGGAGTTAGTTAATTGTGATTAATTTAATATGGATCTCAAATTTGATTATTATATCCTACTGTGAACAATACAAGTGAGCAGTTAAAGATGAAAAAAATCAAGAGTCTGCTTTGGGAAAATAAAAGCTTTTTGTTTATTTATTATTTCATATAAATTAGTTTCATATTTTCCTAAAGTCATATTAGATGATCATTAAATATTTGGTCTCTTTAAATTATCTACACTATACATTTGGTAAATAGACCCAATAATCAACAGATGATTTTCTTATCTCTAACAGAAGCAAATGCAACCCTAATTTAATGGCTGTGTATAGCCAGCCATATCACCAATATTTTACTGTTAAGTATTTTATCACATATGTTCACTTTCAGCACACTGCCCTGAAGAAGAGACTATAAATTTTTAATTCATGAACTCTTTAATTCATAACATTTCCATATGCATGGAATGAGTACTTTGTGAAAACATAAAAAATGTAGAAAAATATAAAACTATATTGTAGAAAACAAACCCATGTTTTAAAATTCACTTTTTTATAATGATAGTTGTTTTTCCTATTATAGCAAAATTGTGCTATATAGGATATCAGACTTTGCTCTTTGAATGTCATTTTCATAGCATTATTCCTTTGCATTAATTTTATGAGAGCACGTTATTTTAATGGTACATAAAAGTTTACAATATGATTATACAATATTCTTGTTTTATCATTCTTCTAGTATGAAATATATTATTTTCAATTTTTCAAATTATGAATACCTTATAAAGCAACATTGAATATTTGTAATTTGCTGTTTCCTTTATAATTCATCTTATTTTCTTTTATTTCATATAAGCATATAATCCTGTAAATTTTATTTTTTATTGAAAGTTTTAATTTTCTCAAGTAATAAACAAATATTCTCTGTCTTTCTGTCTTCCTCTCCCCCCTCTCTTTTTCTTTCCCTCTCTCCCATGTAAGAAACTCTCGTCTCATAAAAATTTGTAAGTAAATGAACAAGTCATCCTGTATTATATTTATTTATGATATATAAGAACTTTCATTGTCTTAAAATGTTGTCTTTAATAAAGAGGTTTTGCAGATATCACTTATTATGCCATATATATATTGTATATATTATAAATAGCAATAAGTGTTATGGTTGGAAGTCTATCATCTTGATATTTGTCTTTTAATCTGCATCATTTCTTTCTGCTGTGGCTACTGTGTTCTCAGTTTTCTGCTTCCTTTTGTTAAATCTGTTTTATTGAAATTGAGATATAGTTCTTTATACTAGTTTGTGTGGCTTTTCTAGAATTTAAAATATGATTGTTTTAACATATCACACTCTACCTACTTTGTTGACCAGTTCAGAATTATATTAAGATATAATGTAGTATATTAAGTTGTATCTTAAAGACTAGATATCTTAGCCAATATTTCAGCTTGGAGCAGTTTACATGTCCAATTTTCAGCCATCTCATATAACTGCCATATTGAACAATATACATATTTTTGTATATTTACCCTAATACTAGCTGAAATGTAAATAATCCCTTCTTTTTACAGTAATATATGAATCAACATTTAAAATATTTAAAAGTATTTGTGCTTAAAATAGCAACAGTTGTAAGTAATAGGAGAGAAATTTGTCAGAAGGAAGCAGTGCATAATTTTACATTAATGTAAAACAGTGGCCTTGATATGGTTTAGTTCAACTTTGTATATCTGGTTACATCTTGGTCAGAGAGATTCACAAATGCTATTTTTAAGGCCTGCATCATAACTCACATTTACTGTAGTGATCTCAGAATCAATTCCTGTCTGAAGCCTAAGCAATGGTTTCTCCATGAGAGACAGAATAGCTTCCTGTTTATGGAAGAGGTGGGCAGAAATGATAGGCCATTAAATTTAAAAACAAGCTCCATATTTGATGAGCATAAAGTAAGCAAAGGAAAGTCATAGTAATACCTGTTATTTTCAATTTTTCTATCAAAACATTTTTTTCATATTTACTCTTCTATCAAACTAATTCTGTTTAATTACCTTCAAGTTTTGTCTCCAAATTTGTGCATGAATTATCTTTATATTCTCATTTTCAGTATAACTCTGACAATCATTTTCATCTGGATGAATTTATTCATATTCAATCTAGAGCTATCTAAAATCTGAGTCACAGGTAATTATATATGTTCCAAGACTTTTAAAAAGTTATGTATTTAAATCTACCTGTATTAGGGAACTATATTGTACATGTTAATTATTTTCCCTTGTCACCATGGTTATTTATCCAGGAAAATAATCTTTAATTTAAAGTCATTATTTAAGAGTTATATAAAAAAGAGTACATACATACTCACAAGTGGCAAATATTATAAAGTAAAAACTCAGTAATGACTGTTAATGGGAATACTCACCTAGACTAATTTATGGGATTTTTCCTCTAAACTTCCAAATGATTACTAGAATGTAATTATTCTCAAATGAACTATATATTCCTTAAAGCAGCTGCAACATCTTGTCTATTGTTTGCATCTCTGCTACATTATAAACTCAGTAAAATCTGTTGACTTAATGAATGGATAACTCATGCATTAATGAATGAATGACACACAGATCAAGAGACAATCTAGTATAATAACTACATGGTATTTGTAGATTACACTATTTAAGATGGCTTTTCTCATTTTTTTCTTTAATCATTGTAAATTCAGTGATGCTAAAAATCCTGAATATTAGTTATTATAATAGGAAAACACCCACGTAGTGGCCTATTAGCCTGAAACAATGTGTTTCATGAGCAGAAATGGTAAAATGTGTGGAAAACGTGTAAGACTAATATTTACTCATTAGAACTTCTGGATGTTTTCTTCACTACCTCTATCTTGCCTAAGTTTGTAATTTTGGCACTGAAGCTAGCACAGGACTTCTGTTTTATAACCATCTTGAATTCTTGAGCCATCATTTACATGAGCTACTTTTATTTAACTGACCCAGTCATTGTCAGATGATTTTAACATACCAAGTCTTTCTTTTTCTGGACATCAAGATTCTCACACTAGTTTTCTCCCTATAAATGGAAATTTGTATTATATTTTAAGTATGGGTAATAAAATCTTATGAATTTCTGAACTAACATTGGTAACCTGCCTCCATGCATGTTTATAAAAAGACTTTGTCTACTTCAGGTCATAGATTTTGTCCTCAACATTGATTTATTAATGTAAAAATGCTATTACTGACAACTTCTATCCATCCCTTATATACCACATAAACTTTATTTGATTTTGTGTCATGCAGTTAGTCTCAAAAGTTTGAATGGAGAATGTGTATACAAACTGACGTACACTCTTACCTTGTATCTCCTCTTCATTCTTCTTCCTATATTCAAAGTTTCAACAAAATATAAAGCATAGATTTAAAGATGTTGTTTCTTTTGTTTAATATAAATCAAGTACATCTAAGTTGTATCATGACAAGTCTGGTAGAAAGCAATATGTAAGTAACCTGAGTGGGTTAAGTTTTTCTACGTTAGTTATTTTCTCTTATAGAATAAATGAGAAAATTAAATTAATTTTATGTGAATTTACTCCCTGACAGCACAGCAACATATATATTCTTTATAATTATTAAAATGAGATAAAAATCTAACCCATTTTGTGGTAATTAGATTCTAAATTATGATATACAATCATAGCTTCTTGAAATTAAAATACTTTTATTAAAGTACATGTGTATGTTAAAATGCATATAGAATCCTGTATATTACTTTAATTCATTGGACCCTTGACTTCCAAACTCAATTTGTTTTTGAGGGCTGGTTGTAATTCAAGTTGGTCAATTGAAGGCTCAGGATGCCCTACTCAGCCTTTAAAGTTTCTCTCCTGTATTTAGGCAGATCTCAGTGTCCTTAGACGTTGGTCCAGGATTTCTCAATTAATCCCATATAGGAAAGTATGTTTTAATGCTTCTTCCAGAACTGTTTAAGATTAAATTTGTATCAGAAACCATCTGGAAGCATAAATGGCCAACATTTGGGTCATAACTCAAGACTTTGTTTGTAAGTTAAAAGTAAAATTCTGGTTGTATCCTATGTTGTTCATATGTCAGGACAGTCATAGCTTGAGGATCTACTGTATGCCAATATGTAATTTTATATAAAATATGTAAGATCATAAGATATACACCTAGGAAGTATTGGCTATGTAGTTAGAATAGAATAGCAAAATTTGAAGACCTGTCTGGTTTTTCAAAACAACAATTACAACAACAACAAATTCAGGTTCCTGCATCTGTCAGAGACCTATCTTTATTGTTTTCATTTTTCAGTGTATAGCATTACTTACTCCCTGTTGGGGAACTGAATCAACCAGCCAAATGTAGGTATCAAATTTGCTGGGGTTATCCCTCAGTATCCAATGAAACCCCCCTTACATACCAAAATGCATGAATACTCAAGTCGCTTATATTAAATGGCTCAGGTAGCCAGGTATGATGGCACATACTGTCAGTCCAGTACTAGGAAGGCTGACACAAGAGAACTGTGATAATCTCATACTTCGTAATTTAGAGATCATTTCCCTTTGGTTTAGTGATGAAGCAATGTATGCTTTAGCTATTTACATTTATTCACTAAATTTTTTCCCTAAAGATCTTTTGTTATGGCAGTCATTGAAATATCTCATATTACACTGTAAAAATGTACTAGTAAATAAAAAAATATACAATGTGTCCTTTTTATTTCTTCACTATCTATTTCAAAATTTAAGCAAAGAATAAACACACAAAGAAAATCACTGGTCCTTTTATGTTGCAGTGTCTCCTCAAAATGTCCATTACAACTTAATTTTGGAGAATTTTGTACATTTTTTCCCTGAAGAGATAATATGTCCTATCAGTGGTAAGTTAGAATATAAAATTATAAAAGCAATTACCAAATCAACTGTTGTTAATTTGAAGAAATAGAAAATAACTTTTAAAATAAACAGTTTAAAAACATTTTATTGTACTTACTTTATTAAAATAAAACCCTTGTCTTTACTGTAAAATGTAGTAATCTCTTAAAGACCTCTTATGCTTTTTTATGAAGTAAAACTTTCAGTATAAATAAATTGTACCAAAAAAAAAACAAGTTAAAAATTGTTTCAAGAAATACTTTTTGAAGATAGGGTTATATTCCTTGGGAATGTTAGTTAACAATTCATCTCAAATAAATTCTGTATTTTAGAAAATATTGGGGAAACAGCAATTTAAATGGATAAAGACAAAGAAATCAGTCTCCTAGCTTAATATAAAAAGTTCCATGGGAAACATGAAACTCATTTTATGCCACAGTTTGTGGTCCATCCATTCCTATTTTCTGTTTCATTCAGTTTCCCTTTATAATCAACTGTTTCTCTTCTTTATCCTGCTTTGGATCCTGGAGGGGGGCTCCTAATCATTACACAAAGTTCTCTGTCCTCTTTCTTGCAACCAGTTTAATCAATGGGGGAAAAATAGCAGTAGATCAAGCAAGCAAGAAGAGGATGAGGTCATGGTATGTGTCCGTGACTTTTTTGCTGTAAATTCAAGTTGGATGACTGCATCTGATCCTGAAGGCCAAAGCACTTATCTGATTCAATGTGTCACCCTTTTTGGCTTCAGTGATGGCTATCTCCTCTTGCCTTTTGAGATTTAAAGTGAAAACCATTTTGAGGTATTGCTAACTCTGTACAATTTTGCACTCTTATTTGCTGGTTACAATGAACACTGTTTATAGCTTTGTAAATAGTCTCATAAGTTACTAATCTGACTGTGTTCTCTGATTATTGCCTAGACATTGACCGATATAATAATGCTATTGCCTAAGTAAAATGTCTTACCATTTATTTATGTTGATAGCAGTTAAAATTTAAAGCTATAGACTTAGGTAATCCAATCTGGTGCACTTTTATGTGGTGGCATTATTTTCACCATTATTTTTCTATACCAAATTTAATTTCTTTAAATTAAAACATAATTTTTAACAGTGAGATTTATATCAAGTCTTGTTGCCCAACTACACATATACTACTCTGTACATGT
Source organism: Fukomys damarensis (assembly GCF_012274545.1). NCBI lineage: Eukaryota > Metazoa > Chordata > Mammalia > Rodentia > Bathyergidae > Fukomys > Fukomys damarensis. The sequence continues at coordinate 30,212,632 of NW_022900917.1, read as the reverse complement.
AGATCTACACGAAAAGTAAAATCACCAGGTGTTATATCAGTCAATGGAAAATAAGAAGTCTCATGGTATCTATTTTAAGTAATAGTCACAATTTAAAGATGGTGGAGTTGAAAGTGAACCTAAGATTATGAAGAGTTCCAAATAAATAATATGAAGGACATTGGCCATAATATTTAAAAAATGGAAAAGAAAGTGAGAAGTCTCTCATTTCCTACTTCTGCCTATCACTCTTCTCTCTCTCTCTCTTTTTATTTGTCAATTCATAGGCTTCTCAGCTTCAGAAATAATTTAGAAGAGATTAAAAAAAACAGACTAGGGCTCATGATGTTTAAGTATCATCACAGTGTTTCAGTAAAATACCTAAATTTCTAAAATGCAATATTTTCTTTCAGAAGAAAAATACTTTTCATTATTGAATTTGTACATTATTATTGAATTATTGAATTTTGTACAATTTATTTTGTATTCAGGTCCAGGAATCATAAAAATTGTGTAAGCTTTCTTCAAATAAATCTTATATACATTCCTGAAACTGGTGCTGCCTGATTTAAGAAGGAAAACAACAGTGTAAGCATAACCACAGACTTTTAAAAAAAATAGAAATAAAGATTCCACAGATTTAAGAAGAAGCAATTTGAAGACATTTTCCCAAGGATACTGGTATCACAATATTGTCTGGCAGAACAATTGTAAACTCCATGTATATATCATGCCTCGGTGGCACAGTTTCTTGAAATCTTTGCCAAGATAAAACACTCTGCATTTGTGTTGAAGGGATTTACTCCATACTTCTACTGTGGTGAGGATTCTACCCTAATTATAAAGAAAAGGAAGGGTTGATTCCCCAAAAGAAACAATTCTGCGAAAGCAAAAGCGATAGCTATTCCAAAAAATGAGTGTACTCTTTCCAGATGGAAAAATGCACATTCAGAAATGGTTAACATTTCGCATAAAATATTTTAACTTTTCTAACATGTCATTTTCCCACATGATAATGATTAACTTTTTTAAAAGTATTTTTACATGACTACAAAAATATATTAAAGTATTATGTCTGATTTTCTTATATTAGTAGCAAATACAAATGTTAATTTTGTGACAGACTTAAAATAAGTGAAAAAATAGATGAAATAATATATTTCTTTCACATTGGAGCTTTGGAAATGATGATTAATCTCTTTTCAATGAATTTTGCATACTAAGATTTTTAAATTAAATTTATTAAGACAGCATTAAATGAAATGTACATTAATAAAGACCCCAAGCAATTATTCTAAAACATAATTAATATTTGAACAACTCACTTTCCAGCGAACTCTGCATTATTTAACATATAAAAGGTGATCAATGTGATAATTTTAGGAAGAAAGAGCACTTATGATGTTCTTTTCCAAATAAAGAAATTAAAGTACATTCCACTTTATAGTACAGAAAATGTAAATCTACTTCCAAGGTTCTGGATTTTTATATAAGATTATTTAGTCTGCATTCTTAAATATTACATGTAATGTTTTTCTCTTAAACAAAGGTTAGTAACAAAAATATCTGTTAACCAAATTCTGAAAATTTTAATCTGAAACCTAAGCAATCAACAATTACTATTTATTTTATTAATATATTTTATGTTTATATTTATTTTTATATATAATTATAAATTGTAGTCATATTGGTGATATTAATGGTAATAATAGTGAGGGAATAGGGGGAGGATTAAGAGTAATTATAAAAAAGAAGGGAAAATATGAAAATATGTAAATAGGGTGGAATGGAGGGATTGAAAGGACAGGAGAATGGGAAAAGAAAGAATAATTACAATAATAGAGGTCATAATAAAAATAATCTTACCAGGAATATTAATAGTAAAAATGAATGGTTATGAAACTCCAGGGAGAATGAATGTTGCTTTGGCAATTTTACATATTTTAAGATTTAAGAAGTCAATCTTTTAAAACTTTCTGATGTACAGTTTTCAATCTAATGTCTTATACTAGGCACTAAATTGGTCATTAATGTCATTCATGTGGATTTTCATCTATGATCAATATAACTGGCACTGTTGCTATATTACGCACATGAAACAATTGCAACTCACAAGCTTTAAATCATTGAAAATTGTCAATTTAGTTGGCTGAGGTTTCAGTTAGCAAAAGGCAGATCCATCTTTAATTTTAAACTCTGGATGCTTCTATTTTAAACAACACTCTGCCTCCACACTTTAAAATTTAATTTATATTTTACTCTTTTGTATTCCATATACATTTTGGAAAATAACAAAACAAAATCCGTTAAACAAACTCATGTATTTGCCATGCATAAAAAATTTAACTCTTTGCCATGTTGTTCCCTTATAGTAATGTGTCTAAGTAGGCATATATTTCTCATTGATTTTTATCATATAGTATGCAAATTTTTGTACTCTATTGTTATTGTTCTCTTTCCAAAGAAAACTAGCTTAAAATTAATATTTGGAACATGTCAGTAAAATATTTATCTAAAGCCAGTTTCCTTGGGTTTCTTTCCTTGGTGTACTAAGTTATTTTCATTGTTATCCTAATTTTTATTCAATATACTTGTACATTTTCTTGTTTAGTTATGCTATAAATATTTACAATTTAATTTTTATATTTCTAAATATTTTATTTAAGATATGTTTCAAATATAGATGTTTCTAGATCAAAATTTCTATGCAAATTAGCTTTATTTTCTCATTGAGTTTATTGGTACATTTTAGGTATAAAGTACAGTTACATTCATCATTGGATCTTGCACCTTTACATGACAGGCCTTGGTTCTCATTTTTTCCCCTTATCCATGCCCTTCCTTCACCCACTTCTCCCTTGCCTATTTACAAATACTTTATTTCTGGTTGAATTTTTGGATTCTTTTTTCTAGTTCTGTGAAATATAGTATTGGAATTTCAATAGTCATTGCATTGAATCTGTATAGCAGTTTTGGTAGTATGGACATTTTCACTACGTTGATTCTTCCTACCCAGGAGCAGGTGATATCTTTCCATTTTCTTAAATCCTCTTTGATCTCTTTTTTTGGAGTGGTGTAGCTTTCAGTGTAGAGATCTTTTGCTTCTTTTCTTAGATTGATTCCTAGATACTTCATTTTTTTGGATACTATTGTGAAAGGTATGTTTCCCTAATTTCTCTCTCAGTGAGTCTGTTATTTGTATACAAGAAGGCTATTGATTTTTTAGTGTTGACCTTGTATCCAGCTACTCTGCTGAAAGGTCAATTAAGTGTAGAAGTTTTTTGGTGGGAGTTTTTGGGTCTTCAATGTAGAGTATCATATCATCAGCAAATAATGACAGTTTAACTTCTTCCTTTCCTATCTTTATTGCTTTAATTTCTTTCTCTTGTCTAATAGATATGGTTAATGTTTCCAAAACTATATTGAAGAGGAGTGGTGATAGTGGGCATTCTTGTCTTGTTCCTGATTTTAACATGAAGGTTTTCAAATTTTGGCCATTTAATAAGATGTTGGCTGATGGTTTTTCATAGATAGAATTTATTAAGCTGAGATATAGACTATCTATTCCAAGTTTTTTCAGGTTTTTTATCATGAATGGGTGTTGAATTTTGTCAAATGCTTTTTCTGCATCTATTGAGAGGATCACATGGTTTTTGTCCTTTACTCTGTTTATATACAACGTTTAGTGATTTATGTATGTTGAACCATCCTTGCATCCCTGTAATAAATCTGACTTGGTCGGGTTCTTGATGACCCTCTTTATTCTGTTTGCTAGTATCATATTAAGGATTTTTGCATCTATATTCATTAAGAAGATTGGCCTGTAGTTCTCTTTTTTAGTTGGGTCTTTCCCTGATTTGGTAAGAAAAGTAATACTTACTTCCAGGAATGAATTTGGAAGTATTGCTTCTCTTTCAATTTCATTGAAAAGTTTAAAGAGTAGTGGTAATATTTCTCTAAATGTCTTGTAAAATTCAGCAGTGAATCAATCAGGACCTGGGCTTTTCTTTGTTGGTAAACTTTTAATTACATTTTCAATTTCACTGATTGGGTGTTTAGAATTTTTTAATCTTCTTTGTTCAACTTTGGTAATTCATAAGTATCTAGAAATCTGTCCATTGCTTCTGTATTTTCCATTTTATTCGAGTGCAGGTTCTCAAAGTAGGTATTGATTATCCTCTTGATTTCTGTTGGATCTGTGGTGACTTCACCTTTTTTTGTTCCTAATTGCATGGATCTCAGCATTTTCTTTCCTTTTTTTGCAAGTTTAGCTAAGGGTTTATCAATTTTATTTATTCTTTCAAAAAAAACTCTGATCTATTTATTTTTTCTATCATTTTCTTAGTTTCTATTGTATTGATTTCTGCTCTAATCTGTATAATTTCCTCTCTTGTATGGGCTTTGGGTTTTTCTTGCTCTTCTTCTTCCAGGAGTCTGAGATTCATCATTAGGTTGTTTATTTGAGCTTGCTCTGTTTTCCTAGTGTGGACATTCACTGCTATGAATTTTCCATGTAGAGCTGCTTTCATTGTGTCTCATAATTTCCTGTATGTTGTATTGGTATTATCATTTATTGGTAAAAACTGTGTAAATTCTTCTTTAATTTGCTCTGTGACCCATTGATTGTTAAGGAGAGTGTTGTTTAATTTTCATGTTTGTGAAGTTCCTATGGTTTCTTATGCTATTGATCTCCAGCTTGATTGCACTATGATCTGATAATATACTGGGGATAAGTTCTATTCCTTTGCATTTATTCAGACATGTTCTATGGGCTAGTATGTGGTCTATTTTGGAGAACAACCCATGTTCAGCTGAAAAGAATGTATATTCTGATTTTGTGGGGTGGGAGACTCTATAGACATCTACTAAGTCCCTATGTTCAAAAGCATGGCTCAGTTCTAGTAATTCATTATTGATATTTTGCCTAGATAATCTGTCTATTTGTGATAGTAAGGTATTTAGATCCCCCACTACAATTGTATTAGTGTTTATTTGGTTTTTCATGTTACTTAATATTTGTTTTATATAGCTAGTGGCCTTTTTTGTCTCTCTTAATCAGTTTTGGTTTGAAATTTACTTTGTCTGTGAATAAGATAACTACCCCTGCTTTTTTCTGGGCTCCTATCTCATGGAGAACTGTTTTCCATCCATTTACTTTCAGTCTATGGGCTTCTGTTTGCACTAGTTGCATTTCTCATATATAATATATTGTTGAATTTTGCTTCTTAATCCATTCTGCCAGTCTATTTCTCTTGATTGGTGAATTGAGGCCATTGGCAATGACAGTTATAACTAATATGTACTGACTTATTATTGTGTTATTATTGTCCTTTTGTTTACTCTTTTTAATTTTCTCCCCTCGCCTTTTAGTTTTCTGCCTTGCCTATTTGATTTGCTCTGTTGGGCCTCATGGTGTTGTGACCTTCATTGTCTTTTACTAGGATATTGTTTAGAATTCCTTGTAGTGCTAGTTTGGTATTCATGAAGTTTCTCGGGTGTTCTTTTTCATGGAAGCCTCTTATTTCCCCATCCATTTTGAAACAGAGTTTTTCGAGATACATCAGTCTAGGTTGGAGGATGTGTTCTTTTAGGACTTGAAATACCTCACTCCAGGCTACCCTTGACCTGGTTATTTGTGTTGAAAATTCTGCTGTGATTCTGATCAGCTTTACTTGGCATGTGATTTGTTTCTTTTCTCTTACTGCTTGTAGTATTTTGTTCTTCTGTTGGGTTTCTGCGATATTGATTATTATATGTCTAGGTGTAGATTTTTTTTGATCGTGGCTAGTTGGTGTCCTATATGCATCACTTATCTGTATGTCTAATTGTTACCCTCTGTTTGGGATGTTTTTTGTCATTAATTCTGTGATCAGATTTTATAGTCATTTTTATTTTGTCCTGCTACTTTACGGATGCCTATCAGTCTTATGTTATTCTTCTTTGCATCATCTAGGAGTTGTTGGATTGATTTCTCATTATCCCTCTCTGATTTTATGAGGCCTCTCTTTTCATGGTCACTGTCTGTAACCCTATCTTCTATATCTGAGATTCTGTGTTCACATTCTTTTATCCTGCTGCAAAATTTAATCTCCTGGATATCTGCTTGAATCTGTTTCATGGTTTCCATTTCTTTCTTATGCTGGCACTTCATGGCTTCTATCGTGGTTCTGAGCTTATCTGTTTGTTGTTTTTTTTTGTCAGTTTCTGTTCTAGAGTCTCTAATCACATTTTTCATTGTGCTCATCACCTCTGTAGTTATCTGGGAAATTTTTACTGTTTTGAATGTTTCTAGAGCCTGATCTGTTTTGTTACTTCCTGTGCTATGAGTTCAGGGTGTCCTGATGGTTCACTGTCAGAATTTTCAACCTCATTTGCCCTGCTCTTTGCCATTGGTGAACTGGAAGTCTGTCTTTGTGTCTTGCTTAAGTATTTTCTCATTTTTATTTTTGTTTTTGGATTGTCCTTAGTTTAATCCCTGGGTTATTACTTGAATCTTCCTGTTATAGTTGCACTTCAGCTTTTGTGTTTCTAATGAGTCATAGACCTTCTCATTTTCATATCAGAAAAGACAACTCATTAAATCAATCAAACCCTTTAGCCCAATTGATACAACCAGCAACACAATAGGATCAAGCACAATTTAAAAATTGACCATTTGTGGTAGCCATTAATCTATCCCCATTCAAACCATGTGAATTAAATTAAAATCAAGCAGCAGACCAAAATATGTTTGTAGTGAATAAACTCTGCAATATAGGATCTATAGGATCTTTGCCATTTAGGGTGGGGGCTTAGACAGAGTTTGGATGAGAGGAGTTGATAAGTAAAAAAATTGAAAAGGCTTATATGAAGCCAGAGGACATAGGATGACCATACAAACTTTAGAGAACTGTTGAAATCAAAAGGGAAAGACAGAGTGCAAGAATAAGGACAAGAATATAACAATTTAATAGTAATAGGGGTTCACTTTCCTTTGAAACTATTGATCCTAGATTGAAGGAAAATGAGAGAAGAAAAGAACATAAAGAAAGAAGAAAAAAGCAATAAAAGAGAAAATCTAAGTTAGGGCAGGAATAAGAACAGAAAGGGAAATGAGGAATAATATGGGGGAGTATGAGACTGGGTTGGAAAAAGTGGACATAAAAAAGAAAAAATTTGAAGAGTGGAATGACGAAAAGACAGAAGAAAAAGAATTTTTTGGGCCTCTTTGAGACTGTCTCTGCTGTTGTAATATACAATGTGAGCAGCCATGTGCAGAAGTAAGTCCTTTGATCTCAGCTAGCAGAAGGCAGACCCCTGAGATTCAGGCTGATTTTGGGCTGCAAGGCCCAAACTGAGCTCCCTGACCTCCTGCAGGGTTGAACTTTACAAAGTTCTACTAGAGGTTGCCTCTGCCCTTTCTTTGAAGCTATTCAGAGTTTGGAACTCAGAAAAATGCCCTTTATGACCACTTGTGCCTCTGCAGAGTGTATCCAAGGACTGGCACAATCAGGAGGTCTAAGAGCGGGGGGTAGTTTGCAGTAGTGCCTGTGCATCGTGCTAGTCCTCACCAGGCAGGCCAGAGTGAGAACGGGATCTCTGAGCCGCTGTCGTGGACCTCCACCTTCCACCTTCCTTATGCAAATTAGCTTTAGATCTCACAGTGAACACCTAACATAAATTCAATATTAGTTTGTGAGGGATGGTTGTAACTCAAGTTGGTCAACCGAAGCCTCAAGCTTTTCTACACAGCCTTCAACATCTGTCTCCTGTGTATACAGTTAGATGGTCTCCTTAGAGAGACATTGGCCCAGGATTTATTAATTAATGCTATATAGAAAAGGATGTTGTCATGTTCCTTCCAGTATTCCTTAAGGATTCAATCTATATCTGAGATCATTTGGAAGTACAAGCAGCCAACATTCAAATTAAAACTCAAGACTTTACTCATAAGTTAAAACTAAAATTCTGGTCATTACTCAAGTTGTTCATATGTCAGGCCAGTTGTAATTTGAGGATCCACTGTATTGCTTAATTCAAATTAAAGAAATTAATTTATTAAATCTATTAAATTTCCTTATTAATTTATGACATCTTTTAAAGAAATTAAGAGATTACTAGCTTCCTGATGGATTACTGTAGCCTATCCACTTTAAGAAACTGATAAAAACTAATAAATTATACATTCTAGAATGATCTGTGTCTGTCTGGAGCTCAACAAATGGAAAAAATATCCTGAGTACTTACTAATAGTATATATTGAAAGAATAAAACTAATATCCTATAGCCTTTTGCTCAACATTATTATTTTCTGTTTCTCTATGACTAAACTATTGGTTTCATTCTGATTATCTCAAATATCTAAAGATTATTTTCCAAAAGTATTGTCCTTTCCAATTACCCTAAATTGATACAAGTAGTTTCATTTATCTCTAAAATGAATAATTTCTTAGTATCTTTTTCATTGTAGAGTAAGAATTCCAGAAAAAGCTGATATTTGCATTTCCCATAGTTCAATATTTTATTTTTCTATGTTTTTATCTGTATCTAGAATACATTATAACTTTCCTCTTTTTGTTCTATTATTTTACAGCATTATTATGCATCTATATTATTTCCTGCTCATCTTTTTCATCAGAACATCTCATATAGGGATTTCATTGAAAGAATAACAGAATTCTAGACAGATATACTGTATCTTACTACAAAATGAAACTATGCTTTAAAACATTCACCATGCAGAAGAAATTTAACTCTCTACCATGTTAGTGATTTTGAAAATGATTGCTTTTTTCATATAAAGTAACATGAACATGAGATCATTATAAACACATCTAGGAATCCTATTAAAATTTGGAGTGGATTTTATTACTGTTTTAGGTTTGGTGCTCCATGCATGAATAATGAAATGATCTACATCCTGTCAATTATTTACACTTTTATTCTGGATATATATTTTTTAGTTCCTCCAATTTCAGTTGAAGCCCTTCTTGATTAAATGAGCAAAAATTTTGACTAAGTAAAAAAGTCATTTCTTTGTTAGGTGTGATGAATTCTAATATTTAATATCTAGGTGTACACTATGCTTTTATCTTTTATTAGTATGCTTTATCAGTATTAAAAGCTTTATGTCTTTACTAGTAATCAGTTTTATATATATGTTTCTTTCAAAGCCAAGTCACTGAAATGTAAAAAAGAAACTTGAATTTGAGCCCCAATTCTAAAGCTTTAAAATAACATTTTATTGATTCCCTCACCTGTTCCTTTTATAAATGTGTGCATGCACACATGTGCAGTCATTCATGTACTAATTCAGTCATTTTTTAAAGATATACATATGATTTTACATTATATACAAATATTATATTTTTGATGAGTGAAATGCTTCATAATTTTCCCTGGAATTTTATCTTCATTTCAGAATATTTATACCCATATTAATCAGCACATCGATAATTCAGCTGGGGATAACTGTAATTTTAAAATTATCAATATTTCACACTTATAAAAAATATGTTTCCTTTTATTTTTTATTTTTGTTTCTTCATTTTTAAGTAGCCAGAATGTTAGTGGTAGCATTTTGCTTTACAGTGCTTTATGAGTTAGGTATTGACATACATAATGCAATCATAAGATTTATGAAATTTATATTACAGTAGCTATGCACTGACAAAAAAGAACAATAAAATTTCTAGCAATATGTGTTCTCATATGAAATATATGATCTTTTTAAGCCATTAAACCACAATAAATTTTGTTTTCTTCCATGATATCTTGCATAACACAATAATAATTGTTTTTTGTCATTTATTCCATTTTATTTCTTGTATCCATGAGTTTCAGCAGTTCTTCAATATGTGCATTGATTTTGAAGCTTTTCCAGTGTCTTTGGCTTTGTTACTATGCAAAGAAGTACATGATAACCTTTCAGATTATTGATCATTAGAAGAAAGAAAAAGTGTTGTTTTTAGTGTTCATGTAAAGTTTATTACATTATTTGTTCACATTTTAAATATTATATCCAAGCTTCAGGCAAAATTTCTTAAAGTGTACATGCATTATATTTTAAAAATATTTTTCTCTATATCTCTGTCATTGATAATGTGAGCTGCTTGACTCCTTCTCAGTCCAGTCCCTGTTATTTTTATGATTCAGTGTGCCCTTGGGATACTACTGGATCAACCTTTCCCTCCATCACCCTCTTCACCCTTTTTGTGCTTTGTTCAAGCACAAAACATACTTAAAGATAAAAAAGTCATTCTTAAATATATGCAATCATTGGCTCATTAAAATTGGTGATAATCAATTTTGATATTTCTATATATATATGTATATATATACACACACACATACATACATGCCTTTTTATATATTTTCTCTTAAAATGAGAAGTAAAATATTTTACAAAAATAATGTATCAAGAAAATAAACTCTCATGAACTAGTTGGTCTAATGTAAGATGAGAGATTAAGATAGCAAAAAATTTAGAGAACATGCCAATTCAAATTCATGCTGCAAATAAAAGAACACTTGCGAATTTGCTTCTAGGGAAAAACTGGGAAGTATTTGAAAAAAAAAGCTGGGCTAACACATAGGAAAACTAATCAGTAATGGTTGTTTCTTATTGGAAACATAAATTATAACCATAAACAATCATGTCAGATATCATTTCCATCACATGGTTTCCTGTAACTAGATTTTTTTTTCTGCATGTCTTCCTTTTCCATCTTTGCTATATTCCCATTATCCTCCTTCAAATTGGCTCTCTCAGAGAACTAGTGTCACAATCTGGCCTCTATCCCCCTCTCTCCATCCATCCTTCAGGATTTGGACTTCCCTAGGTTCTACCACCAACTGTTTTGATTTTGAGAGCACAAGTTATTTGAAGAAAAGATGTGATGTGAGAGGAGGGAATACTTGAAGGCTGACCAGTCAGACTACATTAGTTCTCTCCTATCTGGGAATTTTCTACTTGGGTTGATATAATCCAAACAATATTGGTTAACATTTTCTTCATTTTATATTAAAAACTGATGGTTACATGAGAGTGATTTTTAGGCATTTAGAAAATGTAGCTGGAATGCAGAAAGGTATGTTGGATGTTTATTTAAGGAGATGAAATTTTGGATAGTGAGGATGAGAAAAATGGAAAAAAATGCAAGGTCTTACTTTGGAACCTGAATCACTTCTTTATAAATAATGAGCTACAAAAGAGACTTAGTCCATGGTTTAGTAGGTGCAATTTTACAGGATGTATTAGTAGGCTTCCCAGTCACTGGGGTATATACGTGTCACCTGTGATAGCCAATCAGACTCCATCTTGAGCCTCAACAGGTACAAAATGCCTCCACACCCACAAATTAAAGGAGGAAATGGTTGTTGTAGCTCACACTTTGTAGGGGTTTCAGTCCAAGGTCAGCTGGCTCCAAGGCAGAGGGGCCTGGCAGAGGACAAATAGTCCATAGCAGGGCAGGCAGAAAGCAGCAGTTTGTACCTGTGCTTGAACAAAGTGCTTGTGCTTGAACAAAGCACCCAAAACCCCCACATCCTGTTTGGCAGTAAACTTGCTACAGTTGCAGGGTGTTTTGTAGCTCACCTGGTATGTGAAATGTCCTTGTCTCCCCTAACCCCGCTAACCAGGCATGGCTCTACTTCTGTAAAATTCTACTTGTTCTCCCCTTGAGCCCTCCCCAACTGAAAGTATGATTTAAAAGGAGAAATCAAGCCACTCATCAGGGCTGAGAGAACCTTCCTGGCACAAGCCCTCCTCAGCCACTGGCTATAATAAATGGACTCCAACCTGAAAGACTGTGGCACATTTCTGTTGTTCTAACTTGCTCAGGTAGAGCACACCCACAGTTTCTTTAAATAGAGAAAGACATTTAATGTGGCTCATAGTTTCAGGGAATGGTATCCACTGTTGGTTAAGTGTAAGACAAAAACATCATGGCAAGCAGTTATGGTGGGAAAACGCTGCTTTGTTCATGGTGATCAGGAAACAGAACAGAGCAACAATACTAGAGGAGAAGGAATGAGGGACTAGATAGGGACCCCAAAGTCATATCACCCAGGCTTACTGCGAAGTGTGCTGTACCATTTCCATAAGCAGTGTGAAGGCTTGTTATCTAGATGTCCCTCAAAGCCCCATGTGCTCATAGGTGAGGCTTTTGGGAGGTGGCTGCATCTTGGGTGTGTGATGCTGGATTAGGGTGTGTGAAAGTGGATTAAGGATTTGTAATAACTAAATTGCTATGTCATAGTTCTGAAGGTGGATAATGGGAAGGCCCACCCTGGGTGTGCGTGACACCATTTAATAGGTTTTTATCCTTGGTAAAATAAATCTTCAAAAGGGTCACTGCTGCTGCTTTCTGCCTGCTCTGCTATGGACTATTTCTCCTCTGTCAGGCCCCTCTGCTTTGGAGCCAGCTGATCTTGGACTAAACCCCCTACAAAGTGTGAGCTAAAATAAACCTTTCCTGATTTAACTTGTGGGTGTTGAGGTATTTTGTCTCAACAATGAGAAAATTACTAAGACAGGCAGCTTCCAATCCAAACAGGCTGTCAGTTAACCTTAACTGTCACACAAATGACAAAAGTCACTGGTCATCTCTGTAATGGAACACTCCATGGGAGAATAATACCACATCTTCCTTTTTTTTTTTTTTTTTTTTCCATTTTCTTTCTCCCATTATACAGTATTTGCTTTATTCAAAAGTTTTGGTAACTTCTAATGAGCTTAGAGGTAAGGTTGTGTGATGGGGTTTCTCAATGCAGTCAGGAAGAGAGGTAAGAAGAGCAGCTTTGTTTTTGTTTTAACATATGAGATGAGGAAATGCGCAGGCTTGTCCAGAGGCAAGCTTTGGCCCTTACTGAGGTGAGTGGAGGAGCTCAGAGTTCAAACTCAGGTAGAACTGATAAAATCTGAGCTCACATGTGGAGAACATAGAGCAAGACAGTGTAAATGTATTCCCAAGAGTGGAAAGTGAAACTCCCCAAGAGTGACTTAATGTGTGAAGCCTGTGTGTAAAACCCAATCGTGAAGTGTGATATCTAATCAGACTCTATGAGTGACAGCCTGTAACGCCCTGTGACACCCTACAACATTCTATAACATGTGTAACCCCCCAAAATGTGTGAAGTGATCAACCCGAACCAGTGCCACACACCCCAAGCTAGAATAGTATATAAGAGAGAGCACAGAAGACCAACTCCTCCCACTCAAACGCCCGATCCAGCTGGATGGCAACCTGCCAGAGGAGATCTCAAAAAGACCTCCGTGGAGACATCCGACACCTGCCCGAGCGGACCTCCAGATAGAGAAGGAGGCAACCGGATCAACAACTACAATCACCAGGAAAGGAGAAACAAAGTTGCGCTCCTCCGACTTGTGCAGGTACAGGGAGTGGCAACTGGTGGGCATGAATTAACATGTTTGATAAGTTGGCGCCCGAACAGGGACCTGATTGAAGCGGCGATCGGTGAGCAATCCGTGAATCCTGCTGTCAAAAAGGGTTCGGCCGAACCAAAACAAGGAGGACACCGCTGTCTGGAACGTCCTGCGGGGAAAATCCTTGGAGAAGCAGGTACCAATGGGGCACATAGGATCTAAGACAAAAGTCAGCATAGCAATTCAGTCTTTACTCAGGGAGAAAGGAATTAAGGCAAAGAAAAAGTCATTGTTTCAATTTCTTGATTGTGTGGATGAAACTTGTCTATGGTTCAGTGATGTAGGGGAAATAACTGACGATGTTTGGGATAGAGTAGGAGGAGAATTAAATGAAAAATTAGGGAGTCATAATTCTGACAGTGTACCAGCCATTACATTTTCTTTCTGGTCTTTAATAAATGAGTGCTTACAAAAAAGGGATGTACAAGGCTTAGATAAACACCTCCGCCTACATAGTGTTAACCCCTCAGATGGGAACACAAGCTCTCTGCACGGGACTATTTGGACCCCTTCCGAAAGGCAGTGTTGGGATCATCCTAGGAAGGAGTAGCTGGATTTTAAAAGGGCTTCATATTCATCTAGGAGTCATAGATGCAGATTATATGGGTGAAATAAAAATATTAGCTTCATCACCTGATGGCATTACTGTTATCCCTGCTCAGGAGCAGATAGCACAGATATTGCTTTGTCCTTATATAGAACAAGGAAGGTTTTTATTTCCTCAAAAATAGGAAAAATAGAGCCTTTGGGTCTTCTGATGCATTTTGGGTCATGCCTATCCAACAAGATAAACCTGAATTAACAATTTGGATTAATAAAAAACAATTCAAGGGAATTTTAGATACTGGAGCTGATGTGACTGTGATAGCTCAACAACATTGGCCCAAGAATTGGCCTGTCCAAGATACAGCCACCAGTTTAAAGATTTATTGTGTGTTGGTGGTGCTAGAGTAGGGCACCAACAATTATGTAATTTATTAGAATTTGTAGAAATAGTTTGTCCTTGGTTTCTTTTCTTTGCTTCTGTATCTTTCTTTTCCTGTTAATGCCTGCTTTTTTTGGTTTGGTCTTCATAAGTCTTTGTCTTACATTGTTTGGCTTCTTTTGCTCCAGCCTAGGAGTTGCTCACACTTCTGCTCTGTGACAGTCAGTTGTTAGTGAAAACTAGTTTTGGTAACACTTCTTGTCCATTGTTTTATACTGTGATTATAGGGTTAACTTGCTCTTTTAGGTTAATGGGCCAGATCTTGGGGCTACAGAAGAATATATGTTATGGGGTTATAATTTGGTTTAGTCCTTTTCTTTGAAAAGTTTTCCCTTTTAATTGTGAAGGTGAAATATTTAGCATGATTTGTAAGCTCAGACATGTCTTCTTTTTGTATTTGAACTTCTTGATGAGGTTAAGATGTTGTGATAGCTATTATTGCTGCCAGAAAAGCACAGAATTCTGCTTGTGTTTGAGGGTTAGAAAAGGAATTAACATTTTGAGGTAATATGCAAGGACATTCAGTGTTGGAGATAGAAACCTAATTGTTTTAGAAGAAAAAGTAAGGTCATTACTTATATCTGTTTAGCTACTGTAGCTACTCTTTAACTATTTTAATTGTTTCTAAGATTATTTTGTATAAGCCTGCTAGTTTTAGTATGTGTATACTAGTGTAACTTCTTATGTATGGTATAATAGCTTTTGACACACAAATTGTATGGATTTGCAGGATTTCTTTTAAATTATTTTATTGAGATAATCTTGTGTATCATTATGTGATACAGTGTAGTATTTTATTACATTTACATATTGTGAAATCATCGACTCAGGATGCTTAGGTCACGTATCATTTCAAACATTTATCATTTCTTAGTGATGAGAACATTCAGAATCCTGTCTTGTAGCCATGTTGAAGTACTCTTCAGTACTGTTGACTATAATAATCTGTGTGACAGAATGCCAGAACTTATTCTTCCCATCTGGCTGTGGCTTTGACTTTGTACCTGTTGACCAGCCTGTCCCTCCCCACATACACTCCAAGTGAGGGTATGTTCTAAACTGACTATAGACAAAAATAAAGAACAAAATAGTAGTTTGTTACAGAAGGCTGATAGTAAATGAGATAGAAAAATATTAGGAAAGCTATAAGTAAGAGTTGTACTTTTAACATGAAAGGTTTTTGTATGTTCCTCTTGTCTTTACCTAAGACTGTAGAGAATGTTTATGGAAATGATTTATAAAATGTTTGATTGTTGGTTTCAAGTTTGTTATAAAAGGTTTACATTTACAGTCAAGAAGAGTATTCATTCCTTTAACCCTAATTCTACAAGAGATCTCTGTTAATTTTGATCTGCAAAAATTTTGACTAGTC